>NC_133712.1:4800000-5400000 GCF_048934315.1 Petromyzon marinus
CACACTTAGCTCTACATCCTCTTGTACCACATGATTACATCTCTTCTCGAGCCCCTGCCACGTCCATTTGGCCCCCTCTATCTGGCTGAACAAAAGCTATTTAGGCATGCGGTGGCTGTACATGCAGGCTCTATAACCCAGCCAACGCAGCCTTGCCTGCCAGAGCTCACCGATGAACTTTGTCGAGCTCTTTCAAGGATTTGTGAGGTCCTCACACATGGGGGGGGGGGGGTCCGCTTTTCCGCAAGAATACAGGAGGGCATGACGGTGGCCGTGAATACCCGAGGCTTCATGTGGAGCAACAGACCAGGAAGCTTCCACACAGCTTTACCCAGCCTATGAACAGATGCCACTCGACTGATTCGGAGTGAGACTTCTGCTATCAAATCGGAGCTGGTCATAAGCACACTGCCCAGGTATGGAAAACTCTTCACTCTCTCGACAACTACCCCATCACCAATCGGGAGTTGAGGGGGTGGAGTGTTTGATGGCACAAAATACCCAGCCAGGTGCTTAGTTTTGGTGGGGCTGATGGTAAGTTTGTAGCATGCTCCAGGTCTAGCAGCAGCTATTCCAACTTCTTCTAAGTGAACAGCAATCACCAGATCATCAGCATATATAAATGGTTGACCAATAGGCAGCTATCCCTCGACCACATTGATCAGCCTCCCACTGTATCTGTACCAGATGGAGATTCTGCCAGTACAGCCAAGGAAGGCTTCTCGAACTACGTTGTAGAAAAAGATGTTAAATAATGTTGGAGCCACAGCACATCCCTGTCGCACCCAAAGGTGAACAGGGAATGGCTCTGACTCCCAGCCACGTAGCTTTACTCCGGCCTAACCACCATCACCAAGGTCCTTAATGATTGTGAGCAGTCAGGGACTCCAAAAGCATGAAAAAAAAGTTCAACATTCATTACCACTCCCCACCTTAAACACCTACACACACAGCGACAAAAGACACGTTTGACAAAGTCCCTCCTGCAGGAGAGAAGGCTTAAAAACGTGAAACCAAATTTATTTTTACATCATTTCTTTGCGGTCTCCTTGTCAGCACCACAACATCCATGTGGGAACAAGTCATTAAACTGGTAATGCAGGGGGTGCAGGGTTATCAAAAAAGCTTGCGCTTATGTGGGCACATGTGAGTGCTAACATCTATGTGCATGTGATTGTGTGAGAGTGCATGGGCATTGCACGTGTGAAAACTTATTATTTACACGCGCAGGACATGAGTTTCTCATTATTTGATGGAAAGTATTAAAGCTGGTTTATCACTCATTTTGCTGGTGATGCTCAATGTAGCTGGCTGTAGCTGGTATTATCAGCTGTTAATGATAATGTGAGATGATGTTGGTGACACTGGGTGTGTTTTGGGGTGTTGCCGTTGAGTCTGGGTGTTACTGGCCACACAGGGTACTTGTATCCGTGTGTTGTTAACGTCGCAGTTAACACACGGTCGGTACGGCGACCGGCTCCTCTTGAGGGCGCTCCACCTTCATCTTCTTCTCCGCTGCAGACACGGGGATCCGTCACTCATGGCGCGTGCGTGCAGTAGTGTGCTGGTTAATGCACTGCAAACCCAGTCACCTGATTTCAATTCCCGCTTGCGATCAACAGCAATGGCAAATATTTGATCAAGTCCTGGGTCTCCCCGAGGTCGACGGAGCCTTAAATGAGTACCGGGCACGATGTGTAATCATCAGTGCTGGGGAAACAAAGGCAGCCGAGCCTGGTGTTGACTACCCACCCCTCGTGTAATCCTGGATCTTCAGAGACGCTTGCTAACAGCACTTGCCCCAAGTCTGTTAAAGGTGATACGATTTTTGTTTTTGTCGTGTGTGTGTGTGAGCAACCCCTCGACTTCTGTACGTGTCTGCATGTGTGTGTGTGTGCACATGCACGTGCAAGTGTTTGCGACTGCTGGATTAGTGCATGTCTCTGTGTTCATGGTGTGTGTGTGTGTGCCTTCACCGTGTTTGGCTTTTGCAGGCTGTGGAGAGCTCTTCTTTGGTTTCTCTGGCGCTTTCATCAGTTTCCAGCGACTACAGATCTACAGAGACGGATGAGATAGCACTCAACGGGTTCTCATCACTCACTCAGTCAACTACTTAAACACTCATTCACTTATTCATAATAAAGGTTTTTGTGTTAGATCGCGTTTATTTATAAATGTGTCGTAACCCTCCACCACCCGACACGGCCAATCAGCAAAAAAAGTGTCACGTTGACAAAAAGACAAATAGTTCACTACTTTAGCCCACCGGTGTGTTGAAGAGTGAATCCACATTTACAAATAAACGCGATCTAACCCAAAAACCTTTATTATGAATGATATTGGTCGCGAAAGCCTACGTGTTAAACTGACTCATTCACTTACTCAGCCACTCAGGTACTCGTTCAACGATCCAACCACTCATGCGCTCAACTACACTCTCTCACCTACCCAAGCACTCACTCAACCATTCATTCACCCACTCATATGCTCAAACATGCACTCAAATAACCACATTAATCACCAAACCACTAAAATTCCTCACTCAGCACCCATCCGCACGTGTGCACAAGTGGTTTGTGAAATGGAATGATGGAGATAATGATGATGATGGAGATGATGATGTGAGCAAGATGTTAGCACACAACAATCACGTGTTACCTCAAACACTTTTGAGTTAGGATCCAATTTATTTTCTTGAAATGGCAGAGATTTCCCGTCACTGGATGGTAGATACTGCAAGCACAAGCACATGAACAGATGCACAAGCGAACTTTTTTTATTTTCAATCACTTCCTCAAGTCCCCACGTCTTCATGTTTCCAGGATTTCTGCGTCAATAAAGACCGTTTTATCCAAATCCTAAGTGACCCCGTGTCACGTGTGACCCTGTGCTAATATTGTGTCTCTATGCCTCCTATCTGTCTCTCATTTACCATGCCTCCTGTGTGTTCCCCACGTCCCTAAGTCGCTTGTATCGCTGCATTGTCTTGGTGTCCTTGTAATTCCCGTGTCTAAAAGTCCATGTATCTCCTTGGCACTCAACTACCCCTGTGCCTCCACATGTCCCTGTCTCCCCATGTCTCACCATGCCAAAGGGGTTGACGAACGTCTGCAGGACACGCGCTGCCTTCATCTGGGACGTGGAGCTCTGAGCAGTGCGAGCCTCATTCTGCTGCTCTTCGCTGTCCTGCACACCACAGCAGAGCGCAGAGCGCTACAGCACATCGCAGCGCACTACAGCAACATGACAGCAATTTCAGCACAGCTCAGAATGCGACAGCACACAAGAGAACGCACAGAACGCCCCAGCACATGATGGCTAACACAGCAAACACAGCACGGTACAGAAAGCTACAGCACACGAGATCACACACACAGTGCTTTCGCCAGCGGTGTGGGAGATGAGACATGGGTTGGTTGTGGTCGTGTGAGGATGTTGGGCTCACGTCAAACAGGGTGAGGACCGGGCGCGTGGCAGGCACCGCCCTCCGTGCTCCCTCCACTGCACCACACAAAGACAAAAGTCAAAGATCCTCAATATAGCCTTGAAAAGACTTTTAGGGCAAGTGCTGTTAGCGAGCATCTACGAAGGTCAGCACAGAACACGAAGGGGATGGGAGGACCAACACTACACCCAGCCACCTTTGTCTCCCCAGTGCTGATGCTTTACAACCACTGAGTACTCATTTAAGGCTGAATTAATCTAAGGGAGCCCAAGGACCGGTTTAGATATTCGTCACCGGTGTTGGCCATAAGCAGCAATCGAACTTGGGTCGCCAGGTTAATAGTGCAGCACGCTAACCAGCTAAACTACTGCTGTTCGTCGTGACCGGGAATGGAACTTAGGCCATCAGGAACGTGCCACTACACACTACCACTGCACAACCGCGCTCTAGTGACATACAGACATACGCTAGCACAGAAGATGCACAGAGATACAGACTGAACAATACACACGTGAACACACACACCCACACACGCGCAATAATATACAGGGCCACACACCTGTTGCAACCGCTGACACACAAGACATACGCATGCAGACAGGCAAATAAAGACACGTTAACACCTGTTTGACCACTAGTGGGCGGTATATACTCCGCGAAGGGACAGTCCTTTGGAACTACTGGTCGTAGGTTGGTTTCCTCAAGGTCCTTTCCCAGTCTGTTGGTCAGTAGTTGAGTGGTCCATATTTCTGCTGGACGCTTGGTTTCGTTCTTGATTGTCCGTGACAGGTCGTTGAGTTCTGTTATCATTTGAATTCCTGTAAAGTCCTCAACTTCTTCATCTTCTGGATCCCTATGCTGCTCCGGCATTGACTGTGCCCATATTTGTCGGGATTCAAGGTTCATGACGGGTTTAAGGCGATTCAGTAGTTCGATCCCAATGATCAGCTTTTTTCCTGGGTTCTGCACGACATATAGTGGATGGCTCATGTTGACTTTGTTGAACGTGAGCTTCATCATGACCTTGCCCAATGGCCGCATGTGGGTCCCTTCGCATCCTGAGTAGGTGAGCCTACTTGGCATCATCTGTAACGTTTCATTCTTCCTCTGGACGGCAGTCTGGAGTTCATCAAACATGTCTCTGGATATCATGGATATTTCTGCTCCCGTATCACAAAGGCCCTGGCTGGTCAGGGTGTCTTGCAGTATTACTTCCACGTGGACTCGTCCGACCGGTCCTACGGGAATTAATTCCCCCAGATGGTACCCTTTACCCTCTGGTACCACCTCGGTGACTGCTTTGGGGTTTCTTGAGTTTCTTATGTTCTCTTGGGCTATCTTTGCGTTGGGTGCGTCCTCTTCCTGTGTGTGTTCTGTTGGTATTCTTTTCTTGGCTGTTCGCATGGGAGTCTTCATACTCTCTTGATGTTCTCTTTCCATCCGAATATAGTGAGCGTATCGACTCCTGTTGGCTGCCTGTGGTCTATGCCCCATTGCTAGCGGAGGCGGCAGTGGGAGACGATATGGGGATTGGTTCGGTGGGCGTCGGCCTCCGCGGGGTAGGTATGATCCGTCATTCGCTCTCCATCCTCCATAGTTCCAAGATCCGCCCTCTTCTATATTCCAGGGCTGTGGCGGCCGTGGGTGCCAGGTCCCCCATGACCCGTTGTCCGGCGTGTTGCTGCTGAGTTTTGATCCTCGTGGATTTGGCGCCCTCTCCTGGGGTGTTTCATGTTCGTTCCGGGTGGTACTGTTATTATTCCCTGGAGACTCGTTTCCCTCCAGATTGAGACGATCTTTGTCTTTGGTGATGATGTGTGTTTTAGCTGTGCTAGTGGTTCTCCGTCCGTTCACCCAGGCCGTGTGGGCCTTGCTTTCAATCTGGCGCAAGGAGGCAGTCTCGGGGTCTAGCATCGTTCCTACTATCTTCACTATTTCAGGTCTTAGTGATTGGAAGAACATAACTTTTAATATCTTCCCTTCTTCCTGGGCGTTGTCCACGTCACCTGCGGAATTTGCTCTCTTGAGGCGTAGGAGATAATCTCGTGGGTCTTCGTCCGCACGCTGAGTCATCAATTTTGCCGCGTTCAATCCTTCAGATAGTGTGGAGTATTCCCCAAATCTATTAACTACTGCTCGGCTTAATTGCTTAAAATCGCTCTTGACCCTATTTGGCAGGGATGTTACCCATGGTCTGGCGGTTTCATGTAAGCTCCTTGACAATAAACATGCTTTTTCTGCTGATTTACCCAGACCCCGGATCTTAGCCTCCTGTCCTACTGTAGCTATGTGGTTGTGTATATCCCTGGTTTTGTTGTGTGGATCGAAATAGGGAATTCTGACGAGCGCTTTGTCCATCAATTTCAGAGTCTTACTACTGAATGAGTATTCGGACAGTTGATCGTCGTCAGAGGCGTCAGATTCAGAGGATTTGTCACTCGAGCTGTCCCTGCCTTCGCTATCACTACTGTCATGTTTCCCGTGTCTGTGTCGTGGTCTCCCTCTGTCCGAGGATTCGTATCTGTCCCGTGGCTTGTGTCCCTTATTTCTCTTATGTGGGTCTTGTGATCCATGCCTGTGGGTTGGTGTGCGTGATCTCCTTGAGCTGTGTCTATGTGGTGAGTGTTTTTGTCCTTGACCTTCACGCCGTCTACTACGTGTGTGGTGGCTGCTAGGTGATGTGCTGTGTTTATGTTTGTCTGGTGCTACATGGTTGTCGGGATTCCTGTGTTTGTCATCTGTGGTGCGGGTGGTTTTGCGTTGGTAATTTTAATGTGTCGTGCGTTTCTCTGGTGAGCTGTCCCTTGTACCCGTGTTATGTTGGTCATGTTTGCGTGAGGTGCGTTTCTCTGGTGAGCTGTCTGAGCTATCTGCATCTGATGGGTCATGTTGGCGTGATGTACGCCTTCCTGGAGAGTGATCCCTGCTGTAGGTTCCACGTCGGTCATGCTTACGTGAGGTGCGTTTTCCAAGTGAGCTGTCTCTGTCATCTGCACCATGTCGGTCGCACTTGCGTAGCGTGCGTCTTTCTGGTGAGCTGACTGAGCTATCTGGAACTGGTTGGTCATGTTTGCGCGAGGTGCGCTTCTCCGGAGAGTAGTCCCTGCCATAGATTCCACGTCGGTCGTGCCTGCGTGGAAGGAGTCTACCAAGTGAGCCGTCTCTGTCATCTGCATCATGTCGGTCGTACTTGGGTAGCGTGCGTCTTTCTGGTGAGTTGTCTATGTCATGTTGCTCGTTTCGCCCCAGCTCCGCCCTTTGTCGCTCTATCAGTACAGAATACCCTGGTGACTTAGGGTTAATATTTTGCCTCTCTCTAACCTCGGGGTGGTCGGCCTCCTGTTTTCCTGTTTGTGTCCGTATTTCCCCTTCCCTCTCCTCGATTTGCGAGGGGGTTTCTTTATCAAAATCGCTTTGCATTGTAGCCATACTTTGTGTGGGATCTGGCCCTGGGCTACGTCCGCATGGCTCGGAGTGTGGTAAACTGTTACTCCCGTATGTGTTCTGTGTACCGACGTCTGGGGGTCCCGCTGGTGCATTCAGCGCCGACTCTTTTTCTCTCACGAGGGCGTGCAGACGCACTACCTCTTCTATTAGGGACAGTTTTTCCTTCCTTTCCCTCTCAAATTTTTCCCCAGTCCATAATCTTTCTCTGTCTGTCTGTGTGAGGAGATACGAGTCTAACCTTGCTATTTCTGCAATTTTTATGTCACGTTTGGCTTTGCTACATTTCATCACATCCTTAAGTAGTTTCCTCCTATGTGCCTTAACATCTTCTCTATGTCTCCCCTCCCATATGTCTTTCTGCTCTGTCTGCTCTCTAGCAGTCCGTCCAGTACGTTTTAACACAAATTCACGATATTGTTTTTCCATAGATTCTATCTCCTCCTCGGAGGGCCACTCTGTATCAGTGTTATGCGTTGGGATGTCACCCTCAGAACGTTGCGGGTCATGTGCCATCTCTATTATGTAGTGTAGTTAATAGACTTAAGAGTGTATCTTAACTCTAGCCTCTCATGTGTGGCGTGAGTTACCCTGGAATTCCCCTCAGAGCGCACATAAAAACATTTGTATCACAGAATATGTTGGTTCAATTTGAGCAAATAATCTTACTCCCACTGTCTTTGTTATACACTGCTACTCTGGTATTTTCTTCAGAGTGCGTTTTTTGTTTGTTTTACACCGTTTACCGTCACAGCGCAATGTTAGTTCACAAAACCTTGATTTGTACAACAGTGATTCGTTCCTTCATTTAAGCATAACCTGTCTGCGAGAGATCCCGGACGAGACCCCAATTTGTTCTGTATGTGGGTGTGTGAAAATTGATGAAAAATAATGAAAATTAAATGAAATTCTAAATTTGCATAATTAATCCAAAATTATGTTAATTCGTGTAATTATGCGTATAACTATGCTAATTAGAGAGGTAATCGTATTAATTATACGAGTGGGTGTGGTTGTGTTAATGATGAAAGCCTTTATGATAATCAGGTCCCGCCTCGTTGACGAGGTGGGGTTATCAATCAGGATAACGCAATCAATCGTGTGCAGTTACGCTAGTGTCAATTCGGCCTCGTTGTCTAACTTCGTATTATTGATCAGCATAATACAATGATTCTCGCTTTAACACTCCCCGAGTCTTCATATTTTAGGTCCCAAGTTCATATCATTCGCTTTAAAGTTTAATGAGTGTGGATTGGTGTGTTTATAGTTTAGGTTCCCGAGTTCATATCGCATCGCAGGAAACAGATCTTACGCAAAAATTTCAGGAAAGAATCACACGACCACTTCTGTATTAATCAATTTATTTTCTATTAAACCTTAACTATAACATGTATGTGAACTCTCAATCTCAGAACTTCAACACGGTATCCACACGGTATCAAGACAGTATCATCAACGACTGTACGATTTCACTTTGAAAACACATGGACCCCGCATTAAGCGATGGTTGTTAGTGAAAGAGAGTTATTAGAACATGCAAATGCTATACTAAACAAAAACCTTAACTTTATAATGAATGATTATATTGAATTGTCCCCGCAGTATCGTACTCATTGATCATAGATCATATGCAACCCTTATCACGTTGTTAGCACACTGGGTCACAGAACAGGTGATTATTCTGTAGAGTACGCGAATACGTGCGGCGATTTCGAACGAAAGGTACTTTAAAGATTATACGGCGGTAAGAAAAACAATAAAAACAGTTATTATTCTTAAAGGCACAAATCTCAACAGATACATCGGCAGATTATCTGACTACATAATGGCTTGGAGTAAGGGCATGCGATGGTGTGCTCCTTTCCCCTGAAGATCTTACCTGATACCAAGTTTTAATTGATTGTGGACCAGATCGCCTGATGAGGATCTGGTGGGACACACCCTTCCCCACAAGAGCGTGGCTCTACGGAAGAAGGTGTCAAAAATCAATTCGTATTGATGGATCTGTTGAATATTCATGCGATTAAGAGTACAGCCCACTAAATAGTAAAGAGGACAACTATGGATATACTTATAACGACGGGTGGTTGTCACTCGGTCTCGATGTGACGCCTTCACAGCCACTGATGGCCGATAGACTTGAGTGTTGGCTTCTGGTTAAGGACCCGTGTATGTTTGAGTGACATGAATTGTTTTGAATAGTCAGTGTTCGGAGTCGATCTTTGTGTAAAACAGACGCCTGCTTGTCGTGTGGTGAGGGGGCGGTGCGCGTCATACGTATAAGTCAATTCGGCGGTCACCGTGTTGAACGGATTCGGATGTCGTCGATACGCTGCTGCAGTTCAGAACGCGGTCGGTAGATGGCGGCCACAGCTCGCTCGCAGCGTGCACGGTGGTTGAGTGTTGACCCGGGTGCGCACTCGGCTGGCGATGCACGGTGTGCACGCAGCCTCGTCGCCAAACAGCGACCCTCACCACCCCGGCGGCAGCAGAGACCTCCGCATCGGCAGAGGCTGACCCACGCAGGGGCGAGTTGAGCTGTCAAGCGGGTCTTGCCCGCCTGCAGATGAGAAGGGGAGCCGCTCCGATGAGTCGAGCCCCCGATGGCCGGCTCCGGTGAGCCGATCGAACTCATCTGAGTTCCGATGAACTGCGGACGAGTCGAGCCGACCCGCTGGTCGCAGATCGCTCCTGAGTCGACCCCCTGGTCGAACTGAGGTTTCCATGCTCAGGATCCTCTTTTTATGCCCAAAAATCCCTTCACTCGGATCCTGCCCACAAGGCGGGGTTTCTTTCGATTTTTGCTGTGTCAGGATTTGTCCGTATGTATCTGCGTCCGTGTGTGTGTCCGTACGTGTGTCAGTGTGTGTCCTTGTGTGGATCACCCACGGTATATTCCGTTGTCATACTCCTACCATAAAACCCACAAGTAAAACAATCAAATGTTATAAATTGTCTCGAATGCGCCTCCCTGTCTGGGTGCACAACCTGGAGGGAGGGGCGATATTCCCTCCGACTTTCACCGACGCAGAAAGAAACGGTTAAGGTTTGTAAAGTTAACATTTATGCCTCACAGTTTCACAGTTATGCTCTGTATGTAACCCAAGTTCTGGGTTACCTTCCAGAGTTGTTTCTCCTACCATGGAGAAACAACCCCCTGAGATTCTGATCAAAACCATCACGTTACCATACATAGCAGGCGTTACCAAAAATATTTCCAAAATTCTAAACAAACACAAGATCCAGGTCCGATTCAGTACAATACACAAAATACGTGATCTGATCCCATCCGTAAAGGATGTCATTCCTGACTTACAGTACCCTGGTGTCTACAAACTGAGTTGCATTTGTGGTGATTGCTATATTGGGGAAACGAAGCAATGTATCTGACCGCATTCACGAGCACAAGTCAGATTTGAAACACGATAGGACAAATTCTTCTGCTGTGGCTGATCATTGCTACCAAAGTACTCTGCAAGCCATCTGGATACCACCAAAGATTTGTCCATGAATCCATCCAGATATACAAACATAGTCGTAACTTCAACCAAGAGGATGGTTTAAAATTGAGCATTCATTGGAAGGATGTTATTAATCAAGTAAAACTTTAGCTGCTTTAGAGTTTATATTCATATCCATATCTCCGGTCTTTTACTCCCAGCCTTACACACTACCATCACTAGGAAATTTGACGTGCAATGTTTCAATCGTGCAAATTTGTCCCCCATCCCACTCTCTCCCGCCCCCCGCCGCCCCCCGCCGCCCCCCCCCCCCCATCCGTTGTACATGAGTACCATGGCCAGGAGCTTCAATAATCTCCGTCCCCCAACACTCACCCCCCTCCCTACCCTGCATCCGTCCTCCCTGGCTCCTCCCCCCTTCTTACCATTTATAATCGCTTGTCACAAATAGCTCTCTCTACTCACCATAGTATTTTTTACTGTGGCTGTTCCACCTGATGACGGAAGCTTGTGTTGCCTCCGAAACGTCGTGATTTGATTTAGTTGTTTTCATTGTTTTTTTTACTTTTTACCAACGTGACTTTACCGAAGGAACCAGAGTATACTTAACAATATTAAAACATTTAATTCCCACTCACAACCAACATCAGTGATGATAATCTGAATGGGTCCTGGGCCTCTCCTAGGTCAACTCGGCCTCAAATGAGTACCCGGTGCGGTGTGTGTAAACATCGCTACTGTTGAGTCAAAGGCGACCTTCATAAACGCTGTGAAGGCAAGCCATACAGGGGATCGTTGTCGTGTATGTTTTTGTGTGAGTGCGCTTACATGCCCCCTTGTGTGTGAAATTGTTGGGATCCATTATGCGCCTTCCGACAAACAAGCCAGCATCATCGGGAATCAAGGCAAGTTAAGTTAAAACTGATTTTTCTTTCTATTTACCAACATTTATTTGGTATGTTATGTATAATATAGTATTTATTACAGTATAAAATGCAAATGTACAATATTTTTTATGTGTTTAACAATGTTTCCCTTTTAAAAATGATAAAACAATTTATAGCAATGAGTTATGTGCATTTAAATATAATACATTTTTGACGACCGTCTTATAAACCGTTCGACTTATGAACAGGTGATAAGTCGAGGGCTGCCCATATATTTGACAATATTAAAACATTTAATCCCCCTCACCACTTCCCCCACAACAACAGACGAACTTAATAAGAGCGCGTCCGAACCGATGCAATCTCTTGCGGATGGTTGGTGATTGGGATTTGGGGACCTCAATAATTTTTTCTGCACTGTCCATGTCACTCTGTACCATGGCTTTCATTTGTTCAGCATCGTGAGGCTTAGAGTCTGCCTTAACCGTGCTCTCGGACTCCAGGAGAGGGTTAACAGTGTCGTCTGCGTTTATAGGCAGAGACAATATGGAGCCCATGCTCGTCTCGGCTCCATTTTGGGTCGCCTCATCGACTGCCTCAATTGAAATATGAAATTCCTCAATATCCAGAGGCTTGATGTCCGCATCAATTCTGGTCTCCGACTCTGGGAGGGGGTCAGCAATTGATGCTGTCGAAGACACAGCAGTGTTCACATCTTCCACCTGAATGCTGCATTTTGTGGTGGATGTTGAGCTAGTGGCTGTAGGCATCTCCACATCCAAAATGGTTCCGGCGCTTAATGCAACAGAAGCAGAAGCCAGGAAGGCGTCAGTCCTTGGCTCAATTAAGGGGACTGCAACGGCGGCTGGAGATGGAAGGAAAGTGGCAGTGGACACCTTAGTGGCCAAAATGGGAATTGCCACTCCGGAAGAGCTGCAGCAAAATGATTCGACTGGAATTTGGCCAGGAGAAGTAAGTTGTGGAATTGAGGGAAGGTGGCAAGGTGCTGGAGCCGGGATGAAGAAGTTGTTGGGGTCCGAATCCAGCCAGCATAATTGGTAGGGGTCCATTGTCTTGGAAGGGATGTTGTAGGGGTCCAGAATAGGGAAGGTCTTGGTTGCAGGAGCCAGATGGGAGTTGATCTTGCATGCTGGTGCCTGGTGAAGTCCAGGTGGTGGAGCTGGAGCTGCACTCATCCATGGGTGCTTGAGAGCACTTTTCGGAGTTAGACGGTCATTTGGGTTCCAGCTGAAAACAGAGAGACAAGTACCGATGAGAAGATCAGCAAAATATACATACCCAAATGACACATTATAGTGATACAATAAGCTTACATCCACTTGATAAAGTATCTAAGGGTTTGCAGGTATGTGAAGATAGGTATGGTAAGTCCACGCTCAAAGTGTGCGTACACAACGTGTTATCGCTAAAGTAAAGTTATTCCATTCGGGTACGGGCTTTCTGAGCGGTTCATGACAAACAACTGTATTCAGCTGCATGGCTGAGCAGTATAGGAATTCTAGGTATATGCGCGGAATAATATAATAGTACGTGGTGGCGTACCCTTATCACAGTTTTTTTTTCTCGCCATGGGATGACTGCAAGCTAATTTTATAGTGAAAATGTGCAAATGTGCATGGTTTTTATTTGTTTATCTCTGTAATGTGTAAACGGTAATTCCTCACTAAATGCATTTTTTCTTAATACAGAACATCTATTAGCGCGTTAAATGAGGATACAGTACTGCATTTGCCCTTTCATTCTTTACCTAGTTTCTTCTGCAGAGAGATGCAAGATAGCTGTACATTGCAAAGGGGATGCATATTCCCTTATGATATAGAAATTTACTGGAATTTTGTTACAGTTGAGGGAAACTCAAAGAGTGGGACACTCACCATAGGATGGAGCTGATGAAGTCCAGGAACAATGGGTCTCTCGTTTTCAGAAACTCCTTGAGCGGGCAACACTGAGGGGTCTCCTGCAGACATTCCTTGGTCAGTTGCCCAAAGAAGTCTGCAGTGGGTACAATCGCAAACGATGTCATGCATTAAAATATTATTCATGTGCACAAGGCTGTGATGTACAATGAAGGCTGTGAAGGACGTGGGGAAACAACCCAACTTTCACGTCATTGTGCAGCCAGACGAGTGATGTTATAACACCTAATCGCATATTAAAAAAAAAAATTGCAGTACTCACTGAAATACCGAGGACCGTCTGGTGCAGCGTGCAGCATCTCAAAGGGTGGTGTTCCCACAATCTGAAAATAAACGATACATTTGATCTCATGTCACTGGCGAGTTAAGAGGCGTTTTCTGTACGTACTTACATACATGGTTCGTATCATATTGATTAAATTATTCATTATTGAGTAATCACTTGATTTCACGTAACATGAAGCTGTTTAAAATTGAATTTGTACTCAAAGTCAAATGAGCATTGAGGCAGTGATCATAGCCTGGCTGCAGCCCTGAGTCAGTGGTAAAACTCCATTCATACGTCACAGGTGAATATATCTCTATGACAACCAATGTCGACTTCCCTAAAAAGTAGTACTCATTTTATCGACACTGTAGGGCTGAATAAACCCCAACCAGATTTAAACCCACAATCTTTCGCTAATAAATATACAAAATTATAAAATTAATGTTACCTTTGTGATGCCAGCGATCTCCTGACTCTCGCTGCTCATTGACATCAGTCGTTTGCCGACAGATATCTCAGCTAGTATGCACCCGGCAGCCCACATGTCAATTGATGTTCCAAACGGCTGGCCCAGCAATACTTCGGGAGCGTTGTATCCGGGCGTCCCAAATAAATCATCGGCTGGAGAAAAATAAAAAAATACAATATTGCTTAGGTGGCCTGTAGGAGTCATAGTTTCACTAAAAGAATCCCCAATGTGTTCGCACCCTGTCCTGCATGATATGTGATAGTTTTCAAGTTTCAAGTTTTAATTTATTAGGTATAGCCCTGTGAGCCATGCGGCTCTTAAGTCGGGTGCAACCGCAACAAACAGAATATGACAGGACGTGATTTTACACGGAAGTGGACATTCCCAATGCACGGTTGTGAATTGGAGATCGTAAGGAGTTGTGAGCATTCCCTTAATACCTCGTGTGGAGCTACCATGCGCAGGCATCACTGCGTGATGCCTGTTCACATCAGCATCGTTCACGCAATTTGCATGAACGACGCTATATAAAACACAAAATTATTCCAGATAACAGGATCTGTAGGAATATTTAGAAATGCGATGATGTGTATAAATGTATATAAAGTGTAACTTACGAAATTCAGATTCAAAAAAACTTCCTCCGAAGTCGGCCAATCGGATGGCTGCCGTGTGGTGATCTTTCACCAAGATGTTTTCCTGAAAAAAATAAGAAAACGGATGCATTATTTGTATTGTATTTAACCAAATGAGAGTCCATTAAGATGATTCCTGTCTGTATGGAAGAATGGCGTTCATTTTGTGCACTGTACATCTAACGTTATAAGTGTAAATGAATTATTTCTCGAGTCGGAAGCAGGGGGATCAATAACTCTCGTAAAGATGATCCAATACAACATCTTGTACTGAAGTTGGTCATGAAAACAAAACACTTATAATGGGAAGAATTGACATGGCGACTCTTCTCATCGGCGCGAACGGAGTTGTTCCGCAATTCAGGATGGTAAAAAAAGAAAAACCTGAATAATTACGTACAAGAATGAAAATAGGGTCACGGATAATTGGTGTTTCTGTGGACTCTACAGCTGCCATGGATAATGGGAGTCATAGGTAATATGATCACGGATAAGAGCTCTTCTGTATGAGGCAGCTGTGATGGGAATTCAACTGGCCACCACGTGGCAAAGAGCTACAGGTGCATGAGGCGCATACACTGCTCGATATGTTTAAAAGATCACCGTAAAGGTGCAGGCCTGCAATTATTTGCTCACCCCTCTACTTCCAGAAAGGCCTCCATCATTGAGTAGGTCGAGAGAGCTACTTAAATGGTTTTGGGCTACTCGTATACACAGCCAAATGTCTCAAAAGTGGTCGGAGTACCCACACTTTACGCCACCACTTGTGACTTTGTGATGAACTGTGTTGTACTTATTTATCCTTCTGGGTGTATAGAGGTGGTGGGTGGGTGGGTGGTTGGAGAGTTGGGATTTCAGAACCTGTCCACTGTTGCAATTGCCAAGCCGGGAGATCAAATTTAATCGATTCCCTCTGGGTTTAAAGTCTACTGTGCTACCCATGACACCGTGGCAGCGTCCCTTAGACCTGCTTAATTCCTCTAAAAGAAATGTAATGATAAACCCTTACCAGCTTGAGGTCCCCATGGACTACGCCGTTCTTCTTCAGGAAGGCCAGCACTTCCATCAGGGAACGGGCGTATCTCTTGACGGAGGACAGAGTAAATGCTCCGTTCGAGTTCACCACGTCAAAGAGGCTGCCCGCGCTGACAACGGAAAACGCACAACACACAGAGTGCAGGATGGTTAATTAAACACAGCATCAAGCACAAAGGCACCAGCACATCCACACATGCACGGCAAGTCCTAGAACACTAAAGGTGAGGTAAGACATTCGAGGTGTAACAATGCATGGAATACGTGCTGACTGCAGATAGTTGTTTTCTTTTTTGCAAACTGGTTACGAAATGGTTAATGCATCTGCTTCTTAACAATGCAGTGTAGCATAGCTAAGGATTGAGCACTGATCGAGATGAAGCAGCTGCCAAGCTTGTAGTTTTACACATCCTGTAAGTGTCACGCTTGTAATGGACTTAGTGTTCTTACTTGATGTAGTCCAACACGAGATAATGGTAATCTCCCACGACGAAGTTTTCCTCAAGCCGGATGATGCTTTTGTGTCTCAACATCTTCAGGAAGCCAGCCTCGTTATATACTTCTGCGTCCGTGACGCTGCGTGAAGAAATACAAACACTTCTGAGAATGTCGAAAATAGGATCATTAAAATAGAATTCTTCATGTCGAGGTAGGCACACGTGAGTTTGTGTTGCAGGAAAACTTTTCAGTGAAGATTGTGATGCACAATCATGACTTGGTCTCTCACCTTAATGTGGAGTCAATCATCTTGAGGGCCATCTCCTTGTGGTTCCTGTGGTCCCAGCATCTGAACACCTGGCCAAATGTTCCTTCACCCAGTTTTTCCAAAACCGCATAGCGATTGTTGAGGAGATTTGTCGCCATCTGGTCAAGAGGGAGTGGTGCAGAAGAGTGCAAGCAATCAGTACAAGTGGCCGTTTTGACAGTAGTTTCCTAACTCCTCATTACTCTTTAAATTGAAATTAGTTTCAATAAAAAAAATCCACATGGGGTTAACTCAACCCGGCATGCCCCTTGGGTTCATTAAATAGGTTCGACTTTTACAGTCTACAGAGGTTGTCTCATGGAGATAACTGGTCATGGCCAGAGAAACGTGGATTTGAGTAAACTTGCTAAAGGCCACCAGTGGAGGTTTTGTGGTTTTGTGTGAACAGACACTTTGATGATTTACATGAATCAAGGCTCATTAACGGGTTATGACTTTAAATTGGCCAAATACGTGCTCAAACGGTGCTGGACAATTGTTGCACCCAGTCTCTTCAATTGTAAGCAAGTACAGCCCTGCAATTGCTTGCTCATACAGCTTATGGTGAAAGGGCCTCCACGAGAGGGATCTCTATAGAGTAGTCTATCTGCTCTTTCCCCCTAATGAGACGTATTGATAGAGGTGGGAGTCGCCACACTCGACCACATCACACACGACTTGCTGCCAAACTACCACCTGTGGTGTAACATTTTCACTTCGGGGTGAACAATAAATACACCCAAGAGGAGGACATCCGTGGAGATGGAGCAATGAAATCAGCTCGTTTTTAGATATTAGATGGATTGTTGCATCGAAGGACTTGTGGGAGATGGTAAAGGTTTATCAGGCCTTCATCCACCAATGAATTGATCATGTCTGATGATAGCCTTTATTTCCTGCTTGCATACATTCAGCAAGTTCACAACATTTCTCTACCTTATTTACTCCTCTCATATCGCTAAATAGGTATCTTAAGTTTGGATATTTTGTCAACTCTCTTTCATAGTTATTTCTTGCTTATATATCTCATTCATACTATCTCTTCTCTACAACTCCTTACACCTCTAAATCTTATTTGTATCTAGTTTAATCTAATTGTACGACTTAATTTTGTCCGTATCTCATATCATATCCCTACATGTCTTTCTCTTGTTTGTGTCCTAATTTCATCTCTCTGCATCACCTATGTAGGTGTGATACACACGTGATGAAGCTAATTCACAGGCATAGGTATGCAGTACAGACAGGAAAAAGAGCTTCATAGCTCACCGGATTTCTCCAGCATAAATAAAGATTCTGATATCTTTGATTTGAAGCTTTCGTTACTGCAGGAATCCATACTCTCTGGTTCTTTCGGTAAAAGTCATGTAGATAGTAAAAAAAAATAATGAAAGAAATCACGACGTTTTGGTCGCAACACAAGCGGCCGTCTTCAGGTGAGAAAAATTATCTGCTGTTGTGGTTTTATATAGGCACGGGGAGGAGGAGTTTGGCTGTAGGGGTTAGGCACGGGAAGGAGGAGTTTGGCTGTAGAGGTCCACAGGGGAGAGGGGGAGGGTTTGTGATGTGCATGGACGTGTAGGGCTGTAGAAATTAGCAAGTAAATTGACTTGTAGTCATCGGACAACAAGACACACGGGTGGGTGAGTGAAAATCAGAGAAGATGGATTCAGATTGAGCAATCATTGGAAGGATGTGATCAACTACGTTATATTTTAACTGCTCCATAGCCCTCTGTTCATGCTGAAGGGCGACTGCCTCCAACTACCCAGTAGCGTCCTTCACAAGCCTCCTCCACAGAGGCCGATCTTGACACCGCTGGTACCAGTCATCGGAAAGCACACTTAGCTCTACATCCTCTTGTACCACATGATTACATCTCTTCTCGAGCCCCTGCCACGTCCATTTGGCCCCCTCTATCTGGCTGAACAAAAGCTATTTAGGCATGTGGTGGCTGTACATGCAGGCTCTATAACCCAGCCAACGCAGCCTTGCCTGCCGGAGCTCACCGATTAACTTTGTCGAGCTCTTTCAAGGATTTGTGAGGTCCTCACACAATCCAGCCTGGCTAAACCTAGGATGGATCGTAGGCATGCCAGCCTGAATGTGTCTTACTGGCGAAGATGTTCCATGGGGGGTGGGGGGGTCCGCTTTTCCGCAAGAATACAGGAGGGCATGACGGTGGCCGTGAATACCCGAGGCTTCATGTGGAGCAACAGACCAGGAAGCTTGCACACAGCTTTACCCAGCCGATGAACAGATGCCACTCGACTGATTCGGAGTGAGACTTCTGCTATCAAATCGGAGCTGGTCATAAGCACAATGCCCAGGTATGGAAAACTCTTCACTCTCTCGACAACTACCCCATCACCAATCGGGAGTTGAGTGTTTGATGGCACAAAATACCCAGCCAGTTGCTTAGTTTTGGTGGGGCTGATGGTAAGTTTGTAGCATGCTCCAGGTCTAGCAGCAGCACTTCCAACTTCTTCTAAGTGAACAGCAATCACCAGATCATCAGCATATATAAATGGTTGACCAATAGGGAGCTATCCCTCGACCATATTGATCAGCCTTCCACTGTATCTGTACCAGATGGAGATTCTGCCAGTACAGCCAAGGAAGGCTTCTCGAACTACGTTGTCGAAAAAGATGTTAAATAATGTTGGAGCCACAGCACATCCCTGTCGCACCCAAAGGTGAACAGGGAATGGCTCTGACTCCCAGCCACGTAGCTTTACTCGGGCCTACCCACCATCATCAAGGTCCTTAATGATTGTGAGCAGTCAGGGACTCCAAAAGCATGAAGAAAAAAGTTCAACATTTATTACCACTCCCCACCTTAAACACCTACACACAGCGACAAAAGACACGTTTGACAAAGTCCCTCCTGCAGGAGAGAAGGCTTAAAAACGTGAAACCAAATTTATTTTTACATCATTTCTTTGTGGTCTACTTGTCAGCACCACAACATCCATGTGGAAACAAGTCATTAAACTGGTAATGCAGGGGGTGCAGGGTTTCAAAAAAGCTTGCGCTTATGTGTGCACATGTGAGTTCTAACATCTATGTTCATGTGATTGTGTGAGAGTGCATGGGCATTGCACGTGTGAATACTTATTATTTACACGCGCAGGACATGAGTTTCTCATTATTTTATGGAAAGTATTAAAGCTGGTTTATCACTCACTTTGCTGGTGATGCTCAATGTAGCTGGCTGTAGCTGGTATTATCAGCTGTTAATGATAATGTGAGATGATGTTGGTGACACTGGGTGTGTTTTGGGGTGTTGCCGTTGAGTCTGGGTGTTACTGGCCACACAGGGTACTTGTATCCGTGTGTTGTTAACGTCGCAGTTACAGGAGACCCTGTGTGACTCGAGCAGTTGGTATAAACTACGCGTCTTATTTGTACTCTGGAAGACTTTAGGAGTTGCTGTGAACTGTGTTGTTAGAATTTACTGGCCGAACAGATGTCGCTATCAACTCCCATGTATTGTTAGATACTCCGGTTGACTCGGTGTTGCTGTTAACTGCGTGTTGTTCGAATTCGCCAGTTGATCCTGGATGTTGCTGTTAATTGCGTTTGTTGTTGATGTCGCCTCGTAGCAATGGGAGACGTTTGTTGTCCACCCTGCACCAATGCCAGTTCACTCCCCTCCAGGACTCTCACCGCCTCTCTTCACATCTTCATTTTTTCGGCCACGCCTGCCGGGAGCCTCCCCTGCATCACGGAGAAGTGAGCAACCGCGGGTCGCACTGGGATGAAAAGTGGAACACTCCTGACCCACATGCCGGCCGCTCAATATAGGACCACAGAGCTTGAGCAATTGTTGGCACTGGTTCTGGCTATTTTGACCGCTTGTCTGTGTATTATCATGCCTCCACGCGAAAACTGCATGTGTTACAAATTCTACCACGTTTATAGATGGAATTTTCATGCAAGATGCTAAATATATGCAGAATATTATTTTTAAGATGTGGAGGGACACACACACACGTGGAAATGCAAGCATCAGGATTTGAGGACACAGATAGTGACCAGTGAATAAATTAAGAGAACAGCCGCCATTGAGTGATGTGACCGTAGCAGCTGTGCCAGGCTAGGTGCATTTTGAGATTATGGAACACAAAGTCACCCACATGGAGATATGCAGACATGTGCTTGGCACAGAGGCACATGAAAACGAATGGTTCTTCAGAAATATTATCTGGCGGGCTACAAAAAGTTAGCGACGTAATATCACGTGCCACGCGTACATGTTACATCACATGACTTATTTACGTCATAACGTCAGCTATGTGACAGCTAACCACCATAGTTTGTCTCCAACTCTCATCCCTATCTCTTGTATATCACTTTTCATCTCACTAACCTGTATCTACAGGTTTCCACAGTTTATTCAGGTTTGGTTTGTGCGATTTCACGTATATGCGGCTTACCTATTTCTCCACAAAATTCGCTAAATGTCTTTTGAACTCACTCTATATGCCACTTTGCGGTCAGATGTGACACAACATTGCATGTGTACGTATATACTACTCGGCAGGACGCTGTCTTGTGCGGTTTCACTTTGTGTGCCCTTTTTTTGGAACGTATCCACCGCATAAAGTGAGGGAAACCTGTATTTATACCTCGGCAGGCCACTACAAAAGCCTTCACGGGCCAGATGTGCCAGTGGGAGAACCCTGTGTGATGACATGTGCTATAACGCATCGGTGACACACCGACACGCATGGTAACAATGCTACAGGGGGGCACGTGAAGACACAAGCAGACACGAAGTACCACTGACACAAAGCAACACTGTTGACACCGTTGACACTGAGACACACAAAGGCAAGCATATGCATGTGCAGACACAAAGGCATACGTATACACAGGAACACACGTGAAAATGCACGGAACCGTGATCTATGATCTAAAGGAAGACGCAGCATGCGTAGTGACACGGAGGGACATGGCGAAATGCGGGGAACTAACCGAGAGAAGGTGGGACATTACAGAGACATGTGGGTACACATTTAGACATGCGGCGACCCACAGGGACACACAAGGACACGTGGGGTAAACATTTAGATATGCAAGGTCCGACGCGGACACAAAAGACACGTGAATGCACGTAGGGCGACATAGGTGATGGGAGAGGGATCTCCTACCGGCCACTGTGTCCCTGCATGTACGTCATGCCCCGTGCCGATCCTCTGAAGACTGTACGACCACCTTGCCCCCGCCCGCACAACTTATGCTGCACAAACACACAACGGATACACGCAAATGTGTACTCAACATCAAACACACACCACACACAATGCGCGTTTATGCGCACAACAGACACCATGCACACGACACAAAAAGCACGCGGAGCACAAAGATTTAACACAATGCGCAATGCACTACACGACGTGTATCGTGGTAATGGTGGTGGGAATGAAGATGATGTTGACAGTGGTACCAATGAATGTGGTTATGATGGTGGTGACGGCATTAATGATGGTGTTAATGACGTTAAAGGTGAAGGCAACACTGGTTACAGAGATGATGGCAATGGTGTTGATGGTGACGGTAACGGTGATGGTGATGAATATGGTGGTTATGACAGTGATCATGGTAGCGGTGATGGTGTTAAAAGTAGTGGAGATAATACTTTAGTTGTAGGGGTGATGGTTGTGATATTGATGGCGATGGTGATGACAATGATAGTGGTGATGATGGTGATGAATATGGGAGTTATGATAGTGATGTTGGTAGCAGTGATTTTCATGATGGTGATGATAGTAGCTGTAATGGTGTTGATGGTAGTGGTGATGGTGATAAAACTGTAATATTAGGGGTGGTGATGGTGTGATGACAATGGTAGTGGTGGTTATGACGGCGACGATGATGATAGCGGTGATGTGAAGTACGTACGCACCTTGTCCTGCCGAGTCGTGTGTCTGTTCTGATCTCTTCCTCGAGAGCACCCGGCTGGAACAGAGAACAACTCGCTCACTCGCCCACTCAAACTCGCTCACATTGACCTTCACATACCCACCCTCACATTCACACATTGACCTTACCTGTGAAGATGTGTGTGTGTGTGCGTATCTGTGAAGATGTGCATTTTTCCCATGATGATGTACATGTGCGCGTGTCTGTGTACCTGTGAAGATGTGGATGTGCACGTATGTACTTGTGAAGATGTGTGTGTACCTGTGAAGATGTGAGCGTCGGCCTCCGTGTACTCGTGGGGGGTGAAGTCATCTGGCACGAGTGGTGGCGCTGGCGATGAGTCCGAGTCCGCGCGCTGCCTTTTCCCTCCGACCTCCGTGACCTCGGCTGCCCCCGGTGCCTCTCTACGTGTGGCACCCTGCCCATGGAAAGGGGTAAGGGAGAGGCCGAACGAGAGAGAATGAAGGCAACACAGTGGGAGGGGGTGGGGAGGGGAGAGCGGCAGTGGGGAGGTATTCTGGTTTGTGTCGGATTTTTGTCTTTTCCCCCAATGTTATCCCCACGATGCTACCAGCATCAAGTCACGAGTCACAGGATAGGGTACCGATTCGTTAACCCTCGTCGAGTTATCACCAGCGCACCAGGGAAAGAAAAAACAGTTTATTTCATTATTATTTACTCCTTACCTTATGCGATTCCCTGTGCACTTTTTTTCATGCGGTTGCAATTTATTTTGCTCAGTCGGTGTAAGCCGCCGAGTTCGCGACGGGTTTCTTTTTACATTTTTATTGCTCTATGCTCATGTACCATTCCCATTCCGCTGTGATGCGCACCGATGCCTACTTTATTGACGGCAAAAATTTGCACGCCACGACGTAATTCGCTCAAGCACATGCAGAATGTTCACAAGAATAACGCATCTGAATTCGTATGCAATTTTGTAAGCAATGTCTTACCCCAACACAGGCTGGTGTTCAGATGGAATGGGAAAGGGCAGCAGTGAGTGGGGAGGGGGTGGGTGGGTGGGGACTTAAGGGCACCAGGAGGGGCCGGGTCCCACGAAGCCCAGTCACAAACGCAAGGCCCGGGGGTGCAGGTCCTGCAACAGGTTCCCAGTTCATACTCTTTGGTTCTATTCGGTAAAGTCACGTAGGTAAAAAATAAAACAACAAAAATCACGACGTTTCAGCCACAACACAAGCGGCCGAAACGTCGTGATTTTTGTTTTATTTTTTACCTACGTGACTACCGAATAGAACCAAAGAGTATGGATCCTTGCAGTCACGAAAGCTTTAAATCTAGGTTCCCAGTTCCCCCATTGGCCGTGGAAACGCTGGAGCGCGAGTGAGCGGGGCGCACCTGTTTCTGCTCTCGCACAGTCGGTACGGCGACCGGCTCCTCTTGAGGGCGCTCCACCTTCATCTTCTTCTCCGCTGCAGACACGGGGATCCGTCACTCATGGCGCGTGCGTGCAGTAGTGTGCTGGTTAATGCACTGCAAACCCAGTGACCTGATTTCAATTCCCGCTTGCGATCAACAGCAATGGCAAATATTTGATCAAGTCCTGGGCCTCCCCGAGGTCGACGGAGCCTTAAATGAGTACCGGGCACGATGTGTAATCATCAGTGCTGGGGAAACAAAGGCAGCCGAGCCTGGTGTTGACTACCCACCCCTCGTGTAATCCTGGATCTTCAGAGACGCTTGCTAACAGCACTTGCCCCAAGTCTGTTAAAGGTGATACGATTTTTGTTTTTGTCGTGTGTGTGTGCGTGAGCAACGCCTCGACTTCTGTACGTGTCTGCATGTGTGTGTGTGTGCACATGCACGTGCAAGTGTTTGTGACTGCTGGATTAGTGCATGTCTCTGTGTTCATGGTGTGTGTGTGTGTGCCTTCACCGTGTTTGGCTTTTGCAGACTGTGCAGAGCTCTTCTTTGGTTTCTCTGGCGCTTTCATCAGTTTCCAGCGACTACAGATCTACAGAGACGGGTGAGATAGCACTCAACGGGTTCTCATCACTCACTCAGTCAACTACTTAAACACTCATTCACTTACTCAGCCACTCAGGTACTCGTTCAACGATCCAACCACTCATGCACTCAACTACACTCTCTCACCTACCCAAGCACTCACTCAACCATTCATTCACCCACTCATCTGCTCAAACATGCACTCAAATAACCACATTAATCACCAAACCACTAAAATTCCTCACTCAGCACCCATCCGCACAAGTGGTTTGTGAAATGGAATGATGGAGATAATGATGATGATGGAGATGATGATGTGAGCAAAATGTTAGCACACAACAATCACGTGTTACCTCAAACACTTTTGAGTTAGGATCCAATTTATTTTCTTTAAATGGCAGAGATTTCCCGTCACTGGATGGTAGATACTGCAAGCACAAGCACATGAACAGATGCACAAGCGAACTTTTTATTTTCAATCACTTCCTCGAGTCCCCACGTCTTCATGTTTCCAGGATTTCTGCGTCAATGAAGACCGTTTTATCCAAATCCTAAGTGACCCCGTGTCACGTGTGACCCTGTGCTAATATTGTGTCTCTATGCCTCCTATCTGTCTCTCATTTACCATGCCTCCTGTGTGTTCCCCACGTCCCTAAGTCGCTTGTATCGCTGCATTGTCTTGGTGTCCTTGTAATTCCCGTGTCTCAAAGTCCATGTATCTCCTTGGCACTCAACTACCCCTGTGCCTCCACATGTCCCTGTCTCCCCATGTCTCACCATGCCAAAGGGGTTGACGAACGTCTGCAGGACACGCGCTGCCTTCATCTGGGACGTGGAGCTCTGAGCAGTGCGAGCCTCGTTCTGCTGCTCTTCGCTGTCCTGCACACCACAGCAGAGCGCAGAGCGCTACAGCACATCGCAGCGCACTACAGCAACATGACAGCAATTTCAGCACAGCTCAGAATGCGACAGCACACAAGAGAACGCACAGAACGCCCCAGCACATGATGGCTAACACAGCAAACACAGCACGGTACAGAAAGCTACAGCACACGAGATCACACACAGTGCTTTCGCCAGCGGTGTGGGAGATGAGACATGGGTTGGTTGTGGTCGTGTGAGGATGTTGGGCTCACGTCAAACAGGGTGAGGACCGGGCGCGTGGCAGGCACCGCCCTCCGTGCTCCCTCCACTGCACCACACAAAGACAAAAGTCAAAGATCCTCAATATAGCCTTGAAAAGACTTTTAGGGCAAGTGCTGTTAGCGAACATCTACGAAGGTCAGCACAGAACACGAAGGGGATGGGAGGACCAACACTACACCCAGCCACCTTTGTCTCCCCAGTGCTGATGCTTTACACGCACTGAGTACTCATTTAAGGCTGAATTAATCTAAGGGAGCCCCAGGACCGGTTTAGATATTCGTCACCGGTGTTGGCCAAAAGCAGCAATCGAACTTGGGTCGCCAGGTTAATAGTGCAGCACGCTTACCAGCTAAACTACTGCTGTTCGTCGTGACCGGGAATGGAACTTAGGTCATCAGGAACGTGCCACTACACACTACCACTGCACAACCGTTCTCTAGTGACATACAGACATACGCTAGCACAGAAGATGCACAGAGATACAGACTGAACAATACACACGTGAACACACTCACCCACACACGCGCAATAATATACACGGCCACACACCTGTTGCAACCGCTGACACACAAGACATACGCATGCAGACAGGCAAATAAAGACACGTTAACACCTGTTTGACCACTAGTGGGCGGTATATACTCCGCGAAGGGACAGTCCTTTCTAACTACTGGTCGTAGGTTGGTTTCCTCAAGGTCCTTTCCCAGTCTGTTGGTCAGTAGTTGAGTGGTCCATATTTCTGCTGGACGCTTGGTTTCGTTCTTGATTGTCCGTGACAGGTCGTTGAGTTCTTCTGTTATCATTTGAATTCCTGTAAAGTCTTCAACTTCTTCATCTTCTGGATCCCTATGCTGCTCCGGCATTGACTGTGCCCATATTTGTCGGGATTCAAGGTTCATGACGGGTTTAAGGCGATTCAGTAGTTCGATCCCAATGATCAGCTCTTTTCCTGGGTTCTGCACGACATATAGTGGATGGCTCATGTTGACTTTGTTGAACGTGAGCTTCATCATGACCTTGCCCAATGGCCGCATGTGGGTCCCTTCGCATCCTGAGTAGGTGAGCCTACTTGGCATCATCTGTAACGTTTCATTCTTCCTCTGGACGGCAGTCTGGAGTTCATCAAACATGTCTCTGGATATCATGGATATTTCTGCTCCCGTTTCACAAAGGCCCTGGCTGGTCAGGGTGTCTTGCAGTATTACTTCCACGTGGACTCGTCCGACCGGTCCTACGGGAATTAATTCCCCCAGATGGTACCCTTTACCCTCTGGTACCACCTCGGTGACTGCTTTGGGGTTTCTTGAGTTTCTTATGTTCTCTTGGGCTATCTTTGCGTTGGGTGCGTCCTCTTCCTGCGTGTGTTCTGTTGGTATTCTTGTCTTGGCTGTTCGCATGGGAGTCTTCATACTCTCTTGATGTTCTCTTTCCATCCGAATATAGTGAGCGTATCGACTCCTGTTGGCTGCCTGTGGTCTATGCCCCATTGCTAGCGGAGGCGGCAGTGGGAGACGATATGGGGATTGGTTCGGTGGGCGTCGGCCTCCGCGGGGTAGGTATGATCCGTCATTCGCTCTCCATCCTCCATAGTTCCAAGATCCGCCCTCTTCTATATTCCAGGGCTGTGGCGGCCGTGGGTGCCAGGTCCCCCATGACCCGTTGTCCGGCGTGTTGCTGCTGAGTTTTGATCCTAGTGGATTTGGCGCCCTCTCCTGGGGTGTTTCATGTTCGTTCCGGGTGGTTCTGTTGTTATTCCCTGGAGACTCGTTTCCCTCCAGATTGAGACGTTCTTTGTCTTTGGTGATGATGTGTGTTTTAGCTGTGCTAGTGGTTCTCCGTCCGTTCACCCAGGCCGTGTGGGCCTTGCTTTCAATCTGGCGCAAGGAGGCAGTCTCGGGGTCTAGCATCGTTCCTACTATCTTCACTATTTCAGGTCTTAGTGATTGGAAGAACATAACTTTTAATATCTTCCCTTCTTCCTGGGCGTTGTCCACGTCACCTGCGGAATTTGCTCTCTTGAGGCGTAGGAGATAATCTCGTGGGTCTTCGTCCGCACGCTGAGTCATCAATTTTGCCGCGTTCAATCCTTCAGATAGTGTGGAGTATTCCCCAAATCTATTAACTACTGCTCGGCTTAATTGCTTAAAATCGCTCTTGACCCTATTTGGCAGGGATGTTACCCATGGTCTGGCGGTTTCATGTAAGCTCCTTGACAATAAACATGCTTTTTCTGCTGATTTACCCAGACCCCGGATCTTAGCCTCCTGTCCTACTGTAGCTATGTGGTTGTGTATATCCCTGGTTTTGTTGTGTGGATCGAAATAGGGAATTATGACGAGCGCTTTGTCCATCAATTTCAGAGTCTTACTACTGAATGAGTATTCGGACAGTTGATCGTCGTCAGAGGCGTCAGATTCAGAGGATTTGTCACTCGAGCTGTCCCTGCCTTCGCTATCACTACTGTCATGTTTCCCGTGTCTGTGTCGTGGTCTCCCTCTGTCCGAGGAGGATTCGTATCTGTCCCGTGGCTTGTGTCCCTTATTTCTCTTATGTGGGTCTTGTGATCCATGCCTGTGGGTTGGTGTGCGTGATCTCCTTGAGCTGTGTCTATGTGGTGAGTGTTTTTGTCCTTGACCTTCACGCCGTCTACTACGTGTGTGGTGGCTGCTAGGTGATGTGCTGTGTTTATGTTTGTCTTGTGCTACATGGTTGTCGGGATTCCTGTGTTTGTCATTTGTGGTGCGGGTGGTTTTGCGTTGGTAATTTGTATGTGTCGTGCATTTCTCTGGTGAGCTGTCCCTTGTACCCGTGTTATGTTGGTCATGTTTGCGTGAGGTGCGTTTCTCTGGTGAGCTGTCTGAGCTATCTGCATCTGATGGGTCATGTTGGCGTGATGTACGCCTTCCTGGAGAGTGATCCCTGCTGTAGGTTCCACGTCGGTCATGCTTACGTGAGGTGCGTTTTCCAAGTGAGCTGTCTCTGTCATCTGCACCATGTCGGTCGCACTTGCGTAGCGTGCGTCTTTCTGGTGAGCTGACTGAGCTATCTGGAACTGGTTGGTCATGTTTGCGCGAGGTGCGCTTCTCCGGAGAGTAGTCCCTGCCATAGATTCCACGTCGGTCGTGCCTGCGTGGAAGGAGTCTACCAAGTGAGCTGTCTCTGTCATCTGCATCATGTCGGTCGTACTTGCGTAGCGTGCGTCTTTCTGGTGAGTTGTCTATGTCATGTTGCTCGTTTCGCCCCAGCTCCGCCCTTTGTCGCTCTATCAGTACAGAATACCCTGGTGACTTAGGGTTAATATTTTGCCTCTCTCTAACCTCGGGGTGGTCGGCCTCCTGTTTTCCTGTTTGTGTCCGTATTTCCCCTTCCCTCTCCTCGATTTGCGAGGGGGTTTCTTTATCAAAATCGCTTTGCATGGTAGCCAAGTTCATATAATTCGCTTTAAAGTTTAATGAGTGTGGATTGGTGTGTTTATAGTTTAGGTTCCCGAGTTCATATCTCATCGCAGGAAACAGATCTTACGCAAAAATTTCAGGAAAGAATCACACGACCACTTCTGTATTAATCAATTTATTTTCTAATTAAACCTTAACTATAATGTATGTGAACTCTCAATCTCAGAACTTCAACACGGTATCCACACGGTATCAAGACAGTATCATCAACGACTGTACGATTTCACTTTGATAACACATGGACCCCGCATAAAGCGATGGTTGTTAGTGAAAGAGAGTTATTAGAACTTGCAAATGCTATACTAAACAAAAACCTTAACTTTATAATGAATGATTATACTTGAATTGTCCCCGCAGTATCGCACTCGTTATTGATCATAGATCATATGCAACCCTTATCACGTTGTTAGCACATTGGGTCACAGAACAGGTGATTATTCTGTAGAGTACGCGTGTACGTGCGGCGATTACGAACGAAAGGTACTTTAAAGATTATACGGCGGTAAGAAAAACAATTAAAACAGTTATTATTCTTAAAGGCACAAATCTCAACAGATACATCGGCAGATTATCTGACTACATAATGGCTTGGAGTAAGGGCATGCGATGGTGTGCTCCTTTCCCCTGAAGATTTTACCTGATACCAAGTTTTAATTGATTGTGGACCAGATCGCCTGATGAGGATCTGGTGGGACACACTCTTCCCCACAAGAGCGTGGCTCTACGGAAGAAGGTGTCAAAAATCAATTCGTATTGATGGATCTGTTGAATATTCATGCGATTAAGAGTACAGCCCACTAAATAGTAAAGAGGACAACTATGGATATACTTATAACGACGGGTGGTTGTCACTCGGTCTCGATGTGACGCCTTCACAGTCACTGATGGCCGATAGACTTGAGTGTTGGCTTCTGGTTAAGGACCCGTGTATATTTGAATGACATGAATTGTTTTGAATAGTCAGTGTTCGGAGTCGATCTTTGTGTAAAACAGACGCCTGCTTGTCGTGTGGTGAGAGGGCGGTGCGCGTCATACGTATAAGTCAATTCGGCGGTCACCGTGTTGAACGGATTCGGATGTCGTCGATACGCTGCTGCAGTTCAGAACGCGGTCGGTAGATGGCGGCCACAGCTCGCTCGCAGCGTGCACGGTGGTTGAGTGTTGACCCGGGTGCGCACTCGGCTGGCGATGCACGGTGTGCACGCAGCCTCGTCGCCAAACAGCGACCCTCACCACCCCGGCGGCAGCAGAGACCTCCGCATCGGCAGAGGCTGACCCACGCAGGGGCGAGTTGAGCTGTCAAGCGGGTCTTGCCCGCCTGCAGATGAGAAGGGGAGCCGCTCCGATGAGTCGAGCCCCCGATGGCCGGCTCCGGTGAGCCGATCGAACTCATCTGAGTTCCGATGAACTGCGGACGAGTCGAGCCGACCCGCTGGTCGCAGATCGCTCCTGAGTCGACCCCCTGGTCGAACTGAGGTTTCCATGCTCAGGATCCTCTTTTTATGCCCAAAAATCCCTTCACTTGGATCCTGCCCACAAGGCGGGGTTTCTTTCGATTTTTGCTGTGTCAGGATTTGTCCGTATGTATCTGCGTCCGTGTGTGTGTCCGTACGTGTGTCAGTGTGTGTCCTTGTGTGGATCACCCACGGTATATTCCGTTGTCATACTCCTACCATAAAACCCACAAGTAAAACAATCAAATGTTATAAATTGTCTCGAATGCGCCTCCCTGTCTGGGTGCACAACCTGGAGGGAGGGGCGATATTCCCTCCGACTTTCACCGACGCACAAAGAAACGGTTAAGGTTTGTAAAGTTAACATTTATGCCTCACAGTTTCACAGTTATGCTCTGTATGTAACCCAAGTTCTGGGTTACCTTCCAGAGTTGTTTCTCCTACCATGGAGAAACAACCCCCTGAGATTCCGATCAAAACCATCACGTTACCATACATAGCAGGCGTTACCAAAAATATTTCCAAAATTCTAAACAAACACAAGATCCAGGTCCGATTCAGTACAATACACAAAATACGTGATCTAATCCCATCCGTAAAGGATGTCATTTCTGACTTACAGTACCCTGGTGTCTACAAACTGAGTTGCATTTGTGGTGATTGCTATATTGGGGAAACGAAGCAACGTATCTGACCGCATTCACGAGCACAAGTCAGATTTGAAACACGATAGGACAAATTCTTCTGCTGTGGCTGATCATTGCTACCAAAGTACTCTGCAAGACATCTGGATACCACCAAAGATTTGTCCATGAATCCATCCAGATATACAAACATAGTCGTAACTTCAACCAAGAGGATGGTTTAAAATTGAGCATTCATTGCAAGGATGTTATTAATCAAGTAAAACTTTAGCTGCTTTAGAGTTTATATTCATATCCATATCTCCGGTCTTTTACTCCCAGCCTTACACACTACCATCACTAGGAAATTTGACGTGCAATGTTTCAATCGTGCAAATTTGTCCCCCATCCCACTCTCCCCCGCCCCCCGCCGCCCCCCCCCCCATCCGTTGTACATGAGTACCATGGCCAGGAGCTTCAATAATCTCTGTCCCCCAACACTCACCCCCCTCCCTACCCTGCATCCGTCCTCCCTGGCTCCTCCCCCCTTCTTACCATTTATAATCGCTTGTCACAAATAGCTCTCTCTACTCACCATAGTATTTTTTACTGTGGCTGTTCCACCTGATGACGGAAGCTTGTGTTGCCTCCGAAACGTCGTGATTTGATTTAGTTGTTTTCATTGTTTTTTTACTTTTTACCAACGTGACTTTACCGAAGGAACCAGAGTATACTTAACAATATTAAAACATTTAATTCCCACTCACAACCAACATCAGTGATGATAATCTGAATGGGTCCTGGGCCTCTCCTAGGTCAACTCGGCCTCAAATGAGTACCTGGTGCGGTGTGTGTAAACATCGCTACTGTTGAGTCAAAGGCGACCTTCATAAACGCTGTGAAGGCAGGCCATACAGGGGATCGTTGTCGTGTATGTTTTTGTGTGAGTGCGCTTACATGCCCCCTTGTGTGTGAAATTGTTGGGATCCATTATGCGCCTTCTGACAAACAAGCCAGCATCATCGGGAATCAAGGCAAGTTAAGTTAAAACTGATTTTTCTTTCTATTTACCAACATTTATTTGGTATGTTATGTATAATATAGTATTTATTACAGTATAAAATGCAAATGTACAATATTTTTATGAGTTTAACAATGTTTCCCTTTTAAAAACGGTAAAACAATTTATAGCAATGAGTTATGTGCATTTAAATATAATACATTTTTGACGACCGTCTTATAAACCGTTCGACTTATGAACAGGTGATAAGTCGAGGGCTGCCCATATATTTGACAATATTAAAACATTTAATCCCCCTCAACACTTCCCCCACAACAACAGACGAACTTAATAAGAGCGCGTCCGAACCGATGCAATCTCTTGCGGATGGTTGGTGATTGGGATTTGGGGACCTCAATATTTTTTTCTGCACTGTCCATGTCACTCTGTACCATGGCTTTCATTTGTTCAGCATCGTGAGGCTTAGAGTCTGCCTTAACCGTGCTCTCGGACTCCAGGAGAGGGTTAACAGTGTCGTCTGCGTTTATAGGCAGAGGCAATATGGAGCCCATGCTCGTCTCGGCTCCATTTTGGGTCGCCTCATCGACTGCCTCAATTGAAATATGAAATTCCTCAATATCCAGAGGCTTGATGTCCGCATCAATTCTGGTCTCCGACTCTGGGAGGGGGTCAGCAATTGATGCTGTCGAAGACACAGCAGTGTTCACATCTTCCACCTGAATGCTGCATTTTGTGGTGGATGTTGAGCTAGTGGCTGTAGGCATCTCCACATCCAAAATGGTTCCGGCGCTTAATGCAACAGAAGCAGAAGCCAGGAAGGCGTCAGTCCTTGGCTCAATTAAGGGGACTGCAACGGCGGCTGGAGATGGAAGGAAAGTGGCAGTGGACACCTTAGTGGCCAAAATGGGAATTGCCACTCCGGAAGAGCTGCTGCAAAATGATTCGACTGGAATTTGGCCAGGAGAAGTAAGTTGTGGAATTGAGGGAAGGTGGCAAGGTGCTGGAGCCGGGATGAAGAAGTTGTTGGGGTCCGAATCCAGCCAGCATAATTTGTAGGGGTCCATTGTCTTGGAAGGGATGTTGTAGGGGTCCAGAATAGGGAAGGACTTGGTTGCAGGAGCCAGATGGGAGTTGATCTTGCATGCTGGTGCCTGGTGAAGTCCAGGTGGTGGAGCTGGAGCTGCACTCATCCATGGGTGCTTGAGAGCACTTTTCGGAGTTAGACGGTCATTTGGGTTCCAGCTGAAAACAAAGAGACAAGTACCGATGAGAAGATCAGCAAAATATACATACCCAAATTACACATTATAGTGATACAATAAACTTACATCCACTTGATAAAGTATCTAAGGGTTTGCAGGTATGTGAAGATAGGTATGGTAAGTCCACGCTCAAAGTGTGCGTACACAATGTGTTATCGCTAAAGTAAAGTTCTTCCATTCGGGTACGGGCTTTCTGAGCGGTTCATGACAAACAACTTTATTCAGCTGCATGGCTGAGCAGTATAGGAATTCTAGGTATATGCGCGGAATAATATAATAGTACGTGGTGGCGTACCCTTATCACAGTTTTTTTTTCTCGCCATGGGATGACTGCAAGCTAATTTTATAGTGAAAATGTGCAAATGTGCATGGTTTTTATTTGTTTATCTCTGTAATGTGTAAACGGTAATTCCTCACTAAATGCATTTTTTCTTAATACAGAACATCTATTAGCGCGTTAAATGAGGATACAGTACTGCATTTGCCCTTTCATTCTTTACCTAGTTTCTTCTGCAGAGAGATGCAAGATAGCTGTACATTGCAAAGGGGATGCATATTCCCTTATGATATAGAAATTTACTGGAATTTTGTTACAGTTGAGGGAAACTCAAAGAGTGGGACACTCACCATAGGATGGAGCTGATGAAGTCCAGGAACAATGGGTCTCTCGTTTTCAGAAACTCCTTGAGCGGGCAACACTGAGGGGTCTCCTGCAGACATTCCTTGGTCAGTTGCCCAAAGAAGTCTGCAGTGGGTACAATCGCAAACGATGTCATGCATTAAAATATTATTCATGTGCACAAGGCTGTGATGTACAATGAAGGCTGTGAAGGACGTGGGGAAACAACCCAACTTTCACGTAATTGTGTAGCCAGACGAGTGATGTTATAACACCTAATCGCATATTAAAAATAAAATTTGCAGTACTCACAGAAATACCGAGGACCGTCTGGTGCAGCGTGCAGCATCTCAAAGGGTGGTGTTCCCACAATCTGAAAATAAACGATACATTTGATCTCATGTCACTGGCAAGTTAAGAGGCGTTTTCTGTACGTACTTACATACATGGTTCGTATCATATTGATTAAATTATTCATTATTGAGTAATCACTTGATTTCACGTAACATGAAGCTGTTTAAAATTGAATTTGTACTCAAAGTCAAATGAGCATTGAGGCAGTGATCATAGCCTGGCTGCAGCCCTGAGTCAGTGGTAAAACTCCATTCATACGTCACAGGTGAATATATCTCTATGACAACTAATGTCGACTTCCATAAAAAAGTAGTACTCATTTTATCGACACTGTAGGGCTGAATAAACCCCAACCAGATTTAAACCCTAACCAGATTTAAACCCACAATCTTTCGCTAATAAATATACAAAATTATAAAATTAATGTTACCTTTGTGATGCCAGCGATCTCCTGACTCTCGCTGCTCATTGACATCAGTCGTTTGCCGACAGATATCTCAGCTAGTATGCACCCGGCAGCCCACATGTCAATTGATGTTCCAAACGGCTGGCCCAGCAAGACTTCGGGAGCGTTGTATCCGGGCGTCCCAAAGAAATCATCGGCTGGAGAAAAATAAAAAATACAATATTGCTTAGGTGGCCTGTAGGAGTCATAGTTTCACTAAAAGAATCCCCAATGTGTTCGCACCCTGTCCTGCATGATATGTGACAGTTTTCAAGTTTCAAGTTTTCATTTATTAGGTATAGCCCTGTGAGCCATGCGGCTCTTAAGTCGGGTGCAACCGCAACAAACAGAATATGACAGGACGTGATTTTACACGGAAGTGGACATTCCCAATGCACGGTTGTGAATTGGAGGTCGTAAGGAGTTGTGAGCATTCCCTTAATACCTCGTGTGGAGCTACCATGCGCAGGCATCACTGCGTGATGCCTGTTCACATCCGCATCGTTCACGCAATTTGCATTAACGACGCTATATAAAACACAAAATTATTCCAGATAACAGGATCTGTAGGAATATTTAGAAATGTGATGATGTGTATAAATGTATATAAAGTGTAACTTACGAAATTCATATTCAAAAAAACTTCCTCCGAAGTCGGCCAATCGGATGGCTGCCGTGTGGTGATCTTTCACCAAGATGTTTTCCTGAAAAAATTAAGAAAACGGACGCATTATTTGTATTGTATTTAACCAAATGAGAGTACATTAAGATGATTCCTGTCTGTATGGAAGAATGGCGTTCATTTTGTGCACTGTACATCTAACGTTATAAGTGTAAATGAATTATTTCTCGAGTCGGAAGCAGGGGGATCAATAACTCTCGTAAAGATGATCCAATACAACATCTTGTACTGAAGTTGGTCATGAAAACAAAACACTTATAATGGGAAGAATTGACATGGCGACTCTTCTCATCGGCGCGAACCGAGTTGTTCCGCAATTCAGGATGGTAAAAAAAGAAAAACCTGAATAATTACGTACAAGAATGAAAATAGGGTCACGGATAATTGGTGTTTCTGTGGACTCTACAGCTGCCATGGATAATGGGAGTCATAGGTAATATGATCACGGATAAGAGCTCTTCTGTATGAGGCAGCTGTGATGGGAATTCAACTGGCCACCACGTGGCAAAGAGCTACAGGTGCATGAGGCGCATACACTGCTCGATATGTTTAAAAGATCACCGTAAAGGTGCAGGCCTGCAATTATTTGCTCACCCCTCTACTTCCAGAAAGGCCTCCATCATTGAGTAGGTCGAGAGAGCTACTTAAATGGTTTTGGGCTACTCGTATACACAGCCAAATGTCTCAAAAGTGGTCGGAGTACCCACACTTTACGCCACCACTTGTGACTTTGTGATGAACTGTGTTGTACTTATTTATCCTTCTGGGTGTATAGAGGTGGTGGGTGGGTGGGTGGTTGGAGAGTTGGGATTTCAGAACCTGTCCACTGTTGCAATTGCCAAGCCGGGAGATCAAATTGAATCGATTCCCTCTGGGTTTAAAGTCTAGTGTGCTACCCATGACACCATGGCAGCGTCCCTTAGACCTGCTTAATTCCTCTAAAAGAAATGTAATGATAAACCCTTACCAGCTTGAGGTCCCCATGGACTACGCCGTTCTTCTTCAGGAAGGCCAGCACTTCCATCAGGGATCGGGCGTATCTCTTGACGGAGGACAGAGTAAATGCTCCGTTCGAGTTCACCACGTCAAAGAGGCTGCCCGCGCTGACAACGGAAAACGCACAACACACAGAGTGCAGGATGGTTAATTAAACACAGCATCAAGCACAAAGGCACCAGCACATCCACACATGCACGGCAAGTCCTAGAACACTAAAAGTGAGGTAAGACATTCGAGGTGTAACAATGCATGGAATACGTGCTGACTGCAGATAGTTGTTTTCTTTTTTGCAAAACTTGGTTACGAAATGGTTAATGCATCTGCTTCTTAACAATGCAGTGTAGCATAGCTAAGGATTGAGCACTGATCGAGATGAAGCAGCTGCCAAGCTTGTAGTTTTACACATCCTGTAAGTGTCACGCTTGTAATGGACTTAGTGTTCTTACTTGATGTAGTCCAACACGAGATAATGGTAATCTCCCACGACGAAGTTTTCCTCAAGCCGGATGATGCTTTTGTGTCTCAACATCTTGAGGAAGCCAGCCTCGTTATATACTTCCGCGTCCGTGACGCTGCGTGAAGAAATACAAACACTTCTGAGAATGTCGAAAATAGGATCATCATTAAAATAGAATTCTTCATGTCGAGGTAGGCACACGTGAGTTTGTGTTGCAGGAAAACTTTTCAGTGAAGATTGTGATGCACAATCATGACTTGGTCTCTCACCTTAATGTGGAGTCAATCATCTTGAGGGCCATCTCCTTGTGGTTCCTGTGGTCCCAGCATCTGAACACCTGGCCAAATGTTCCTTCACCCAGTTTTTCCAAAACCGCATAGCGATTGTTGAGGAGATTTGTCGCCATCTGGTCAAGAGGGAGTGGTGCAGAAGAGTGCAAGCAATCAGTACAAGTGGCCGTTTTGACAGTAGTTTCCTAACTCCTCATTACTCTTTAAATTGAAATTAGTTTCAATAAAAAAAAATCCACATGGGGTTAACTCAACCCGGCATGCCCCTTGGGTTCATTAAATAGGTTCGACTTTTTCAGTCGCTCAAACGGTGCTGGACAATTGTTGCACCCAGTCTCTTCAAATGTAAGTAAGTACAGCCCTGCAATTGCTTGCTCATACAGCTTATGGTGAAAGGGCCTCCACGAGAGGGATCTCTATAGAGTAGTCTATCTGCTCTTTCCCCCTAATGAGACGTATTGATAGAGGTGGGAGTCGCCACACTCGACCACATCACACACGACTTGCTGCCAAACTACCACCTGTGGTGTAACATTTTCACTTCTGGGTGAACATTAAATACACCCAAGAGGAGGACATCCGTGGAGATGGAGCAATGAAATCAGCTCGTTTTTAGATACTAGATGGATTGTTGCATCAAAGGACTTGTGGGAGATGGTAAAGGCTTATCAGGCCTTCATCCACCAATGAATTGATCATGTTTGATGATAGCCTTTATTTCCTGCTTGCATACATTCAGCAAGTTCACAACATTTCTCTCCCTTATCTACTCCTCTCATATCGCTAAATAGGTATCTTAAGTTTGGATATTTTGTCAACTCTCTTTTATAGTTATTTCTTGCCTATATATCTCATTCATACTATGTCTCTTGGCTACAACTCCTTACACCTCTAAATCTTATTTGTATCTAGTTTTATCTAATTGTACGACTTAATTTTGTCCGTATCTCATATCATATCCCTACATGTCTTTGTCTTGTTTGTGTCCTAATTTCATCTCTCTGCATCACCTATGTAGGTGTGATACACACGTGATAAAGCTAAATCACAGGCATAGGTATGCAGTACAGACAGGAAAAAGAGCTTCATAGCTCACCGGATTTCTCCAGCATAAATAAAGATTCTGATATCTTTGATTTGAAGCTTTCGTTACTGCAGGAATCCATACTCTCTGGTTCTTTCGGTAAAAGTCATGTAGATAGTAAAAAAAATAATGAAAGAAATCACGACGTTTCGGTCGCAACACAAGCGGCCGTCTTCAGGTGAGAAAAAATATCTGCTGTTGTGGTTTTATATAGGCACGGGGAGGAGGAGTTTGGCTGTAGAGAGGGGGAGGGTTTGTGGTGTGCATGGACGTGTAGGGCTGTAGAAATTAGCAAGTAAATTGACTTGTAGTCATCGGACAACAAGACACACGGGTGGGTGAGTGAAAATCAGAGAAGATGGATTCAGATTGAGCAATCATTGGAAGGATGTGATCAACTACGTTATATTTTAACTGCTATGATTTTCACTCACCCACCCGTGTCTTGTTGTCCGATGACTACAAGTCAATTTACTTGCTAATTTCTCCAGCCCCACCCGTCCATGCACACCACAAACCCTCCCCCTCTCCCCTGTGAACCTCTACAGCCAAACTCCTCCTCCCCCCCCCCGTGCCTAACCCCTACAGCCAAACTCCCCCCCCCCCCGTGCCTAACCCCTACAGGCAAACTCCCCCCCCCCCCCGTGCCTAACCCCTACAGGCAAACTCCCCCCCCCCCCGTGCCTAACCCCTACAGGCAAACCCCCCCCCCCGTGCCTAACCCTACAGCCAAACTCCCCCCCCCCCGTGCCTAACCCTACAGGCAAACTCCTCCCCCCACCCCCCGTGCCTAACCCCTACAGCCAAACTCCTCCCCCCACCCCCCGTGCCTAACCCCTACAGGCAAACTCCTCCTCCCCGTGCCTATATAAAACCGCAACAGCAGATAATTATTCTCACCTGAAGACGGCCGCTTGTGTTGCGACCGAAACAGTTCGAAACTAGTAATTTTGGTCTATATAACAGCTTTATGTCTTCCTTAATAAATAAAACAGGTCCCTGCAGGGTGGGCTGGTAGGAACATTGGAATTTTGCGCAATTTTATTACACCCAACAGCACGAGATTTCACTTCGTTAAAGTATTGAAAGGGGGCGGACGGACACATTAATCTATTGCAGGCTGGTACACTCAGTTTACAACTTCGTTCCTACCAGTATCAGATAACGTATAGTGTAGTGTGTAGTGTATAGTGTAGTGTATAGTGTAGTGTAGGTAAATTGTAGCATCCAAACTATGAAGAAAAGTGCGCTTGGGTAGGACACGTGGCTAGGAGGGATGTCGATATTTAAGATAAGTCGTTGTTTAAGATAAGTCGATGTTTAAGATAAGTAAATGTTTAAGATAAATCGATGTTTAAAATAAGTCGATGTTTAAGAGAAGTCGATGTTTAAGATAAGTCGATGTTTAAGATAAGTCAATGATTAAGATAAGTCGATGTTTAAGATAAGTCCATGTTGAAGATAAGTCGATGTTTAAGATAAGTTGATGTTCAAGATAAGTAAATGTTTAAGATAAGTCGATGTTTAAGATAAGTCGATGTTTAAGATAAGTCGATGTTCAAGATAAGTAAATGTTTAAGATAAATCGATGTTTAAGATAAGTAGATGTTTAAGATAAGTCAATGATTAAGATAAGTGGATGTTTAAGATAAGTAAATGTTTAAGATAAGTCGATGTTAAGATAAGTCAATGTTCAAGATAAGTCGATGTTTAAGATAAGTCGATGTTCAAGATAAGTAAATTTTTAAGAAAAGTCGATGTTTAAGATAAATCGATGTTTAAGATAAGTCGATGTTTAAGTAAATGTTTAAGATAAGTCGATGTTTAAGATAAGTAAATGTTTAAAATAAATTGATGTTTAAGATAAGTAGATGGTTAAGATAAGTCAATGATTAAGATAAATCGATGTTTAAGATAAGTAAATGTTTAAGATAAGTGGATGTTTAAGCTAAGTTGATGTTTAAGTAAATGTTTAAGATAAGTCGATGTTTAAGATAAATCGATGTTTAAAATAAGTCGATGTTTAAGATAAGTAAATGTTGAAGATAGGTCGATGTGTAACATAAGTCTATGTTTAAGATAAATCGATGTTTAAAATAAGTCGATGTTTATGATAAGTCGATGTTTAAGATAAGTCGATGTTTAAGATGAATCGATGCTTAAAATAAGTCGATGTTTATGATAAGTGGATGTTTAAGATAAGTCGATGTTTAAGATAAATCGATGCTTAAAATAAGTCGATGTTTAAGATAAGTCGATGGTTAAGAATAAATCGATGTTTAAGATAAGTCGATGTTTAAGTGGATGTTTAAGATAAGTAAATGTTTAAGATAAGTCGATGTTTAAGATAAGTCGATGTTAAAGATAAGTAAATGTTTAAGATAAGTCGATGTTTAAGTGGATGTTTAAGATAAGATAAGTCGATGTTTAAGATAAGTCGATGTTTAAGTCAATGTTTAAGATAAGTAAATGTTTAAGATAAGTGGATGTTTAAGATAAGTCGATGTTAAAGATAAGTAAATGTTTAAGATAAGTCGATGTTTAAGATAAGTCGATGTTTAAGACAAGTCGATGTATTAGATAAGTCAATGATTAAGATCAGTCGATGTTAAGATAAGTCGATGTTCAAGATAAGTCGATGTTTAAGATAAGTCGATGTTCAAGATAAGTAATTTTTTAAGAAAAGTCGATGTTTAAGATAAATCGATGTTTAAGATAAGTAGATGTTTAAGATAAGTCAATGATTAAGATAAGTCGATGTTTAAGATAAGTAAATGTTTAAGAACAGCACGAGATTTCACTTCGTTAAAGTATTGAAAGGGGACGGACGGACACATTAATCTATTGCAGGCTGGTACACTCAGTTTACAACTTCGTTCCTACCAGTATAAAATAGATTCTTACCTTGCGTTGAGAAAAACAAAAATATCTTGAAGTTTGGAGACGCGATTCTGCTGCTCGCGGCCGTCGTGGGAGCCCAATCGCGTAGAAGTGAAGTCGCCCCGCCCACGTAATGACGCTACGCTGCCCAGCCCCTCCCCCTTCCGGCGTAGCCACGCCCCCTCCAAACTGTGGCCCCGCCCTCCCACGCCACTCTCCCAACACGGCCCCGCCCCTATGTCTCTCCCACTGTCACGGCTTCTGTACATAGACGCCCGCGTTCTGTATAAATATATTTCCCCAACTCTGTACATTTGTAAATATATACACGGAGTGAAACATTTCTGAACATCGATTTTAATGTATTTAATTCAGTGAATGCAGTGTGAACTGAAATATAGCTTTTGTGTTATGGTCGAAACGTGAGAATTTTTATTGTTTTATATATTTTATTATTTTATTGTTTCCCTTCAACGTGACTTTACCGAAAGAGCTAAGATTATGAAATATAGCTATTAATATGTATATCCCTGCTAACAGCGTCAGTTATATTTTAAAAATATGTAATGATAATATAACTTTTTTGCGAATGTTTTTATTATTGTGTTAGAGTTATACCAGCGATAATTGATCGAAATTATATGCGATATGAAGAAGGGCCATTTCGCAGACTATCCGTTTTCCTTTTCAGCGGTGTTAATGGCGAGTGTGTTGAGTTTTGTTTCGTGTTCGTTTTTGTTTGGCTGTTTTTGCTATAATTTCAATTTTCTGCACCGTTGTACATGTACATGTTTTCACTCTATCGCTTTTGTCATGTTGGTGACCCAGGTCTTGCGCTCTTCTCACCTGGTGAGCCTAAACGTCAAACCCAATCAACGAATCGTTCATTCTTTACACATCGATAGACACCCCTGTATCTTGTTCAACTTTTCCATACCTTAATTTTGTAACCTAATTACGATCCAAACTTGATTTGAAGCTTTCGTGACTGCAGGAATGACTCTTTGGTTCTTTCGGTAAAGTCACGTAGAAAGAAAATAAAATAAACAATAGAATGACATTTCGAGTCCTATTCGGCCGTCTGAAATGCTTTCTTTACGATATTAGGAAACCACTGGTGATATGCACTTTTAAATCTAGATTAAAAACTAACTTATAAAAAAATTGTGTTTAGTTTGTCCTTCCCCCGCATCTCCAATTAGCACGGTTGAATGCAGACGGTGCGAAATAAGTTCAACAACAACCTCCATTCGTCACTCCGTGGCGGTGACATCACCACGGTGATTATGCCAGGCGAAGTGCACTTTAAAGTGAGGCGACTGGCCGATGCACCACCTGTGCACCCAACTGTGCCCACCTACTATGTTTAGCCACCTGGCGCTTGCTCGGGTTGGTGAGCGTCGCTCCATAGCCCTCCGTTCATGCTGAAGGGCGACTGCCTCCAACTACCCAGTAGCGTCCTTCACAAGCCTCCTCCACAGAGGCCGATCTTGACACCGCTGGTACCAGTCATCGGAAAGCACACTTAGCTCTACATCCTCTTGTACCACATGATTACATCTCTTCTCGAGCCCCTGCCACGTCCATTTGGCCCCCTCTATCTGGCTAAACAAAAGCTATTTAGGCATGCGGTGGCTGTACATGCAGGCTCTATAACCCAGCCAACGCAGCCTTGCCTGCCGGAGCTCACCGATTAACTTTGTCGAGCTCTTTCAAGGATTTGTGAGGTCCTCACACAATCCAGCCTGGCTAAACCCAGGATGGATCGTAGGCATGCCAGCCTGAATGTGTCTTACTGGCGAAGATGTTCCATTGGGGGGGGGGGGTCCGCTTTTCCGCAAGAATACAGGGCATGACGGTGGCCGTGAATACCCGAGGCTTCATGTGGAGCAACAGACCAGGAAGCTTCCACACAGCTTTACCCAGCCGATGAACAGATGCCACTCGACTGATTCGGAGTGAGACTTTGCTATCAAATCGGAGCTGGTCATAAGCACACTGCCCAGGTATGGAAAACTCTCCACTCTCTCGACAACTGCCCCATCACCAATCGGGAGTTGAGGGGGTGGAGTGTTTGATGGCACAAAATACCCAGCCAGGTGCTTAGTTTTGGTGGGGCTGATGGTAAGTTTATAGCACGCTCCAGGTCTAGCAGCAGCGCTTCCAACTTCTTCTAAGTGAACAGCAATCACTAGATCATCAGCATAATGATTGTGAGCAGTCAGGGACTCCAAAAGCATGAAGAAAAAAGTTCAACATTCATTACCACTCCCCACCTTAAACACCTACACACACAGCGACAAAAGACACGTTTGACAAAGTCCCTCCTGCAGGAGAGAAGGCTTAAAAACGTGAAACCAAATTTATTTTTACATCATTTCTTTGCGGTCTACTTGTCAGCACCACAACATCCATGTGGGAACAAGTCATTAAACTGGTAATGCAGGGGGTGCAGGGTTATCAAAAAAGCTTGCGCTTATGTGTGCACATGTGAGTGCTAACATCTATGTTCATGTGATTCTGTTAGAGTGCATGGGCATTGCACGTGTGAAAACTTATTATTTACACGCGCAGGACATGAGTTTCTCATTATTTGATGGAAAGTATTAAAGCTGGTTTATCACTCATTTTGCTGGTGATGCTCAATGTAGCTAGCTGTAGCTGGTATTATCAGCTGTTAATGATAATGTGAGATGATGTTGGTGACACTGGGTGTGTTTTGGGGTGTTGCCGTTGAGTCTGGGTGTTACTGGCCACACAGGGTACTTGTATCCGTGTGTTGTTAACGTCGCAGTTACAGGAGACCCTGTGTGACTCGAGCAGTTGGTATAAACTACGCGTCTTATTTGTACTCTGGTAGACTTTAGGAGTTGCTGTGAACTGTGTTGTTAGAATTTACTGGCCGAACAGATGTCGCTATCAACTCCCATGTATTGTTAGATACTCCAGTTGACTCGGTGTTGCTGTTAACTGCGTGTTGTTCGAATTCGCCAGTTGATCCTGGATGTTGCTGTTAATTGCGTTTGTTGTTGATGTCGCCTCGTATCAATGGGAGACGTTTGTTGTCCGCCCTGCACCAATGCCAGTTCACTCCCCTCCAGGACTCTCACCGCCTCTCTTTACATCTTCATTTTTTCGGCCACGCCTGCCGGAAGCCTCCCCTGCATCACGGAGAAGTGAGCAACCGCGGGTCGCACTGGGATGAAAAGTGGAACACTCCCGACCCACATGCCGGCCGCTCAATATAGGACCACAGAGCTTGAGCAATTGTTGGCACTGGTTCTGGCTATTTACCCCGCTTGTCTGTGTATTATCATGCCTCCACGCGAAAACTGCATGTGTTACAAATTCTACCACGTTTATAGATGGAATTTTCATGCAAGATGCTAAATACATGCAGAATATTATTATTTTTAAGATGTGGAGGGACACACACACATGGAAATGCAAGCATCAGGATTTGAGGACACAGATAGTGACCAGTGAATAAATTAAGAGAACAGCCGCCATTGAGTGATGTGACCGTAGCAGCTGTGCCAGGCTAGGTGCATTTTGAGATTATGGAACACAAAATCACCCACATGGAGATATGCAGACATGTGCTTGGCACAGAGGCACATGAAAACGAATGGTTCTTCAGAAATATTATCTGGCGGGCTACAAAAAGTTAGCGATGTAATATCACGTGCCACGCGTACATGTTACGTCACATGACTTATTTACGTCATAATGTCAGCTATGTGACAGCTAATCACCATAGTTTGTCTCCAACTCTCATCCCTATCTCTTGTATATCACTTTTCATCTCACTAACCTGTATCTACAGGTTTCCACAGTTGATTCAGGTTTGGTTTGTGCGATTTCACGTATATGCGACTTACCTATTTCTCCACAAAATTCGCTACATGTCTTTTGAACTCACTCTATATGCCACTTTGCGGTCAGATGTGACACAACATTGCATGTGTACGTATATACTACTCGGCAGGACGCTGTCTTGTGCGGTTTCACTTTGTGTGCCCTTTTTTTTGGAACGTATCCACCGCATAAAGTGAGGGAAACCTGTATTTATACCTCGGCAGGCCACTACAAAAGCCTTCACGGGCCAGATGTGCCAGTGGGAGAACCCTGTGTGATGACATGTGCTATAACGCATCGGTGACACACCGACACGCACGGTAACAATGCTACAGGGGGGCACGTGAAGACACAAGCAGACACGAAGTACCACTGACACAAAGCAACACTGTTGACACCGTTGACACTGAGACACACAAAGGCAAGCAGATGCATGTGCAGACACAAAGGCATACGTATACACAGGAACACACGTGAAAATGCACGGAACCGTGATCTATGATCTAAAGGAAGACGCAGCATGCGTAGTGACACGGAGGGACATGGGGACATGCGGGGAACTAACCGAGAGAAGGTGGGACATTACAGAGACATGTGCGTACACATTTAGACATGCGGCGACCCACAGGGACACACAAGGACACGTGGGGTAAACATTTAGATATGCAAGGTCCGACGCGGACACAAAAGACACGTGAATGCACGTAGGGCGACGTAGGTGATGGGAGAGGGATCTCCAACCGGCCACTGTGTCCCTGCATGTACGTCATGCCCCGTGCCGATCCTCTGAAGACTGTACGACCACCTTGCCCCCGCCCGCACAACTTATGCTGCACAAACACACAACGGATACACGCAAATGTGTACTCAACATCAAACACACACCACACAATGTGCATTCATGCGCACAACAGACACCACGCACACGACACAAAAAGCACGCGGAGCACAAAGATTCAACACACTGCGCAATGCACTACACGACGTGTATCGTGGTAATGGTGGTGGGAATGAAGATGATGTTGACAGTGGTACCAATGAATGTGGTTATGATGGTGGTGACGGCATTAATGATGGTGTTAATGACGTTAAAGGTGAAGGCAACACTGGTTACAGAGATGATGGCAATGGTGTTGATGGTGACGGTAACGGTGATGGTGATGAATATGGTGGTTATGACAGTGATCATGGTAGCGGTGATGGTGTTAAAAGTAGTGGAGATAATACTTTAGTTGTAGGGGTGATGGTTGTGTTATTGATGGTGATGGTGATGACAATGATAGTGGTGATGATGGTGATGAATATGGGAGTTATGATAGTGATGTTGGTAGCAGTGATGGTCATGATGGTGATGATGGTGATGATGGTAGCTGTAATGGTGTTGATGGTAGTGGTGATGGTGATAAAACTGTAATATTAGGGGTGGTGATGGTGTGATGACAATGGTAGTGGTGGTTATGATGGCGACGATGATGATAGCGGTGATGTTAAGTACGTACGCACCTTGTCCTGCCGAGTCGTGTGTCTGTTCTGATCTCTTCCTCGAGAGCACCCGGCTGGAACAGGGAACAACTCGCTCACTCGCCCACTCAAACTCGCTCACATTGACCTTCACATACCCACCCTCACACATTGACCTTACCTGTGAAGATGTGTGTGTGTGCGTATCTGTGAAGATGTGCGTTTTTCCCACGATGATGTACATGTGCACGTGTCTGTGTACCTGTGAAGATGTGGATGTGCACGTATGCACTTGTGAAGATGTGTGTGTACCTGTGAAGATGTGAGCGTCGGCCTCCGTGTACTCATGGGGGGTGAAGTCATCTGGCACGAGTGGTGGCGCTGGCAATGAGGCCGAGTCCGCGCGCTGCCTTTTCCCTCCGACCTCCGTGACCTCGGCTGCCCCCGGTGCCTCTCTACGTGTGGCACCCTGCCCATGGAAAGGGGTAAGGGAGAGGCCGAACGAGAGAGAATGAAGGCAACACAGTGGGAGGGGGTGGGGAGAGCGGCAGTGGGGAGGTATTCTGGTTTGTGTCGGATTTTTGTCTTTTCCCCCAATGTTATCCCCACGATGCTACCAGCATCAAGTCACGAGTCACAGGATAGGGTATCGATTCGTTAACCCTCGTCGAGTTATCACCAGCGCACCAGGGAAAGAAAAAACAGTTTATTTCATTATTATTTACTCCTTACCTTTCTTATGCGATTCCCTGTGCACTTTATTTTTCATGCGGTTGCAATTTATTTTGCTCAGTCGGTGTAAGCCGCCGAGTTCGCGACGGGTTTCTTTTTACATTTTTATTGCTCTATGCCCATGTACCATTCCCATTCCGCTGTGATGCGCACCGATGCCCACTTTATTGACGGCAAAAATTTGCACGCCACGACGTAATTCGCTGAAACACATGCAGAATGTTCACAAGAATAACGCATCTGAATTCGTATGCAATTTTGTAAGCAATGTCTACCCCAACACAGGCTGGTGTTCAGATGGAATGGGAAAGGGCAGCAGTGAGTGGGGAGGGGCTGGGTGGGTGGGGACTTAAGGGCACCAGGAGGGGCCGGGTCCCACGAAGCCCAGTCACAAACGCAAGGCCCGGGGGTGCAGGTCCTGCAACAGGTTCCCAGTTCACACTCTTTGGTTCTATTCGGTAAAGTCACGTAGGTAAAAAATAAAACAACAAAAATCACGACGTTTCGGCCACAACACAAGCGGTCGAAACGTCGAGTTTTTTGTTGTTTAATTTTTTACCTACGTGACTTTACCGAATAGAACCAAAGAGTATGGATCCTTGCAGTCACGAAAGCTTCAAATCTAGGTTCCCAGTTCCCCCATTGGCCGTGGAAACGCCGGAGCGCGAGTGAGCGGGGCGCACCTGTTTCTGCTCTCGCACAGTCGGTACGGCGACCGGCTCCTCTTGAGGGCGCTCCACCTTCATCTTCTTCTCCGCTGCAGACACGGGGATCCGTCACTCATGGCGCGTGCGTGCAGTAGTGTGCTGGTTAATGCACTGCAAACCCAGTGACCTGATTTCAATTCCCGCTTCCGATCAACAGCAATGGCAAATATTTGATCAAGTCCTGGGTCTCCCCGAGGTCGACGGAGCCTTAAATGAGTACCGGGCACGATGTGTAATCATCAGTGCTGGGGAAACAAAGGCAGCCGAGCCTGGTGTTGACTACCCACCCCTCGTGTAATCCTGGATCTTCAGAGATGCTTGCTAACAGCACTTGCCCCAAGTCTGTTAAAGGTGATACGATTTTTCTTTTTGTCGTGTTTGTGAGCAACGCCTTGACTTCTGTACGTGTCTGCATGTGTGTGTGTGTGTGCACATGCAAGTGTTTTGCGACTGCTGGATTAGTGCATGTCTCTGTGTTCATGGTGTGTGTGTGTGTGTGTGCCTTCACCGTGTTTGGCTTTTGCAGGCTGTGCAGAGCTCTTCTTTGGTTTCTCTGGCGCTTTCATCAGTTTCCAGCGACTACAGATCTACAGAGACGGGTGAGATAGCACTCAACGGGTTCTCATCACTCACTCAGTCAACTACTTAAACACTCATTCACTTACTCAGCCACTCAGGTACTCGTTCAACGATCCAACCACTCATGCACTCAACTACACTCTCTCACCTACCCAAGCACTCACTCAACCATTCATTCACCCACTCATCTGCTCAAACATGCACTCAAATAACCACAATCACCAAACCACTAAAATTCCTCACTCAGAACCCATCCGCACGTGTGCACAAGTGGTTTGTGAAATGGAATGATGGAGATAATGATGATGGAGATGATGATGTGAGCAAGATGTTAGCACACAACATCCACGTGTTACCTCAAACACTTTTGAGTTGGGATCCAATTTCTTTTCTTGAAATGGCAGAGATTTCCCGTCACTGGATGGTAGATACTGCAAGCACAAGCACATGAACAGATGCACAAGCGAACTAGCACACACGCGCAAGGAAACAAACAAACGACCCTGTGCATGTCCTATTTTATTTTCAATCACTTCCTCAAGTCCCCACGTCTTCATGTTTCCAGGCTTTCTGCGTCAATGAAGACCGTTTTATCCAAATCCTAAGTGACCCCGTGTTACGTGTGACCCTGTGCTAATATTGTGTCTTTATGCCTCCTATCTGTCTCTCATTTACCATGCCTCCTGTGTGTTCCCCACGTCCCTAAGTCGCTTGTATCGCTGCATTGTCTTGGTGTCCTTGTAATTCCCGTGTCTCAAAGTCCATGTATCTCCTTGGCACTCAACTACCCCTGTGCCTCCACATGTCCCTGTCTCCCCATGTCTCACCATGCCAAAGGGGTTGACGAACGTCTGCAGGACACGCGCTGCCTTCATCTGGGACGTGGAGCTCTGAGCAGTGCGAGCCTCGTTCTGCTGCTCTTCGCTGTCCTGCACACCACAGCAGAGCGCAGAGCGCTACAGCACATCGCAGCGCACTACAACAACATGACAGCAATTTCAGCACAGCTCAGAATGCGACAACACACAAGAGAACGCACAGAACGCCCCAGCACATGATGGCTAACACAGCAAACACAGCACGGTACAGAAAGCTACAGCACACGAGATCACACACACAGTGCTTTCGCCAGCGGTGTGGGAGATGAGACATGGGTTGGTTGTGGTCGTGTGAGGATGGTGGGCTCACGTCAATCAGGGTGAGGACCGGGCGCGTGGCAGGCACCGCCCTCCGTGCTCCCTCCACTGCACCACACAAAGACAAAAGTCAAAGATCCTCAATATAGCCTTGAAAAGACTTTCAGGGCAAGTGCTGTTAGCGAGCATCTACGAAGGTCAGCACAGAACACGAAGGGGATAGGAGGACCAACACTACACCCAGCCACCTTTGTCTCCCCAGTGCTGATGCTTTACACGCACTGAGTACTCATTTAAGGCTGAATTAATCTAAGGGAGCCCCAGGACCAGTTTAGATATTCGTCACCGGTGTTGGCCATAAGCAGCAATCGAACTTGGGTCGCCAGGTTAATAGTGCAGCACGCTAACCAGCTAAACAACTGCTGTTCGTCGTGACCGGGAACGGAACTTAGGCCATCAGGATCGTGCCACTACACACTACCACTGCACAACCGTTCTCTAGTGACATACAGACATACGCTAGCACAGAAGATGCACAGAGATACAGACTGAAGAATACACACGTGAACACACACACCCACACACGCGCAATAATATACAGGGCCACACACCTGTTGCAACCGCTGACACACAAGACATACGCATGCAGACAGGCAAATAAAGACACGTTAACAGAGACACAGGAATGAATACACACACATATGAATGGAAATGCACGCAATTGAACACAGACATAGACACAAAGATAGTGAAACAAATAATACGCACATACACGCAGCAGGCAAAGAAGGGTCATTGCTTAAAAATCACCTATTATGTAAGTTTTACTTTTAGGACAATGTTACTGAAAAGTATTTTGTTATTTTTGCTTGTGCCCCACTGTAAATGCAGTCAGGACATTATTTGTTATGTCACTAAATTATGTTTAATTTGTACACAGAACATGGCAATTATTTGTATGATTACTACTCAAATTATGAGTGTGATATTAAAAAACAGCACAGTATTTTTTTCATGTCAATATAATGAAATCTACTCGTGACAGGCTAGGTGTACACATCACTGTCACGAATAAAAAAATATAATCCATATCATGAACTTTGCCGATATAACCAGCACAACTAAGTGTGAGCTACCTTCAGTACCGTGCCTTGTGATTGGCTGCCTGTCGTCCAATGATAAGCCATCGTGAGGACAGAAGAGAGGATTTTCCAATCGCTGTCAAAACACAGAAGAAAATTGATTGAACAATCAGTGCCACACTAGGGTGGGCATACAAATGATACCATTAATGTCACCTTTGGGGGATTGAAACATCTAGAATGTACTTTCAGGGTCAGGCCATGAACCAACAATCACACAGGGGTGTCAACCTACACAACAATCGGAACATTATTCACACTCTAAGGACGGACATGAACTGAGCTCCTCATTGTCACGACGGTTTGGGGACGTGGAATTTAAAAAAAGAACCACAAATGAGAGTTCTGTGCCGAATGAGAAAATGAGATGTAGAGTTGATAATCGCAAGTAAAGAGGGAATTTGTGTGATGAGTTTTGGTCTCTGGTCACCTCTGTCCGGGTGATGAATATTCTCGATGGAGCCTTGATGGGCGTTTCGCTCTGCGGGAACAGCAGCAAAGATTATTAAACAAACGCAACCTTTACTGCAACGAGTCATTATTTTTGCAGTCACTTGTGCCTAGTTGTGAGCATCAACTCGCTACATTTGTGAACGTCGTTTAACCACGGGTGGCTGAAACTCCCAAGATCCAAAACCTAGGATCTTAGCCGGGTGGTGTTGGTGGCAAAGTCCTGTAACCCAGCACTATGGAGGCAACAAGGGTGGGTGGATCACACAAATGTTGTTAAACTCCCTTCCCATTGCTTTTCAGGTGTCATAGCATGGCCTGCTAGAAGGGGGTACAGCAAAGGTTGACTTCATCTATTCGTTCTGTATGGGATTGACTGTTGCCTCCTCGCATGTGTGGGTTTTCTCCAGGAACTCCGGTTCCCTCCCATATGTAAACACTCATTAATTGGTTGATAACACCTTCATATATAGACGACCACAAAGTTTGGGGGGAAATTTGGCACAGGCTCACCTCCTGGTAGCCTTTCCCGCTCGTCTGTGGTTCCTCCTCACGCCTCTGAGTCGTTCTCTCGCTTCGAGTGAGCGAATAATGTGCAGTGTCACAAGTTAAAAAAAATATTATTGAAGCAGTGCCGGATCATTGTGTTTGACCCAGTATTGGCCCCAGGAGCCACCCAGTCACCACCTATATTAAATCCATACTCTTTGGTTCTTTCGGTAAAGTCAGGTAGGTAGAAAAACAATAGATCACGACGTTTCGATCGCAACACAAGCAATCGTCATCAGGTGGGACAACCACACCAACTGCTGAAGACAGATGACGATTGCTTGTGTTGCGATCGAAACGTCGTGATCTATTATTTTTCTACCTACGTGACTTTACCGAAAGAACCAAAGAGTATGGATTCCTGCAATCACGAAAAGCTTCAAATCAAGATTATATTAAATGTTTGATTATATTTATTTATGAACATTCTGCCTCTGACCACTCGCTATCCCTCTCCCCCTATGACTTTCAGTCTCTGTCTCCCACTCTCTTTTGTCTCTGTTCTCGTTCTCCGACTCTCTTGCCCTATCTATCCTTCATCCGTATCTCAACCCTGGCCGTCCATTATGAACCCCTCGCTGCTCCACCGAGCCGCCTCCGCTTCTGCGCTCACCTTGATGAGCGGGACGAGGCGTGCCTGCTTGACGAGCTGCCATAGCTCATTGGCGTTCTGCCTCACGAGGGGCGGCACCGGATTGCAGCACGCGAGCACGCCCTGCAGCTCCCTGCGTCGGCAACGACGATGTCAACATGTTAGAGCAGCGACACGCGTCACAACACAGCGCCAGAGCAATGCAACATCACGGCAAAAACCACGTCACAGCAACAACACAATCTCACAGAAACAGCACAACGTTACAACAAGCCAGCAGTCCCTCTGTCTTGCATCAAACAGCAATGGCGTGGACTAGGGTGCATATAGCCGTTGATACTGGCAAAAGCATAGCCGTTCAAGATGGCGTACATATATCCTATTCATGCTGGTGCACATACGTATATTGTTCATTCTGGCGTACGTGCGTATAGGCAGCTCAGGTTAGTCTATGTATGTATAACCTGTTCATCCTGGCGTACGTATGTATATTGTGTTCAGGCTGGCATACGTACGTAAAGCCTGTCTTGTCTGGCGTACGTATATATAGCCTGGTCATTATCAGGATCATACTAACCAATGCTATTACCACAATGCAACCTTCATCATCACCATCATACTATCACCATATCCATATCATCACCAGCATCCAGATCACCATCCACATCAAAACATTATGAGTGGCACCACCATCAACACTATCACTACCACTCTCACTACTACCAGCACAATCATCAGCCACCACCACTATTACCAACAACAAGAACAGGCGCCATATGCCAATAAGTGGCGGTGACATCACCACGGCGGTTGTCCCAGGCCAGGTGCACTCCGAAGCCACGTGCAGTGTCGAAGGCTCGCTAACAGGAGCTCACGGAACAGAGCCAGGTGCCATGGGTTGACTGACTGCAATGACTTGGGCAGATGCACGCGACTGTGCGAACTTGCTGCATTTTAGCCGCCCGGCACTCCGCTCTGTATTGTGAGCATCGCTCCTCTGCCCTTCGTTGTTGTTGGAGGGCGAATATTACCACCACTGTCAATACCATCATGGGTATCACTCGCACCACCATCCCAACTGTCCCTGCCACCACCGGCCCCACCACCACCGTGCGCGGCTTACCGAGGCATCTCCTCTGCGATCTTCATGAGCATGTGGTTTGGGAGGACGTATCTGTGACAGCAGGAGCACAACACACACCGGTCAGGCCAGGGCACTATGCACGTCGCAGCAATAACAATAATCACACAGGCCGTACAAGCCCAACAACGCAACAGCTACAGAAATCGTACTACGCAACCATTGACCTACGGCACTGGAATGTGCAGTTTCTACAACTGGTTCAGGATCGCGATCAGGTAAATTAAAAAGTGCTGCGTCGTACACCCCAGTGTTTTACTGTGCTATATTATAAAACACCCGTGTATCGATATTTCCATTTTAACGTGCAATTTTATTGAGGGACTGTGTGTTGTTTTGGTGCGGTCTTGGATCGTTTTTGTTGTTGTTTTGCTGCCTTGCCCTAGAGTCCATTGAGTGTTAAAAAATCTACAGTAATTCATGTAATTATGCAATTTGTACTTATATACTTTATATTCATAAATATTTCGCTACTCTGGACATCTGTGATAAAGAGTTCATAGCTCATCGGATTCCAACAGTCTAAATAAATATTCTGATAAATCAAGATAAAGATTTTGAACGCTGTGGTGTTGTTCTGTTTGCTGTGTTATTATACGCTGTCGGAAAGTCCCGTGCTTTGCTGCACTATGCTATGCAGTGCAGTACACGGCTATTTCAGCGCCGCGGGTGCTCTCACCCCGTGCTCTCGTCCTCGGCGCGTGCCGTGCGGTCGCGCCAGGCGTACAGGAGCCGGGCGGCGCTGCTCTGCTGCACATCCAGTGGCTGCTTGTGCTTGTGCAGCAGCTTCAGGTAGGAGTCCTCGGTGAACACCGGCTTGTGGTAGCGCTGAGACACACACACAGGGAGAGAGAGGGAGATGGAACCACGCAAGTAGTGACAGCGGCAGCAATAATTACCAGGGTTGTTAAAACGATCATCGGTTAACTGGTAATTGTTTTCAGCATCAATTACCAGTTCTGAAAGTCGGTAACCAATGTTTCCAGTGGGAATTTTTACCGCGAATGCACTAATTAGGATGCATGAACATTAAAACGGTACGGCGGGCCCGAATCACCACATTGAACATAAATCGGCATTTTGCGACCCCCTCCACTGCCACTGTGTAGCATATTTTTACGTTCCAGGGACTCTATGAGATGATAGGACAATAGTCTACACACATTACACCATGAACTATATTACTTCGTTGATCTAGTTAAAAAGATAAAAATATTCTCTGTTTATTGCTCGAGGCCTTGTAACGGAATAAACAATATTTTTTGAGGGGTGGGATAACTGTCCCGATCGAGAGTGAGAGTGGTGGATTTGCTTACAAAGATAGGCTTGTAACTTGCTCACTGGTGGAGACAGTGGGGGGTGGGGTGTCACGTGCCCCCCCAATGATCCGATCGAAATCCCTAATTTAGATCGGATCATTGGGGTTTATTGGTAATAAATCGGCATTTTGCGACCCCCACTGCCACTGTGTAGCATATTATTACGTGTCAGGGACTCGATGAGATGATAGGACAATAGTCCGAGTCCATAAAGGGCAATAAGTAACGGCAAAGCAGTTATAAGTGACTCACAGAATTGTGCGCAGTCGCGTATACAGGACACGACTTCCCTGAAGGCATCAACACCTTCAGCGAGCGCGATGCCAATCACACAACGCGGTTCGAATTCGACCCTCGATCGATGGCTGCGCCATCGCCGCACTACGCGTCAAATAAAAACCAAGGGACAAGTCCTTACTTACTAACACTACCTTTTTTCATTGCTGGAGGGGTTGCCCCCCACACCTGAAAATCCTGGCTCAGCCATTGCCCACCACTCACCTTGAGTGCCACAGTTCGGCTCTGGTCCCACACAAGCTGCAGGAGGTTGGGTCGGCCCAGCGCCTTGGTGAGCAGGTCGGCGCGGACGCGGTCGTACACGTACAGCAGGTAGTGCGTGTCGGCACGCGCATAGTGCAGCATGTCTGGCAGGAGAGGCCTGTGTGTGTGCGTGCATACGTGGATGTGTGCAAGTGTTGGTGTGCGTGTGTATGCAATTGTGAGTGTGTATGTGTTTGTGTGTGAGTGTGTGCATGCGAGTGTGTATGAGACGCAGATGTTAATGTACTGCAACATTTATCTGTTGACACATGTTTCATTTCCGGTGAAGGCTAACATCATTTGGGAGTGATATAAAAACCAGTATTGGACCTGGGCCTTAAATGAGCACCTAGTATAAGATATGAACATCACCACTGGGGAAACAAAGGAGGTCAGGCATGATGCTAACCACATTACCCTCTCAAACATTGTGCCAGCCTTAATAGGGGCTCGCTAAGATAACTTGAGTGGGGAGGGGGGGTGAAAGTGCTTCATATGTACTGTTCTATGAATCCAGTGATGGGACTTCAATTCCTCACCCTGGCCAACTAGATTCAGCAGTCTATTCAGGCGACACGGGGGATCTTTGTCCTTGTGTGTGAATGTGTAAGCAGTAGAGTAGCGGCTAGCACCCTGTGCTATGAACCTGGTGAAACGAGTTCGATTTCTACTCACGGCCAACACCTGTGACAATTATCTGAACCGGTCCCGGCCCTCCACTAGCTCGACTCAGCCTCAAATGAGTACCTGGTGTAGCTGTGTGTAAACATCACCACTGGGGAGACAAAGGCGGCCGTGCATGGTACTGGCCACCCACCCCCTCCTTCACAGCACTTTCCCCAACAATTAGTTGAGGCTATACAGGGGATCTTACAAGTTAGCCCGTGCATGCGCGCGCGTATGCAGAGGTTCGAGCAAGTGCGGCGTGCGTAACGGATGCGCCAGTCAGCCAGCTGGTACTGCTTGTCGGTAGACAGGCTGCAGTAGTGCATGAGGAGGTGGGCGAGCGAGTTTCTGGCGAGGCCGAGGGAGCGCGCCGCTGGGTGCGTGTCGAACAGGCCCACCACGTACAGGCCCAGGTCACGTTGCAGCCACTCAATGTCCGAGTCCGCTCCGTGGAAAACCTGCGCCCCCGCCACACCGCAGCGTCAATCACCACGTCACCGTGGCAATCACTGCGCCACTGCGTTGCCGCGTCAAGCACCACACCTCTCACGTGGCCGGTGCTCAAGATATGGTTACAACGTCCCTAGTAACCATCGTCGCCGCCGCCGCTGTCAACAAGGCATGGCTGCAGCCAGCCCCCCTTAATTGCTTCCTTTCTCTATTTCCCTTGCTCGGTCCGACCTGCTCCCTCCTATTCTTTGGTCCGTTCGGTAAAGTCACCACCACGTAGAAGGGAAGCAATAAAATAATAAAAATATAAAACAATACAATTCTCACGACGTTTCGACTGCAACACAAGCAATCATCATCAGGTGTGAAAACCACAGCAAGAATTTTATTGTTTTATATTTTTATTATTTTATTGTTGCCCTTCTACGTGGTGACTTTACCGAAAGAACCAAGAATATCAATCCCTGCAGTCACGAAAGCTTTAAATAAATAAAAAAATCTGCTCCCTCCTGTTCTCCCCGTGTAATTCTGCGCCCCGAAATGTTTGTTACGCTTTAGGTGCAATACAAGTGCAATTTATTGTTGTAAACATTCACCCAATGGCATTCATATCGAGTGTGCAGGCAGTGCAATGATACATTGGCAGCAAACTGGAGGGACCCAGGCGTCGTGCTACAAAGTCGGCGAGGGAGAGGGATGTCTCTCTCCTTGTTTTGCTGTCTCACTCGATTATTTTGTTTATGCATGTCTACGTGCACGCATGCCTCTCACCTTGACAATGTTGGGGTTGGTGAAGGCCTCGTTGAGGATGTGCAGGTCGTCGCGCAGCATCAGTGTGTCGATAATGAAGTCCTCTTCGCGCATCGAGATTTGCATGAGGCAGGTGATGCCCAGGAAGGAACGGTATGAGTGATGCTACGGGGCCACGCACAGGAATAGCCGCTCAACGGTGGGCGGACAAACAAGAGTAGAAAAGGCAGATAGGCGGTCGAGCGGGACGAAAGCACACAGAGGGCACAACCCAACAAACCAACCGCACATCACAACTCGATATTATACGACCACACACGTCACACACACATGCTGGCACGCACCCAGACAACAAACACAGATCCCCCGTAGAGCTTTAACAGACTGTTGGGACAAGTGCTGTTAGAGAGCACCTATGAAGGCCGAAACGGCACACGAGGGGTTGGATGGCCAGCACCACGCCCGGCCGCCTTTGTCTCCCAAGCGGCAATGTTTTTAAACATCGCACCAGGTACTCAATTGAGGCCGAGTCAAACTAGGGGAGGCCCAGGACTGGTTCAGATAATTGTGCTCTCGCACAGTCGGTACGGCGACCGGCTCCTCTTGAGGGCACTCCACCTTCATCTTCTTCTCCGATGCAGACACGGGGATCAGTCACTCATTTACCATGCCTCCTGTCTGTCCCCACGTCCCTGAGTCGCTTGTATCGCTGCATTGTCTTGGTGTCCTTGTAATTCCCGTGTCTCAAAGTCCATGTATCTCCTTGGCACTCAACTACCCCTGTGCCTCCACATGTCCCTGTCTCCCAATGTCTCACCATGCCAAAGCGGTTGACGAACGTCTGCAGGACACGCGCTGCCTTGATCTGGGACGTGGAGCTCTGAGCAGTGCGAGCCTCGTTCTGCTGCTCTTCGCTGTCCTGCACACCACAGCAGAGCGCAGAGCGCTACAGCACATCGCAGCGCACTACAGCAACATGACAGCAATTTCAGCACAGCTCAGAATGCGACAGCACACAAGAGAACGCACAGAACGCCCCAGCACATGATGGCTAACACAGCAAACACAGCACGGTACAGAAAGCTACAGCACACGAGATCACACACACAGTGCTTTCGCCAGCGGTGTGGGAGATTAGACATGGGTTGGTTGTGGTCGTGTGAGGATGTTGGGCTCACGTCGAACAGGGTGAGGACCGGGCGCGTGGCAGGCACCGCCCTCCGTGCTCCCTCCACTGCACCACACAAAGACAAAAGTCAAAGATCTTCAATATAGCCTTGAAAAGATTTTAGGGCAAGTGCTGTTAGCAAGCATCTACGAAGGTCAGCACAGAACACGAAGGGGATGGGAGGACCAACACTACACCCAGCCACCTTTGTCTCCCCAGGGCTGATGCTTTACACGCACTGAGTACTCATTTAAGGCTGAATTAATGTAAGGGAGCCCCAGGACTGGTTTAGATATTCGTCACCGGTGTTGGCCATAAGCAGCAATCGAACTTGGGTCACCAGGTTAATAGTGCAGCACGCTAACCAGCTAAACTACTGCTGTTCGTCGTGACCGGGAATGGAACTTAGGCCATCAGGAACGTGCCACTACACACTACCACTGCACAACCGCTCTCAAGTGACATACAGACATAAGCTAGCACAGAAGATGCACAGAGATACAGACTGAACAATACACACGTGAACACACACACCCACACAGGCGCAATAATATACACGGCCACACACCTGTTGCAACCGCTGACATACAAGACATACGCATGCAGACAGGCAAATAAAGACACGTTAACAGAGACACAGGAATGAATACACACATATGAATGGAAAGGCACGCAATTGAACACAGGCATAGACACAAAGATAGTGAAATAATACGCACATATACGCAGCAGCCAAAGAAGGGTCATTGCTTAAAACATCACCTATTATGTAAGTTTTACTTTTAGGACAATGTTACTGAAAAGTAGTTTGTTATTTTTGCTTGTGCCCCACTGTAAATGCAGTCAGGACATTATTTGTTATTTATTTCACCAAATTATGTTTAATTTGTACACAGAACATGGCAATTCTTTGTATGATTACTACTCAAATTCTGAGTGTGATATTAAAAAACAGCACAGTATTTTTTCATGTCAATAAAATTAAATCTACTCGTGACAGGCTAGGTGCTCTCATCAACTGTCACGAATAAAAAAATATAATCCATATCATGAGCTTTGCCGATATAACCAGCACAACTAAGTGTGAGCTACCTTCAGTACCGTGCCTTGTGATTGGCTGCCTGTCGTCCAATGATAAGCCATCGTGAGCACAGAAGAGAGGGTTTTCCAATCGCTGTCAAAACACAGAAGAAAATTGATTGAACAATCAGTGCCACACTAGGGTGGGCATACAAATGATACCATTAATGTCACCTTTGGGGGATTGAAACATCTAGATTGTACTGTCAGGGTCAGGCAATGAACCAACAAAATCACACAGGGGTGTCAACCTACACGACAATCGTAACATTATTCACACTCTAAGGACGGACATGAACTGAGCTCCTCATTGTCACGACGGTTTGGGGACGTGGAATTTTAAAAAAGAACCACAAATGAAGAGTTCTGTGCCGGATGAGAAAATGAGATGTCGAGTTTATAATCGCAAGTAAAGATGGCATTTGTGTGATGAGTTTTGGTCTCTGGTCACCTCTGCCCGGGTGATGAATGTTCTCGATGGAGCCTTGATGGGCGTTTCGCTCTGCGGGAACAGCAGCAAAGAATATTAAACAAACGCAACCTTTACTGCAACGAGTCATTACTTTTGCAGTCACTTGTGCCTGGTTGTGACCATCAACTCGCTACATTTGTGAACGTCGTTTAACCACGGGTGGCTGAAACTCCCAAGATCCAAAACCTAGGATCTTAGCCGGGTGGTGTTGGTGGCGAAGTCCTGTAACCCAGCACTATGGAGGCAACAAGGGTGGGTGGATCACACAAATGGTGTTAAACTCCCTTCCCGTTGCTTTTCAGGTGTCATAGCATGGCCTGCTAGAAGGGGGTACAGCAAAGGTTGACTTCATCATTCGTTCTGCATGGGATCGACTGTTGCCTCCTCGCATGTGTGGGTTTTCTCCAGGAACTCCGGTTCCCTCCCATATGTAAACACTCATTAATTGGTTGATAACACCTGCATATATAGACGACCACAAAGTTTGGGGGGAAATTTGGCACAGGCTCACCACCTGGTAGCCTTTCCCGATCGTCTGTGGTTCCTCCTCACGCCTCTGAGTCGTTCTCTCGCTTCGAGTGAGCGAATAATGTGCAGTGTGTCACAAGTTAAAAAAATATTATTGAAGCAGTGCCGGATCATTGTGCTTGACCCAGTATTGGCCCCAGGAGCCACCCAGTCACCACCTATATTAAATCCATACTCTTTGGTTCTTTCGGTAAAGTCAGGTAGGTAGAAAAACAATAGATTACGACGTTTCGATCGCAACACAAGCAATCGTCATCAGGTGGGACAACCACACCAACTGCTGAAGACAGCAGTTAGTGTGGTTGTCCCACTGCTGTCTTCAGCAGTTGGTGTGGTTGTCCCACCTGATGACGATTGCTTGTGTTGCGATCGAAACGTCGTGATCTAATATTTTTCTACCTACGTGACTTTACCGAAAGAACCAAAGAGTATGGATTCCTGCAGTCACGAAAGCTTCAAATCAAGATTATATTAAATGTTTGATTATATTTATTTATGAACATTCTGCCTCTGACCACTCGCTATCCCTCTCCCCCTATGACTTTCAGTCTCTGTCTCCCACTCTCTTTTGTCTCTGTTCTCGTTCTCCGACTCTCTTGCCCTATCTATCTTTCATCCGTATCTCAACCGTGGCCGTCCATTATGAACCCCTTGCTGCTCCACCGAGCCGCCTCCGCTTCTGCGCTCACCTTGATGAGCGGGACGAGGCGTGCCTGCTTGACGAGCTGCCACAGCTCATTGGAGTTCTGCCTCAAGAGGGGCGGCACCGGATTGCAGCACGCGAGCACGCCCTGCAGCTCCCTGCGTCGGCAACGACGATGTCAACATGTTAGAGCAGCGACACGCGTCACAACACAACGCCAGAGCAATGCAACATCACGGCAAAACCACGTCACAGCAACAACACAATCTCACAGAAACAGCACAACGTTACAACAAGCCAGCACTCCCTCTCTGTCTTGCATCAAACAGCAATGGCATGGACTAGGGTGCATATAGCCGTTAATACTGGCAAAAGCAAATCCGTTCAAGATGGCGTACATATATCCTATTCATGCTGGTGTACATACGTATATTGTTCATTCTGGCGTATGTGCGTATAGGCAGCTCAGGAAAGTCTATGGATGTATAGCCTAATAAAGTATTAAAGCTTTCGTGACTGCATAAAATTACTCATTGGTTTTTTTCGGTAAAGTCACGTATGTAGAAATACAATAAATAATATAATAATATAATTTTATTGTATTTCTACATACGTGACTTTACCGAAAAAAACAATGAGTATGTATAGACTGTTCATCCTGGCGTACGTATGTATATTGTGTTCAGGCTGGCATACGTACGTAAAGCCTGTCTTGTCTGGCGTACGTATATATAGCCTGGTCATTATCAGGATCATACTAACCAATGCTATTACCACAATGCAACCTTCATCATCACCATCATACTATCACCATATCCATATCATCACCAGCATCCAGATCACCATCCACATCAAAACATTATGAGTGGCACCACCATCAACACTATCACTACCACTCTCACTACTAACAGCACAATCATCAGCCACCACCACTATTACCAACAACAAGAACAGGCGCCATATGCCAATAAGTGTTGGTGACATCACCACGGCGGTTGTCTCAGGCCAGGTGCACTCCGAATCCACGTGCAATGTCGAAGGCTCGCTAACAGGACCTCACGGAACAGAGCCAGGTCCCATGGGTTGACTGACTGCAATGACTGGGGCAGATGCACCAGCTGTGCACGCGACTGTGCCAACTTGCTGCATTTTAGCCGCCCGGCACTCCGCTCTTTATTGTGAGCATCGCTCTTCTGACCTTCGTTGTTGTTGGAGGGCGAATATTACCACCACTGTCAATACCATCATGGGTATCACTCGCACCACCATCCCAACTGTCCCTGCCACCACCGGCCCCACCACCACCGTGCGCGGCTTACCGAGGCATCTCCTCTGCGATCTTCATGAGCATATGGTTTGGGAGGACTTATCTGTGACAGCAACAGCACAACACATACCGGTCAGGCCAGGGCACTATGCACATCTCAGCAATAACAATAATCACACAGGCCGTACAGGCCCAACAACGCAACAGCGACAGTAATCGTACTACGCAACCATTGACCTACGGCACTGGAATGTGCAGTTTCTACAAGTGGTTCAGGATCGCGATCAGGTAAATTAAAAAGTGCTGCGTCGTACACCCCAGTGTTTTACTGTGCTATATTATAAAACACCCGTGTATCGATATTTCCATTTTAATGTGTTATGGTCGAAACGTCGTGATAATTTTTATTGTTTTATATATATTTTATTATTTATTGTTTCCCTTCAACGTGACTTTACCGAAAGAGCTAAGAATATGAATTACTGCAGTCACGAAAGTTTTAAATCAAAATTTAGACTGTGTGTTGTTTTGGTGCGGTCTTGGATCGTTTTTGTTGTTGTTTTGCTGCCTTGCCCTAAAGTGCATTGAGTGTTAAAAAATCTACAGTAATTCATGTAATTATGCAATTTTTACTTATATGCTTTATATTCATACATTTGTCGCTACTCTGGACATCTGTGATAAAGAGTTCATAGCTCATCGGATTCCTCCAGTCTAAATAAATATTCTGATAAGTCAAGATAAATATTTTGAACGCTGTGGTGTTGTTCCGTTTGCTGTGTTATTCTACGCTGTCGGAAAGTCCCGTGCTTTGCTGCACTATGCTATGCAGTGCAGTACACGGCTATTTCAGCGCCGCGGGTGCTCTCACCCCGTGCTCTCGTCCTCGGCGCGTGCCGTGCGGTCGCGCCAGGCGTACAGGAGCCGGGCGGCGCTGCTCTGCTGCACATCCAGTGGCTGTTTGTGCTTGTGCAGCAGCTCCAGGTAGGAGTCCTCGGTGAACACCGGCTTGTGGTAGCGCTGAGACACACACACACGCACACAGGGGGAGAGAGGGAGATGGAACATGCAAGTAGTGACAGAGGCAGCAATAATTACCAGGGTTGTTAAAACGATCATCGGTTAACTGGTAATTGTTTTCAGCATCAATTACCAGTTCTGAAAGTCGGTAACCAATGTTTCCAGTGGGAATTTTTATCGCGAATGCACTAATTAGGATGCATGAACATTAAAACGGTACGGCGGGCCCGAGTCACCACATTGAACATAAATCGGCATTTTGCGACTCCCTCCACTGCCACTGTGTAGCATATTATTACGTTCCAGGGACTCTATGAGATGATAGTACAATAGTCTACACACATTACACCATGAACTATATCACTTCGTTGATCTAGTTAAAAAGATAAATATATTCTTTGATTATTGCTCGAGGCCTTTTAAGGGAATAAACAATATTTTTGGAGGGGTGGGAAAACTTTCCCGATCAAGAGTGAGAGTGGTGGATTTGCTTACAAAGATAGGCTTGTAACTTGCTCACTGGTGGAGCCAGTGGAAGGTGGGGTGTCACGTGCCCCCCCAATGATCCGATCGAAATCCCTAATTTAGATCGGATCATTGGGGTTTATTGGTAATATATCGGCATTTTGCGACCCCCACTGCCACTGTGTAGCATATTATTACGTGCCAGGGACTCGATGAGATGATAGGACAATAGTCGGAGTCCGATCACACAACGCGGTTCGAATTCGATCCTCGATCGATGGCTGCGCCATCACCGCACTACGCGTCAAATAAAAACCAAGGGACAAGTCCTTACTTATATTCTTAGTTTTTTCGGTAAAGTCACGTTGAAGAGAATTTTTTATTGTTTTATATATATTTTGTTATTTAGTTGTTTCTCTTCAACGTGACTTTACCGAAAAAACTAAGAATATGAATTACTGCAGTCACGAAAGCTTTAAATCAAAATTTAAGTCCTTACTTACTAACACTACCTTTTTTCATTGTTGGAGGGGTTGCCACCCCCCCCACCTGAAAATCCTGGCTCCGCCATTGCCCACGCGCCACTCACCTTGAGTGCCACAGTTCGGCTCTGGTCCCACACAAGCTGCAGGAGGTTGGGTCGGCCCAGCGCCTTGGTGAGCAGGTCGACGCGGACGCGGTCGTACACGTACAGCAGGTAGTGCGTGTCGGCACGCGCATAGTGCAGCATGTCTGGCAGGAGAGGCCTGTGTGTGTGCGTGCATACGTGGATGTGTGCAAGTGTTGGTGTGCGTGTGTATGCAATTGTGAGTGTGTATGTGTTTGTGTGTGAGTGTGTGCATGCGAGTGTGTATGAGACGCAGATGTTAATGTACCGCAACATTTATCTGTTGACCCATGTTTCATTTCCGGTGAAGGCTAACATCATTTGGGAGTGATATAAAAACCAGTATTGGACCTCGGCCTTAAATGAGCACCTAGTATAAGATATGAACATCACCACTGGGGAAACAAAGGAGGTCAGGCATGATGCTAACCACATTACCCTCTCAAACATTGTGCCAGCCTTAATAGGGGCTCGCTAAGATAACTTGAGTGGGGAGGGGTGAAAGTGCTTCATATGTACTGTTCTATGAACCCAGTGATGGGACTTCAATTCCTCACCCTGGCAAACTAGATTCAGCAGTCTATTCAGGCGACACGGGGGATCTTTGTCCTTGTGTGTGAATGTGTAAGCAGTAGAGTAGCGGCTAGCACCCTGTGCTATGAACCTGGTGAAACGAGTTCGATTTCTACTCACGACCAACACCTGTGACAATTAACTGAACCGGTCCCGGCCCTCCACTAGCTCGACTCAGCCTCAAATGAGTACCTGGTGTAGCGGTGTGTAAACATCACCACTGGGGAGACAAAGGCGGCCGTGCATGGTACTGGCCACCCACCCCCTCCTTCACAGCACTTTCCCCAACAATTAGTTGAGGCTATACAGGGGATCTTTGCCTTTGTTTTTGTACGTGTGTACAAGTTAGCCCGTGCATGCGCGCGCGTATGCAGAGGTTCGAGCAAGTGTGGCGTGCGTACCGGATGCGCCAGTCAGCCAGCTGGTACTGCTTGTCGGTAGACAGGCTGCAGTAGTGCATGAGGAGGTGGGCGAGCGAGTTTCTGGCGAGGCCGAGGGAGCGCGCCGCTGGGTGCGTGTCGAACAGGCCCACCACGTACAGGCCCAGGTCACGTTGCAGCCACTCAATGTCCGAGTCCGCTCCGTGGAAAACCTGCGCCCCCGCCACACCGCAGCGTCAATCACCACGTCACCGTGGCAATCACTGCGCCACTGCGTCGCCGCGTCAAGCACCACGCCTCTCACGTGGCCGGTGCTCAAGATTTGGTTACAACGTCCCTAGTAACCATCGTCGCCGCCGCTGTCAACAAGGCATGGCTGCAGCCAGCCCCCCTTAATTGCTTCCTTTCTCTATTTCCCTTGCTCGCTCCGACCTGCTCCCTCCTATTCTTTGGTCCTTTCGGTAAAGTCACCACCACGTAGAAGGGAAGCAATAAAATAATAAAAATATAAAACAATTAAATTATCACGACGTTTCGACTGCAACACAAGCAATCATCATCAGGTGTGAAAACCACAGCAAGAAATTTATTGTTTTATATTTTTATTATTTTATTGTTGCCCTTCTACGTGACTTTACCGAAAGAACCAAGAATATCAATCCCTGCAGTCACGAAAGCTTTAAATAAAAATAAAAATTCTGCTCCCTCCTGTTCTCCCCGTGTAATTCTGCGCCCCGAGATGTTTGTTACGCTTTAGGTGCAATACAAGTGCAATTTTTTGTTGTAAACATTCACCCAATGGCATTCATATCGAGTGTGCAGGCAGTGCAATGATACATTGGCAGCAAGCTGGAGGGACCCAGGCGTCGTGCTACAAAGTCGGCGAGGGAGAGGGATGTCTCTCTCCTTGTTTTGCTGTCTCACTCGATTATTTTGTTTATGCATGTCTACGTGCACGCGTGCCTGTCACCTTGACAATTTTGTTGGGGTTGGTGAAGGCCTCGTTGAGGATGTGCAGGTCGTCGCGCAGCATCAGTGTGTCGATAATGAAGTCCTCTTTGCGCGTCGAGATTTGCATGAGGCAGGTGATGCCCAGGAAGGAACGGTATGAGTGATGCTACGGGGCCACGCACAGGAATAGCCGCTCAACGGTGGGCGGACAAACAAGAGTAGAAGAGGCAGATAGGCGGTCGAGCGGGACGAAAGCACACAGACGGCACAACCCAACAAACCAACCGCACATCACAACTCGATATTATACGACCACACACGCCACACACACATGCTGGCACGCACCCAGACAACAAACACAGATCCCCCGTAGAGCTTTAACAGACTGTTGGGGCAAGTGCTGTTAGAGAGCACCTATGAAGGCCGAAACGGCACACGAGGGGTTGGGTGGCCAGCACCACGCCCGGCCGCCTTTGTCTCCCAAGCGGCAATGTTTTTAAACATCGCACCAGGTACTCAATTGAGGTCGAGTCAAACTAGGGGAGGCCCAGGACCGGTTCAGATAATTGTGCTCTCGCACAGTCGGCGTTTCGACTGCAACACAAGCAATCATCATCAGGTGTGAAAACCACAGCAAGAAATTTATTGTTTTATATTTTTATTATTTTATTGTTGCCCTTCTACGTGACTTTACCGAAAGAACCAAGAATATCAATCCCTGCAGTCACGAAAGCTTTAAATAAAAATAAAAATTCTGCTCCCTCCTGTTCTCCCCGTGTAATTCTGCGCCCCGAGATGTTTGTTACGCTTTAGGTGCAAAACAAGTGCAATTTATTGTTGTAAACATTCACCCAATGGCATTCATATCGAGTGTGCAGGCAGTGCAATGATACATTGGCAGCAAGCTGGAGGGACCCAGGCGTCGTGCTACAAAGTCGGCGAGGGAGAGGGATGTCTCTCTCCTTGTTTTGCTGTCTCACTCGATTATTTTGTTTATGCATGTCTACGTGCACGCGTGCCTCTCACCTTGACAATGTTGGGGTTGGTGAAGGCCTCGTTGAGGATGTGCAGGTCGTCGCGCAGCATCAGTGTGTCGATAATGAAGTCCTCTTTGCGCGTCGAGATTTGCATGAGGCAGGTGATGCCCAGGAAGGAACGGTATGAGTGATGCTACGGGGCCACGCACAGGAATAGCCGCTCAACGGTGGGCGGACAAACAAGAGTAGAAGAGGCAGATAGGCGGTCGAGCGGGACGAAAGCACACAGACGGCACAACCCAACAAACCAACCGCACATCACAACTCGATATTATACGACCACACACGTCACACACACATGCTGGCACGCACCCAGACAACAAACACAGATCCCCCGTAGAGCTTTAACAGACTGTTGGGACAAGTGCTGTTAGAGAGCACCTATGAAGGCCGAAACGGCACACGAGGGGTTGGGTGGCCAGCACCACGCCCGGCCGCCTTTGTCTCCCAAGCGGCAATGTTTTTAAACATCGCACCAGGTACTCAATTGAGGCCGAGTCAAACTAGGGGAGGCCCAGGACCGGTTCAGATAATTGTGCTCTCGCACAGTCGGTACGGCGACCGGCTCCTCTTGAGGGCGCTCCACCTTCATCTTCTTCTCCGCTGCAGACACGGGGATCCGTCACTCATGGCGCGTGCGTGCAGTAGTGTGCTGGTTAATGCACTGCAAACCCAGTCACCTGATTTCAATTCCCGCTTGCGATCAACAGCAATGGCAAATATTTGATCAAGTCCTGGGCCTCCCCGAGGTCGACGGAGCCTTAAATGAGAACCGGGCACGATGTGTAATCATCAGTGCTGGGGAAACAAAGGCAGCCGAGCCTGGTGTTGACTACCCACCCCTCGTGTAATCCTGGATCTTCAGAGACACTTGCTAACAGCACTTGCCCCAAGTCTGTTAAAGGTGATACGATTTTTGTTTTTGTCGTGTGTGTGTGAGCAACGCCTCGACTTCTGTACGTGTTTGCATGTGTGTGTGTGTGTGCACATGCACGTGCAAGTGTTTGCGACTGCTGGATTAGTGCATGTCTCTGTGTTCATGGTGTGTGTGTGCCTTCACCGTGTTTGGCTTTTGCAGGCTGTGCAGAGCTCTTCTTTGGTTTCTCTGGCGCTTTCATCAGTTTCCAGCGACTACAGATCTACAGAGACGGATGAGATAGCACTCAACGGGTTCTCATCACTCACTCAGTCAACTACTTAAACACTCATTCACTTACTCAGCCACTCAGGTACTCGTTCAACGATCCAACCACTCATGCGCTCAACTACACTCTCTCACCTACCCAAGCACTCACTCAACCATTCATTCACCCACTCATCTGCTCAAACATGCACTCAAATAACCACATTAATCACCAAACCACTAAAATTCCTCACTCAGCACCCATCCGCACAAGTGGTTTGTGAAATGGAATGATGGAGATAATGATGATGATGGAGATGTGAGCAAGATGTTAGCACACAACAATCACGTGTTACCTCAAACACTTTTGAGTTAGGATCCAATTTCTTTTCTTGAAATGGCAGAGATTTCCCGTCACTGGATGGTAGATACTGCAAGCACAAGCACAAGCGAACTTTTTATTTTCACAAGCGAACTTTTTATTTTCAACCACTTCAAGTCCCCACGTCTTCATGTTTCCAGGATTTGGTGTCAATGAAGACCGTTTTATCCAAATCCTAAGTGACCCCGTGTTACGTGTGACCCTGTGCTAATATTGTGTCTCTATGCCTCCTATCTGTCTCTCATTTACCATGCCTCCTGTGTGTTCCCCACGTCCCTAAGTCGCTTGTATCGCTGCATTGTCTTGGTGTCCTTGAAATTCCCGTGTCTCAAAGTCCATGTATCTCCTTGGCACTCAACTACCCCTGTGCCTCCACATGTCCCTGTCTCCCCATGTCTCACCATGCCAAAGGGGTTGACGAACGTCTGCAGGACACGCGCTGCCTTCATCTGGGACGTGGAGCTCTGAGCAGTGCGAGCCTCGTTCTGCTGCTCTTCGCTGTCCTGCACACCACAGCAGAGCGCAGAGCGCTACAGCACATCGCAGCGCACTACAGCAACATGACAGCAATTTCAGCACAGCTCAGAATGCGACAGCACACAAGAGAACACACAGAACGCTCCAGCACATGATGGCTAACACAACAAACACAGCACGGTACAGAAAGCTACAGCACACGAGATCACACACACAGTGCTTTCGCCAGCAGTGTGGGAGATGAGACATGGGTTGGTTGTGGTCGTGTGAGGATGTTGGGCTCACGTCAAACAGGGTGAGGACCGGGCGCGTGGCAGGCACCGCCCTCCGTGCTCCCTCCACTGCACCACACAAAGAAAAAAGTCAAAGATCCTCAATATAGCCTTGAAAAGACTTTTAGTGCAAGTGCTGTTAGCGAGCATCTACGAAGGTCAGCACGGAACACGAAGGGGATGGGAGGACCAACACTACACCCAGCCACCTTTGTCTCCCCAGTGCTGATGCTTTACACGCACTGAGTACTCATTTAAGGCTGAATTAATCTAAGGGAGCCCCAGGACCGGTTTAGATATTCGTCACCGGTGTTGGCCATAAGCAGCAATCGAACTTGGGTCGCCAGGTTAATAGTGCAGCACGCTAACCAGCTAAACTACTGCTGTTCGTCGTGACCGGGAATGGAACTTAGGCCGTCAGGATCGTGCCACTACACACTACCACTGCACAACCGCTCTCTAGTGACATACAGACATACGCTAGCACAGAAGATGCACAGAGATACAGACTGAAGAATACACACGTGAACACACACACCCACACACATGCAATAATATGCAGGGCCACACACCTGTTGCAACCGCTGACACACAAGACATACGCATGCAGACAGGCAAATAAAGACATGTTAACAGAGACACAGGAATGGATACACACACATGTGAATGAAAATGCACGCAATTGAACACAGACACAAAGATAGCGAAATAAATAATATGCACATACACGCAGCAGCCAAAGAAGGGTCATTGCTTAAAACATCACCTATTATGTAAGTTTTACTTTTAGGACAATGTTACTGAAAAGTATTTTGTTATTTTTGCTTGTGCCCCACTGTAAATGCAGTCAGGACATTATTTGTTATTTATTTCAATAAATTATGTTTAATTTGTACACAGAGAATGGCAATTATTTGTATGATTACTACTCAAATTATGAGTGTGATATTAAAAAACAGCACAGTATTTTTTCATGTCAATAAAATGAAATCTACTCGTGACAGGCTAGGTGTACTCATCAACTGTCACGAATAAAAAAATATAATCCATATCATGAGCATTGCCAATATAACCAGCACAACTAAGTGTGAGCTACCCTCAGTACCGTGCCTTGTGATTGGCTGCCTGTCGTCCAATGATAAGCCATCGTGAGGACAGAAGAGAGGGTTTTCCAATCGCTGTCAAACACAGAAGAAAATTGATTGAACAATCAGTGCCACACTAGGGTGGGCATACAAATGATACCATTAATGTCACCTTTGGGGGATTGAAACATCTAGATTGTACTGTCAGGGTCAGGCCATGAACCAACAAAATCACACAGGGGTGTCAACCTACACAACAATCGGAACATTATTCACACTCTAAGGACGGACATGAACTGAGCTACTCATTGTCACGACGGTTTGGGGACGTGGAATTAAAAAAAGACCCACAAATGAGAGTTCTGTGCCGGATGAGAAAATGAGATGTAGAGTTGATAATCGCAAGTAAAGAGGGCATTTGTGTGATGAGTTTTGGTCTCTGGTCACCTCTGTCCGGGTGATGAATGTTCTCGATGGAGCCTTGATGGGCGTTTCGCTCTGCGGGAACAGCAGCAATGATTATTAAACAAACGCAACCTTTACTGCAACGAGTCATTACTTTTGCAGTCACTTGTGCCTGATTGTGACCATCAACTCGCTACATTTGTGAACGTCGTTTAACCACGGGTGGCTGAAACTCCCAAGATTCAAAACCTAGGATCTTAGCCGGGTGGTGTTGGTGGTGAAGTCCTGTAACCCAGCACTATGGAGGCAATAAGGGTGGGTGGATCACACAAATGTTGTTAAACTCCCTTCCCGTTGCTTTTCAGGTGTGATAGCATGGTCTGCCAGAAGGGGGTACAGCAAAGGTTGACTTCATCTGTTCGTTCTGTATGGGATCGACTGTTGCCTCCTCGCATGCGTGGGTTTTCTCCAGGAACCCCGGTTCCCTCCCATATGTAAACACTCATTCATTGGTTGATAACACCTTCATATATAGACGACCACAAAGCTTGGGGGGAAATTTGGCACAGGCTCACCAAGTGGTGAGCCTGTGCCAAATACTACTCACAGGCTCACCACCTGGTGAGCCTGTGAGTAGTTCTCTCGCTTCGAGTGAGCGAATAATGTCCAGTGTGTCACAAGTTAAAAAATTATTATTGAAGCAGTGCCGGATCATTGTGTTTGACCCAGTATTGGCCCCAGGAGCCACCCAGTCACCACCTTTATTAAATCCATACTCTTTGGTTCTTTCGGTAAAGTCAGGTAGGTAGGAAAACAATAGATTACGACGTTTCGATCGCAACACAAGCAATCGTCATCAGGTGGGACAACCACACCAACTGCTGTCTTCAGCAGTTGGTGTGGTTGTCCCACTGCTGTCTTCAGCAGTTGATGTGGTTGTCCCACCTGATGACGATTGCTTGTGTTGGATCGAAACGTTGTGATCTATTATTTTTCTACCTACGTGACTTTACCGAAAGAACCAAAGAGTATGGATTCCTGCAGTCACGAAAGCTTCAAATCAAGATGATATTAAATGTTTTATTATATTAATTTATGCACATTCTGTCTCTGACCACTCGCTATCCCTCTCCCCCTATGACTTTCAGTCTCTGTCTCCCACTCTCTTTTGTCTCTGTTCTCGTTCTCCAACTCTCTTACCCTATCTATCCTTCATCCGTATCTCAACCCTGGCCGTCCATTATGAACCCCCCGCTGCTCCACCGAGCCGCCTCCGCTTCTGCGCTCACCTTGATGAGCGGGACGAGGCGTGCCTGCTTGACGAGCTGCCACAGCTCATTGGCGTTCTGCATCACGAGGGGCGGCACCGGATTGCAGCACGCGAGCACGCCCTGCAGCTCCCTGTGTCGGCAACGACGATGTCAACATGTTAGAGCAGCGACACACGTCACAACACAACGCCAGAGCAATGCAACATCACGGCAAAACCACGTCACAGCAACAACACAATCTCACCGAAACAGCACAACGTTACAACAAGCCAGCAGTCCCTCTGTCTTGCATCAAACAGCAATGGCGTGGACTAGGGTGCATATAACCGTTGATACTGGCAAAAGCATATCCGTTCAAGATGGCGTACATATATCCTATTCATGCTGGTGTACATACGTATATTGTTCATTCTGGCGTACGTGCGTATAGGCAGCTGAGGTTAGTCTATGTATGTATAGCCTATTCATCCTGGCGTACGTATGTATATTGTGTTCAGGCTGGCATACGTACGTAAAGCCTGTCTTGTCTGGCGTGTGTATATATAGCCTGGTCATTATCAGGATCATACTAACCAATGCTAGTACCACAATGCAAACTTCATCATCACCATCATACTATCACCATATCCATATCATCACCAGCATCCAGATCACCATCCACATCAAAACATTATGAGTGGCACCACCATCAACACTATCACTACCACTCTCACTACTACCAGCACAATCATCAGCCACCACCACTATTACCAACAACAAGAACAGGCGCCATATGCCACTAAGTGGCGGTGACATCACCACGGCGGTTGTCCCAGGCCAGGTGCACTCCGAAGCCACGTGCAGTGTTGAAGGCTCGCTAACAGGAGCTCACGGAACAGAGCCAGGTGCCATGGGTTGACTGACTGCAATGACTGGGGCAGATGCACCAGCTGTGCACGCGACTGTGCCAACTTGCTGCATTTTAGCCGCCCGGCACTCCGCTCTTTATTGTGAGCATCGCTCCTCTGCCCTTCGTTGTTGTTGTAGGGCGAATATTACCACCACTGTCAATACCATCATGGGTATCACTCGCACCACCATCCCAACTGTCCCTGCCACCACCGGCCCCACCACCACCGTGCGCGGCTTACCGAGGCATCTCCTCTGCGATCTTCATGAGCATGTGGTTTGGGAGGACGTATCTGTGACAGCAGGAGCACAACACACACCGGTCAGGCCAGGGCACTATGCACGTCACAGCAATAACAATAATCGCACAGGCCGAACAAGCCCAACAACGCAACAGCTACAGTAATCGTACTACGCAACCATTAACCTACGGCACTGGAATGTGCAGTTTCTACAACTGGTTCAGGATCGCGATCAGGTAAATTAAAAAGTGCTGCGTCGTACACCCCAGTGTTTTACTGTGCTATATTATAAAACACCCGTGTATCGATATTTCCATTTTAATGTGGAATTTTATTGAGGGACTGTGTTGTTTTGGTGCGGTCTTGGATCGTTTTTGTTGTTGTTTTGCTGCCTTGCCCTAGAGTGCATTGAGTGTTAAAAAATCTACAGTAATTCATGTAATTATGCAATTTGTACTTATATACTTTATATTCATACATTTTTCGCTACTCTGGACATCTGTGATAAAGAGTTCATAGCTCATCGGATTCCTCCAGTCTAAATAAATATTCTGATAAATCAAGATAAAGATTTTGAACGCTGTGGTGTTGTTCTGTTTGCTGTGTTATTATACGCTGTCGGAAAGTCCCGTGCTTTGCTGCACTATGCTATGCAGTGCAGTACACGGCTATTTCAGCGCCGCGTGCGCTCTCACCCCGTGCTCTCGTCCTCGGCGCGTGCCGTGCGGTCACGCCAGGCGTACAGGAGCTGGGCGGCGCTGCTCTGCTGCACATCCAGTGGCTGCTTGTGCTTGTGCAGCAGCTCCAGGTAGGAGTCCTCGGTGAACACCGGCTTGTGGTAGCGCTGAGACACACACACACACGCACACAGGGAGAGAGAGGTAGATGGAACAACGCAAGTAGTGACAGCGGCAGCAATAATTACCAGGGTTCAGACTTGTTTGGTATGCTTCTCTCTCTGTGTCCCCTGTTGTATCTGTGTTAGTTCCCCCCTATTTGGGTGTCCGTATATACATCTGGGGTTATGTGTTTCCTCTCTCTCGTAAATTTAGCTCTTCTTTACCTGATGATGGCTGCTTGTGTTGCAACCAAAACGTCGTACGCTATTATGCAATTTTATTATTTCTCATTTATACGTGACTTTACCGAAAAAACCAAAGAGTAATTACCAGGGTTGTTAAAACGATCATCGGTTAACTGGTAATTGTTTTCAGCATCAATTACCAGTTCTGAAAGTCGGTAACCAATGTTTCCAGTGGGAATTTTTATCGTGAATGCACTAATTAGGATGCATGAACATTAAAACGGTACGGCGGGCCCGTCACCACATTGAACATAAATCGGCATTTTGCGACCCCCTCCACTGCCACTGTGTAGCATATTATTACATTCCAAGGACTCTATGAGATGATAGGACAATAGTCTACACACATTACACCATGAACTATATCACTTCGTTGATCTAGTTAAAAAGATAAATATATTCTTTGTTTATTGCTCGAGGCCTTGTAACGGAATAAACAATATTTTTGGAGGGGTGGGAAAACTGTCCCGATCGAGAGTGAGAGTGGTGGATTTGCTTACAAAGATAGGCTTGTAACTTGCTCACTGGTGGAGCCAGTGGGGGGTGGGGTAGCACGTGCCCCCCCAATGATCCGATCGAAATCCCTAATTTAGATCGGATCATTGGGGTTTATTGGTAATAAATCGGCATTTTGCGACCCCCACTGCCACTGTGTAGCATATTACGTGTCAGGGACTCGATGAGATGATAGGACAATAGTCCGAGTACATAATTGCCAAGAAGTAACGGCAAAGCAGTTCTAAGTGACTCACAGAATTGTGCGCAGTTGCGTATACAGGACACGACTTCCCTGAAGGCAAACACCTTCAGCGAGCGCGATGCCGATCACACAACGCTGTTCGAATTCGATCCTCGATCGATGGCTGCGCCATCGCCACACACACGTCAAATAAAAACCAAGGGACAAGTCCTTACTTACTAACACTATCTTTTTTCATTGCTGGAGGGGTTGCCCCCCCTCCCAACCTGAAAATCCTGGCTCAGCCATTGCCCACGCGCCACTCACCTTGAGTGCCACAGTTCGGCTCTGGTCCCACACAAGCTGCAGGAGGTTGGGTCGGCCCAGCGCCTTGGTGAGCAGGTCGGCGCGGACGCGGTCGTACACGTACAGCAGGTAGTGCGTGTCGGCACGCGCACAGTGCAGCATGTCTGGCAGGAGAGGCCTGTGTGTGTGTGTGTGCGTGCATACGTGGATGTGTGCAAGTGTTGGTGTGCGTGTGTATGCAATTGTGAGTGTGTATGTGTTTGTGTGTGAGTGTGTGCATGCGAGTGTGTATGAGACGCAGATGTTAATGTACCGCAACATTTATCTGTTGACCCATGTTCCATTTCCGGTGAAGGCTAACATCATTTGGGAGTGATATAAAAAACAGTATTGGACCTCCCCCAAGACTGACTGGGCCTTAAATGAGTACCTAGTATAAGATATGAACATCAGCACTGGGGAAACAAAGGAGGTCAGGCATGATGCTAACCACATTACCCTCTCAAACATTGTGCCAGCCTTAATAGGGGCTCACTAAGATAACTTGAGTGGGGAGGGGGGGGGGGTGAAAGTGCTTCATATGTACTGTTCTATGAACCCAGTGATGGGACTTCAATTCCTCACCCTGGCGAACTAGATTCAGCAGTCTATTCAGGCGACACGGGGGATCTTTGTCCTTGTGTGTGAATGTGTAAGCAGTAGAGTAGCGGCTAGCACTCTGTGCTATGAACCTGGTGAAACGAGTTCGATTTCTACTCACGGCCAACACCTGTGACAATTAACTGAACCGGCCCCGGGCCTCCACGAGCTCGACTCAGCCTCAAATGAGTACCTGGTGTAGCGGTGTGTAAACATCACCACTGGGGAGACAAAGGCGGCCGTGCATGGTACTGGCCACCCACCCCCTCCTTCACAGCACTTTCCCCAACAATTAGTTGAGGCTATACAGGGGATCTTTGCCTTTGTTTTTGTACGTGTGTACAAGTTAGCCCGTGCATGCGCGCGCGTACGCAGAGGTTCGAGCAAGTGCGGCGTGCGTACCGGATGCGCCAGTCAGCCAGCTGGTACTGCTTGTCGGTAGACAGGCTGCAGTAGTGCATGAGGAGGTGGGCGAGCGAGTTTCTGGCGAGGCCGAGGGAGCGCGCCGCTGGGTGCGTGTCGAACAGGCCCACCACGTACAGGCCCAGGTCACGTTGCAGCCACTCAATGTCCGAGTCCGCTCCGTGGAAAACCTGCGCCCCCGCCACACCGCAGCGTCAATCACCACGTCACCGTGGCAATCACTGCGCAACTGCGTCACCGCGTCAAGCACCACGCCTCTCACATGGCCGGTGCTCAAGATACGGTTACAACGTCCCTAGTAACCATCGTCGCCGCCGCTGTCAACAAGGCATGGCTGCAGCCAGCCCCCCTTAATTGCTTCCTTTCTCTATTTCCCTTGCTCGCTCCGACCTGCTCAATCCTATTCTTTGGTCCTTTCGGTAAAGTCACCACCACGTAGAAGGGAAGCAATGAAAAAATAAAAATATAAAACAATAAAATTCTCACGACGTTTCGACTGTAACACAAGCAATCATCATCAGGTGTGAAAACCACAGCAATAATTTTATTGTTTTATATTTGTATTATTTTATTGTTGCCCTTCTACTTGGTGACTTTACCGAAAGAACCAAGAATATGAATCCCCGCAGTCACGAAAGCTTTAAATAAAATAAAAAAATTCTGCTCCCTCCTGTTCTCCCCGTGTAATTCTGCGCCCCGAGATGTTTGTTACGCTTTAGGTGCAATACAAGTGCAATGTATTGTTGTAAACATTCACCCAATGGCATTCATATCGAGTGTGCAGGCAGTGCAATGATACATTGGCAGCAAGCTGGAGGGACCCAGGCGTCGTGCTACAAAGTCGACGAGGGAGAGGGATGTCTCTCTCCTTGTTTTGCTGTCTCACTCGATTATTTTGTTTATGCATGTCTACGTGCACGCGTGCCTCTCACCTTGACAATTTTGGGGTTGGTGAAGGCCTCGTTGAGGATGTGCAGGTCGTCGCGCAGCATCAGTGTGTCGATAATGAAGTCCTCTTCGCGCGTCGAGATTTGCATGAGGCAGGTGATGCCCAGGAAGGAACGGTATGAGTGATGCTACGGGGCCACGCACAGGAATAGCCGCTCAACGGTGGGCGCACAAACAAGAGTAGAAGAGGCAGATAGGCGGTCGAGTGGGACGAAAGCACACAGACGGCACAACCCAACAAACCAACCGCACATCACAACTCGATATTATACGACCACACACGTCACACACACATGCTGGCACGCACCCAGACAACAAACACAGATCCCCCGTAGAGCTTTAACAGACTGTTGGGACAAGTGCTGTTAGAGAGCACCTATGAAGGCCGAAACGGCACACGAGGGGTTGGGTGGCCAGCACCACGCCCGGCCGCCTTTGTCTCCCAAGCGGCAATGTTTTTAAACATCACACCAGGTACTCAATTGAGGCCGAGTCAAACTAGGGGAGGCCCAGGACCGGTTCAGATAATTGTGCTCTCGCACAGTCGGTACGGCGACCGGCTCCTCTTGAGGGAGCTCCACCTTCATCTTCTTCTTAGCTGCAGACACGGGGATCCGTCACTCATGGCGCGTGCGTGCAGTAGTGTGCTGGTTAATGCACTGCAAACCCAGTCACCTGATTTCAATTCCCGCTTGCGATCAACAGCAATGGCAAATATTTGATCAAGTCCTGGGCCTCCCCGAGGTCGACGGAGCCTTAAATGAGTACCGGGCACGATGTGTAATCATCAGTGATGGGGAAACAAAGGCAGCCGAGTCTGGTGTTGACTACCCACCCCTCGTGTAATCCTGGATCTTCAGAGACGCTTGCTAATAGCACTTGCCCCAAGTCTGTTAAAGGTGATACGATTTTTGTTTTTGTCGTGTGTGTGTGTGTGTGAGCCACGCCTCGACTTCTGTACTTGTCTGCATGTGTGTGTGTGTGCACATGCACGTGCAAGTGTTTGCGACTGCTGGATTAGTGCATGTCTCTGTGTTCATGGTGTGTGTGTGTGTGCCTTCACCGTGTTTGGCTTTTGCAGGCTGTGCAGAGCTTTTCTTTGGTTTCTCTGGCGCTTTCATCAGTTTCCAGCGACTACAGATCTACAGAGACGGATGAGATAGCACTCAACGGGTTCTCATCACTCACTCAGTCAACTACTTAAACACTCATTCACTTACTCAGCCACTCAGGTACTCGGTCAACGATCCAACCACTCATGCGCTCAACTACACTCTCTCACCTACCCAAGCACTCACTCAACCATTCATTCACCCACTCATCTGCTCAAACATGCACTCAAATAACCACATTAATCACCAAACCACTAAAATTCCTCACTCAGCACCCATCCGCACAAGTGGTTTGTGAAATGGAACAATGGAGATAATGATGATGGAGATGATGATGTGAGCAAGATGTTAGCACACAACAATCACGTATTACCTCAAACACTTTTGAGTTAGGATCCAATTTCTTTTCTTGAAATGGCAGAGATTTCCCGTCACTGGATGGTAGATACTGCAAGCACAAGCACATGAACAGATGCACAAGCGAACTAGGACACACGCGCAAGGAAACAAACACACGACCCTGTGCATGTCCTCTTTTTATTTTCAACCACTTCAAGTCCCCACGTCTTCATGTTTCCAGGATTTCTGCGTCAATGAAGACCGTTTTATCCAAATTCTAAGTGACCCCGTGTTACGTGTGACCCTGTGCTAATATTGTCTCTATGCCTCCTATCTGTCTCTCATTTACCATGCCTCCTGTGTGTTCCCCACGTCCCTAAGTCGCTTGTATCGCTGCATTGTCTTGGTGTCCTTGTAATTCCCGTGTCTCAAAGTCCATGTATCTCCTTGGCACTCAACTACCCCTGTGCCTCCACATGTCCCTGTCTCCCCATGTCTCACCATGCCAAAGGGGTTGACGAACGTCTGCAGGACACGCGCTGCCTTCATCTGGGACGTGGAGCTCTGAGCAGTGCGAGCCTCGTTCTGCTGCTCTTCGCTGTCATGCACACCACAGCAGAGCGCAGAGCCCTACAGCACATCAGAGCGCACTACAGCAACATGACAGCAATTTCAGCACAGCTCAGAATGCGACAGCACACAAGAGAACGCACAGAACGCCCCAGCACATGATGGCGAACACAGCAAACACAGCACGGTACAGAAAGCTACAGCACACGAGATCACACACACAGTGCTTTCGCCAGCGGTGTGGGAGATGAGACATGGGTTGGTTGTCGTCGTGTGAGGATGTTGGGCTCACGTCAAACAGGGTGAGGACCGGGCTCGTGGCAGGCACCGCCCTCCGTGCTCCCTCCACTGCACCACACAAAGACAAAAGTCAAAGATCCTCATTATAGCCTTGAAAAGACTTTTAGGGCAAGTGCTGTTAGCGAGCATCTACGAAGGTCAGCACAGAACACGAAGGGGATGGGAGAACCAACACTACACCCAGCCACCTTTGTCTCCCCAGTGCTGATGCTTTACACGCACTGAGTACTCATTTAAGGCTGAATGAATCTAAGGGAGCCCCAGGACCGGTTTAGATATTCGTCACCGGTGTTGGCCATAAGCAGCAATCGAACTTGGGTCGCCAGGTTAATAGTGCAGCACGCTAACCAGCTAAACTACTGCTGTTCGTCGTGACCGGGAATGGAACTTAGGCCATCAGGAACGTGCCACTACACACTACCACTGCACAACCGTTCTCTAGTGAAATACAGACATACACTAGCACAGAAGATGCACAGAGATACAGACTGAACAATACACACGTGAACACACACACCCACACACGCGCAATAATATACACGGCCACACACCTGTTGCAACCGCTGACACACAAGACATACGCATGCAGACAGGCAAATAAAGACACGTTAGCAGAGACACAGGAATGAATACACACACATATGAATGGAAATGCACGCAATTGAACACAGACATAGACACAAAGATAGTGAAATACATAATACGCACATATACGCAGCAGCCAAAGAAGGGTCATTGCTTAAAACATCACCTATTATGAAAAGTATTTTGTTATTTTTGCTTGTGCCCCACTGTAAATGCAGTCAGGGCATTATTTGTTATTTATTTCACTAAATTATGTTTAATTTGTACACAGAACATGGCAATTATTTGTATGATTACTACTCAAATTATGAGTGTGATATTAAAAAACAGCACAGTATTTTTTCATGTCAATATAATGAAATCTACTCGTGACAGGCTATGTGTACTCATCACTGTCACGAATAAAAAAATATAATCCATATCATGAGCTTTGCCGATATAACCAGCACAACTAAGTGTGAGCTACCTTCAGTACCGTGCCTTGTGATTGGCTGCCTGTCGTCCAATGATAAGCCATCGTGAGGACAGAAGAGAGGGTTTTCCAATCGCTGTCAAAATACAGAAGAAAATTGATTGAACAATCAGTGCCACACTAGGGTGGGCATACAAATGATACCATTAATGTCACCATTGGGGGATTGAAACATCTAGATTGTACTGTCAGGGTCAGGCCATGAACCAACAAAATCACACAGGGGTGTCAACCCACACAACAATCGGAACATTATTCACTCTAAGGACGGACATGAACTGAGCTCCTCATTGTCACGACGGTTTGGGGACGTGGAATTTAAAAAAAGAACCACAAATGAGAGTTCTGTGCCGGATGAGAAAAGGAGATGTAGAGTTTATAATCGCAAGTAAAGAGGGCATTTGTGTGATGAGTTTTGGTCTCTGGTCACCTCTGTCCGGGTGATGAATGTTCTCGATGGAGCCTTGATGGGCGTTTCGCTCTGCAGGAACAGCAGCAAAGATTATTAAACAAAGGCAACCTTTACTGCAACGAGTCATTATTTTTGCAGTCACTTGTGCCTGGTTGTGACCATCAACTCGCTACATTTGTGAACGTCGTTTAACCACGGGTGGCTGAAACTCCCAAGATCCAAAACCTAGGATCTTAGCCGGGTGGTGTTGGTGGCGAAGTCCTGTAACCCAGCACTATGGAGGCAACAAGGGTGGGTGGATCACACAAATGTTGTTAAACTCCCTTCCCGTTGCTTTTCAAGTGTCATAGCATGGCCTGCTAGAAGGGGGTACAGCAAAGGTTGACTTCATCTATTCGTTCTGTATGGGATCGACTGCTGCCTCCTCGCATGTGTGGGTTTTCTCCAGGAACTCCGGTTCCCTCCCATATGTAAACACTCATTAATTGGTTGATAACACCTTCATATAAAGACGACCACAAAGCTTGGGGGGAAATTTGGCACAGGCTCACCTCCTGGTAGCCTTTCCTGCTCGTCTGTGGTTCCTTCTCACGCCTCTGAGTCGTTCTCTCGCTTCGAGTGAGCGAATAATGTGGAGTGTGTCACAAGTTAAAACATATTATTGAAGCAGTGCCGGATCATTGTGTTTGACCCAGTATTGGCCCCAGGAGCCACCCAGTCACCACCTATATTAAATCCATACTCTTTGGTTCTTTCGGTAAAGTCAGATAGGTAGAAAAACAATAGATTACGACGTTTCGATGGCAACACAAGCAATCGTCATCAGGTGGGACAACCACACCAACTGCTGTCTTCAGCAGTTGGTGTGGTTGTCCCACTGCTGTCTTCAGCAGTTGGTGTGGTTGTACCACCTGATGACGATTGCTTGTGTTGCGATCGAAACGTCGTGATCTAATATTTTTCTACCTACGTGGCTTTACCGAAAGAACCAAAGAGTATGGATTCCTGCAGTCACGAAAGCTTCAAATCAAGATTATATTAAATGTTTGATTATATTTATTTATGAACATTCTGCCTCTGACCACTCGCTATCCCTCTCCCCCTATGACTTTCAGTCTCTGTCTTCCACTCTCTTTTGTCTCTGTTCTCGTTCTCCGACTCTCTTGCCCTATCTATCCTTCATCCGTATCTCAACCCTGGCCGTCCATTATGAACCCCTCGCTGCTCCACCGAGCCGCCTCCGCTTCTGCGCTCACCTTGATGAGCGGGACGAGGCGTGCCTGCTTGACGAGCTGTCACAGCTCATTGGCGTTCTGCCTCACGAGGGGCGGCACCGGATTGCAGCACGCGAGCACGCCCTGCAGCTCCCTGCGTCGGCAACGACGATGTCAACATGTTAGAGCAGCGACACGCGTCACAACACAACGCCAGAGCAATGCAACATCACGGCAAAACCACGTCACAGCAACAACACAATCTGACAGAAACAGCACAACGTTACAACAAGCCAGCACTCCCTCTCTATCTTGCATCAAACAGCAATGGCGTGGACTAGGGTGCATATAGCCGTTGATACTGGCAAAAGCATATCCGTTCAAGATGGCGTACATATATCCTATTCATGCTGGTGTACATACGTATATTGTTCATTCTGGCGTACGTGCGCATAGGCAGCTCAGGTTAGTCTATGTATAGCCTGTTCATCCTGGCGTACGTATGTATATTGTCTTCAGGCTGGCATACGTACATAAAGCCTGTCTTGTCTGGCGTACGTATATATAGCCTGATCATTATCAGGATCATACTAACCAATGCTAGTACCACAATGCAAACTTCATCAACACCATCATACTATCACCATATCCATATCATCACCAGCATCCAGATCACCATCCACATCAAAACATTATGAGTGGCACCACCATCAACACTATCACTACCACTCTCACTACTACCAGCACAATCATCAGCCACCACCACTATTACCAACAACAAGAACAGGCGCCATATGCCAATAAGTGGCGGTGACATCACCACGGCGGTTGTCCCAGGCCAGGTGCACTCCGAAGCCACGTGCAGTGTCGAAGGCTCGCTAACAGGAGCTCACGGAACAGAGCCAGGTGCCATGGGTTGACTGACTGCAATGACTGGGGCAGATGCACCAGCTGTGCACGCGACTGTGCCAACTTGCTGTATTTTAGCCGCCCGGCACTCCACTCTTTATTGTGAGCATCGCTCCTCTGCCCTTCGTTGTTGTTGGAGGGCGAATATTACCACCACTGTCAATACCATCATGGGTATCACTCGCACCACCATCCCAACTGTCCCTGCCAACACCGGCCCACCACCACCGTGCGTGGCTTACCGAGGCATCTCCTCTGCGATCTTCATGAGCATGTGGTTTGGGAGGACGTATCTGTGACAGCAGGAGCACAACACACACCGGTCAGGCCAGGGCACTATGCACGTCGCAGCAATAACAATAATCACACAGGCCGTACAAGCCCAACAACGCAACAGCTACAGTAATCGTACTACGCAACCATTAACCTACGGAACTGGAATGTGCAGTTTCTACAACTGGTTCAGGATCGCGATCAGGTAATTTAAAAAGTGCTGCGTCGTATACCCCAGTGTTTTACTGTGCTATATTATAAAACACCCATGTATCGATATTTCCATTTAAATGTGCAATTTTATTGAGGGAATGTGTGTTGTTTTGGTGCGGTCTTGGATCGTTTTGTATATACTTATATACTTTATATTCATACATTTTTCGCTACTCTGGACATCTGTGATAAAGAGTTCATAGCTCATCGAATTCCTCCAGTCTAAATAAATATTCTGCTAAATCAAGATAAAAATTTTGAACACTGTGGTGTTGTTCTGTTTGCTGTGTTATTCTACGCTGTCGGAAAGTCCCGTGCTTTGCTGCACTATGCTATGCAGTGCAGTACACGGCTATTTCAGCGCCGCGGGCGCTCTCACCCCGTGCTCTCGTCCTCGGCGCGTGCCGTGCGGTCGCGCCAGGCGTACAGGAGCGAAGGCGGCGCTGCTCTGCTGCACATCCAGTGGCTGCTTGTGCTTGTGCAGCAGCTCCAGGTAGGAGTCCTCGGTGAACACCGGCTTGTGGTAGCGCTGAGACACACACACACGCACACAGGGAGAGAGAGGTAGATGGAACAACGCAAGTAGTGATAGCGGCAGCAATAATTACCAGGGTTCAGACTTGTTTGGTATGCTTCTCTCTCTGTGTTCCCTGTTGTATCTGTGTTAGCTCCCCCCTACTTGGGTGTCTGTATATACATCTGGGGTTATGTGTTTGATCTCTCTCGTAAATTTAGCTCTTCTGTACCTGATGATGGCTGCTTGTGTTGCAACCAAAACGTCGTACGCTATTGTCATTTTATTATTTCTCATTTATACGTGACTTTACCGAAAAAACCAAAGAGTAATTACCAGGGTTGTTAAAACGATCATCAGTTAACTGGTAATTGTTTTCAGCATCAATTACCAGTTCTGAAAGTCGGTAGCCAATGTTTCCAGTGGGAATTTTTATCGCGAATGCACTAATTAGGATGCATGAACATTAAAACGGTACGGCGGGCCCGAGTCACCACATTGAACATAAATCGGCATTTTGCGACCCCCTCCACTGCCACTGTGTAGCATATTATTGCGTTCCAGGGACTCTATGAGATGATAGGACAATAGTCTACACACATTACACCATGAACTATATCACTTCGTTGATCTAGTTAAAAAGATAAATATATTCTTTGTTTATTGCCCGAGGCCTTGTAACGGAATAAACAATATTTTTGGAGGGGTGGGAAAACTGTCCAGATCGAGAGTGAGAGTGGTGGATTTGCTTACAAAGATAGGCTTGTAACTTGCTCACTGGTGGAGCCAGTGGGGGGTGGGGTAGCACGTGCCCCCCCAATGATCCGATCGAAATCCCTAATTTAGATCGGATCATTGGGGTTTATTGGTAATAAATCGGCATTTTGCGACCCCCACTGCCACTGTGTAGCATATTAATACGTGTCAGGGACTCGATGAGATGATAGGACAATAGTCCGAGTACATAATTGCCAAGAAGTAACGGCAAAGCAGTTCTAAGTGACTCACAGAATTGTGCGCAGTTGCATATACAGGACACGACTTCCCTGAAGGCATCAACACCTTCAGCGAGTGCGATGCCGATCACACAACGCGGTTCGAATTCGATCCTCGATCGATGGCTGCGCCATCGCCGCACACGCGTCAAATAAAAACCAAGGGACAAGTCCTTACTTACTAACACTAACTTTTTTCATTGCTTGGAGGGGTTGCCCCCCCCCCCCCCCACCTGAAAATCCTGGCTCAGCCATTGCCCACGCGCCACTCACCTTGAGTGCCACAGTTCGGCTCTGGTCCCACACAAGCTGCAGGAGGTTGGGTCGGCCCAGCGCCTTGGTGAGCAGGTCGGCGCGGACGCGGTCGTACACGTACAGCAGGTAGTGCGTGTCGGCACGCGCATAATGCAGCATGTCTGGCAGGAGAGGCCTGTGTGTGTGCGTGCATACGTGGATGTGTGCAAGTGTTGGTGTGCGTGTGTATGCAATTGTGAGTGTGTATGTGTTTGTGTGTGAGTGTGTGCATGCGAGTGTGTATGAGACGGAGATGTTAATGTACCGCAACATTTATCTGTTGACCCATGTGTCATTTCCGGTGAAGGCTAACATCATTTGGGGGTGATATAAAAAACAGTATTGGACCTCCCCCAAGACTGACTGGGCCTTAAATGAGTACCTAGTATAAGATATGAACATCAGCACTGGGGAAACAAAGGAGGTCAGCCATGATGCTAACCACATTACCCTCTCAAACATTGTGCCAGCCTTAATAGGGGCTCGCTAAGATAACTTGAGTGGGGAGGGGGGGTGAAAGTGCTTCATGAACCCAGTGATGGGACTTCAATTCCTCACCCTGGCCAACTAGATTCAGCAGTCTATTCAGGCGACACGGGGGATCTTTGTCCTTGTGTGTGAATGTGTAAGCAGTAGAGTAGCGGCTAGCACCCTGTGCTATGAACCTGGTGAAACGAGTTCGATTTCTACTCACGGCCAACACCTGTGACAATTATCTGAACCGGTCCCGGCCCTTCACTAGCTCGACTCAGCCTCAAATGAGTACCTGGTGTAGCGGTGTGTAAACATCACCACTGGGGAGACAAAGGCGGCCGTGCATGGTACTGGCCACCCACCCCCTCCTTCACAGCACTTTCCCCAACAATTAGTTGAGGCTATACAGGGGATCTTTGCCTTTGTTTTTGTACGTGTGTAAAAGTTAGCCCGTGCATGCGCGTGCGTATGCAGAGGTTCGAGCAAGTGCGGCGTGCGTACCGGATGCGCCAGTCAGCCAGCTGGTACTGCTTGTCTGTAGACAGGCTGCAGTAGTGCATGAGGAGGTGGGCGAGCGAGTTTCTGGCGAGGCCGAGGGAGCGCGCCGCTGGGTGCGTGTCGAACAGGCCCACCACGTACAGGCCCAGGTCACGTTGCAGCCACTCAATGTCCGAGTCCGCTCCGTGGAAAACCTGCGCCCCCGCCACACCGCAGCGTCAATCACCACGTCACCGTGGCAATCACTGCGCCACTGCGTCGCCGCGTCAAGCACCACGCCTCTCACGTGGCCGGTGCTCAAGATATGGTTACAACGTCCCTAGTAACCATCGTCGCCGCCGCCGCTGTCAACAAGGCATGGCTGCAGCCAGCCCCCCTTAATTGCTTCCTTTCTCTATTTCCCTTGCTCGGTCCGACCTGCTCCCTCCTATTCTTTGGTCCTTTCGGTAAAGTCACCACCACGTAGAAGGGAAGCAATAAAATAATACAAATATATAAAACAATAAAATTCTCACGACGTTTCGACTGCAACACAAGCAATGGTCATCAGGTGTGAAAACCACAGCAAGAATTTTATTGTTTAATATTTTTATTATTTTATTGTTGCCCTTCTACGTGGTGACTTTACCGAAAGAACCAAGAATATGAATCCCTGCAGTCACGAAAGCTTTAAATAAAATAAAAAATTCTGCTCCCTCCTGTTCTCCCCGTGTAATTCTGCGCCCCGAGATGTTTGTTACGTATTCTTAGTTTTTTCGGTAAAGTCACGTTGAAGAGAAACAACAAAATAACAAAATATATATAAAACAATAAAAAATTCTCACGACGTTTCGACCATAACTCAAACGGTCATCATCAGGTGTGTCGGTATGATGATGACCGTTTGAGTTATGGTCGAAACGTCGTGAGAATTTTTTATTGTTTTATATATATTTTGTTATTTTGTTGTTTCTCTTCAACGTGACTTTACCGAAAAAACTAAGAATATGAATTACTGCAGTCACGAAAGCTTTAAATCAAAATTTATGTTTGTTACGCTTTAGGTGCAATACAAGTGCAATTTACTGTCGTAAACATTCACCCAATGGCATTCATATCGAGTGTGCAGGCAGTGCAATGATACATTGGCAGCAAGCTGGAGGGACCCAGGCGTCGTGCTACAAAGTCGGCGAGGGAGAGGGATGCTGTCTCACTCGATTATTTTGTTTATGCATGTCTACGTGCACGCGTGCCTCTCACCTTGACAATTTTGGGGTTGGTGAAGGCCTCGTTGAGGATGTGCAGGTCGTTGCGCAGCATCAGTGTGTCGATAATGAAGTCCTCTTCGCGCGTCGAGATTTGCATGAGGCAGGTGATGCCCAGGAAGGAACGTTATGAGTGATGCTACGGGGCCACGCACAGGAATAGCCGCTCAACGGTCGGCGGACAAACAACAGTAGAAGAGGCAGATAGGCGGTCGAGCGGGACGAAAGCACACAGACGGCACAACCCAACAAACCAACCGCACATCACAACTCGATATTATACGACCACACACGTCACACACACATGCTGGCACTCACCCAGACAACAAACACAGATCCCCCGTAGAGCTTTAACAGACTGTTGGGACAAGTGCTGTTAGAGAGCACCTATGCAGGCCGAAACGGCACACGAGGGGTTGGGTGGCCAGCACCATGCCCGGCCGCCTTTGTCTCCCAAGCGACAATGTTTTTAAACATCGCACCAGGTACTCAATTGAGGCCGAGTCAAACTAGGGGAGGCCCAGGACCGGTTCAGATAATTGTCACGAGTGTTGCCCATGAGTGAGAATCGAACTCGGGTGGCTGGGTTCATAGTGTAGAATGCTAACCACTACACTACAGCTTCCCACAAACTGACACTCACGCCGACACACACACACACTCACACCGCCCTTACCTCAAGGTCCACAGCGAACTCCTTGCACTGGAGCAGCTTTTCGTTGACCTGCGCTAGTTCTTCCAAGGAGGTCACTAAGGTCAGTGGCATCTCCTCCTTCTTCTCAACGGCACCATCAAGACCATCAACATCACAAGCAGAACCAACAACATCAGCACCATCAACAATAACACCAACAACCACTACCAGCTCCATGTTCATCATCTCCATCAACACTGTTAAAAGTAACATCACCAGCAGTAGCACCAGCACTTTGTTGTGTGTATACGTGTATGTGAGGAGCGGTAGCGCACTACGCTATGAACCCAGCGACCCAAGTTCGATTCCTGCTCAAAGCCAACACCAGTGACGATCACTTGAACCGGTTCTGGGCCTCCCCTTGGTCGACTCAGCCTCAACTGAGTAAATGGTGCAGTGCGTAAACATTAGTACTGAAGAGATAAAGGTGGCCGGGTGTGGTATCGACCACCCAGCCCCTCGTTTGCCATGCCGGCCTTCGGAGGTGCTCGCTAACAGCACTTGCCGCAAAAGTATGTTCAGGTTATATGAGGGATCTTTGTCTTTGTATGTATATATATACATTCGTGTGTGTACTTGTGTGTACGTGTGTTTCACCTGTGGTTCTGGCTCTTGAAGGAGCTCCTCACTGGGAGTGAAAGTCTCCAGCTCAAACTGGTATGGTGGGCAAAGCTGCACGCACACATGGGCACACAACAGCAGCAACAATTCAGCACTGGCTGGTACCATCAGCACACCATCAGCACCAGGCAAGGTGCATTCCAAAGCCATGACGAGCAGTGAATACTCACTGATGGGAAGTCACAGGACAGACACACTTGTATGAAACACAAATACACACTGGTGTGTACCAATGTCTATTTGCTTGTGTATCTAATTTGCATTTGTGTGTCTGCATGTAACCGTACACATATTCTTTGGGTCTTTCGTTGAAGCCACATAGATAGATCAAATAATAAAAAATAATAAAGATAAAAAATAACATCACGACGTTTTGATCACAACACAAGCTATTGTCATCAGGTGAGAAATATCGCAGGAGAGCTGCTGAGAATATATGGTGGGAGCGCTGCTAAGGAGTTATAAAGGTTTGGGATGGGTGTAGCGGAAGGGTCAGTGGGCGGGCTAGAGATTAAATTTGTATGTAAATGTAAGATCGGGTAAATCTTGACAAACGAAGCTGCGGGGGTGGCCATTGTATTGTGAGAGATTAGCATGTCAATGTAAGAGATTAGCATGTCAATGTAAGAGATTTGCTTGTCAATGTAAGAGATTAGCATGTCAATGTAAGACATTTGCTTGTCAATGTAAGAGATTAGCATGTCAATGTAAGAAATTTGCTTGTCAATGTAAGCTCGGAGAGAGCTCGGCAAGAACATTGCCACATGGAGGTGGAAAAGGATGGCAAGCCGCCATTTACTAACACAGCTAAAAGTGGTTGTGTTAGTGAATGTAACGCTGAGAGTTGAAATGTAACTGCTCACATAGGTAAGTAGAGAGGGAACATCACAGCCAGTTATGACCTAAACTGGTTAATAACGTCCTTCCAATGATTGCTCAGTTTGTACCCATCTTCTCGGTTGAAATCGTGTCTGTGTAATAAGATCAGGTAAATCTTGACAAATGAAGCTGTGGGGGTGGCCATTACATTGTGAGAGATTAGCATGTCAATTTAAGGAATTTGCTTGTAAGCAATCGTCACCATATGACGATTGCTTGTGTTGCGATCGAAACGTCGTGATATTGTTATTATTTTTATTATTTCTATCTTTATTATTTTTTATTATTTGATCTATCTACGTGGCTTTACCAAAATACCCAAATAATATGAATTCCTGCAGTCACGAAAGCTTTAAGTCAAGATTTAAGCGTACACATCTTTGCGCAAATTTTTACATCAGTGTATGAGTCGATATATTTGCGCCTCATATTACAATTGGAGAATTTCTGAACTGGTCTTGAGCCTTTGCTAGGTGAACTCCGCCTTGAATGAGTACCTGGTGCAGTGTATATACATCCGTAATGGGGAGATAAACAGCACCTGGGCATGGTGTTTCCCACACTACCCCCTTGTGTGCTGTGCCAATCTTCATAAGTGCTCACAAACAGCACAACAATCTATATTATCTCCTGCCAGTGAGCCTTCAACTCTTCACGTAGCCTCAGAGTGTACCTAGCCTAGCACTAGTGGTAAATTGTGCTTGTTGTTGTTTTATGTGCCTGCATTAGTACGTATATACATTCATCTTATTGTGTTGATGCATGCATGAGTACATATCTTTGTGCCTCCGATGGTATTGGTGTGTGCATCTGTGCGTGTGTCTGTATGTTAGTGTGTGTGTGTGTACGTACACGTCTTCCTGTGTATGCGTACGCTGCTGGTGCAGGAGGTCAGCGAGGGCGGGAGGTACGTCCAGGTCATCCGGGCGCACGTCCCGGCGTAAACGCAGTGCTGCAATCACACAAACACACATTCACACCAACCTCATTAGCCGTCGTTTATCACTGCTGGGTAAAGGCCTCCCCATACTTCACTGTCGAGTGATTCAACAAATCATATCACGTCTGTGCATGAGCAAATCTCATCACACAATCACCACGGTGGTCATATTAAAAGATTCACTCCTTTGGCTGTTATTTAATTACCATTCTTGTCCATCCCTTTGAGTAAAGCTACCTGCCAAAGGCAACTTGATTCCCCAAAACAATCAATATTTTATTTCCATTTGTTTTCCAGTTTGTATTCGTCTTCTTCTTGTCAGTAATTCCCAGCATGCACCTCGATGTAATTATTTGCATACTATACAGCTTTTATGCAATATTCTAGATTTGAAGTTTTCGTGACTGCAATGATCCATACTCTTTGGTTCTTTAGGTAAAGTGATCCATGTCACAGCATGAGAAGATTTGCGATGCATTAGTCATTTATTACATATTAACATATGTGCTTATTTGTACGAGTGTGATGAATATTCAGCGAGAGATGAATATTCTTTGAGTGCCATTTCAAAATGCTCGGCCTCATGTGGTTACGGGATATATAAAGTGCAGTCGCACCTCTGATTAGCACAGGTTGGCTACGTAAGACGGTGCGAAAACATTTCAACACACATCAAAGTCATGGGTTGTATGAAATGTGGTTGCATGCCATCTGGCCCGATGGGCCGTATGTACCCCTGATGTGTTTCCGTACCTGCTGGCAGCGGCTTGAGGGCATTGGGCTTCACACGCAGCTTGGGCAGGAAAGGCACGTTTGAGTTGTCCACTCTCTGCGTGAAGCTGAGCTGTGGCCGTGCGATGTTCTTGGCCTGCAGCGCGTGGAATGTGCGGCCTCGCGCCGAGGCAGACTCCTGGTTCTGCGTGAGAGCTGAGATGCTGACTCAGCAGAGTACTGAAACGTTGAGTCAGCGGATCACTGTCGATGACAACTAGGCATGCAACGATACAGATTCATTAAAATTGATTTGTACGTTTAAGACACACGCTTTGAATTGAGCGCGTCACGTTTTATATTAATTATAGTCATACAGCAGTGAACTGACAGAAGGTTGAAACGTGTTTTCAATCTTCTGGTGACTAGATGGAGACCATCTCAATACACCTGAGATTTTGGTGGCTGAAACCCAGATTAAAACCCAGGATCACAGTGGTACCAGCTCAAGTATCTCTGATCCAGTATTAATCGTAAGCCACCCAACCACTTCATACATGTCTTGTGTATGTGGGGGTCCCAAATGCCTTTGTTGTGTGTATGTCAAAGTTGGTGCATCTGCCAATCATCTAAGACCGTCTCCTGTGATCTTCAGACAGCGAGGATCCAACACTTCACGTATAAGGCGTGTGAATTTAGTGCATACTCGTCGTGTGTTGCGTCGTGAATGTCGTGTATTTGTGTACCCGACGATTCCACGAGGACACGATGGTCTTGGGGGGCAGGGTTCCCTGGGGGAGCACGGGGGCCTTATTTTTGTTCACCCCTGATACCTCGTCCAACAACGTGCCCTGCACCACACAGGGAAAAATTATTACACAACCACATGCACAACAGACGACAATCACTACACGAAGCAAAACAATGACACAACCACATACACAACACAACTATGTAACTACACACAGCGACATAATTACACAATTGTATACACAAGGCATAAAAGCCACGTAAAAATTATACAATCACATACAACACTCAACAATCACATGACATCAAATGACACCTACTACTCATGTCGCAACAACCATACACCCTATTTACAACTCCATTTACAACTTACTCAATCAGCACTTCATCGATGAGGGCCTCCCCCATGCAATTTGGGTTGAGGGGGTTAATTGACCATACTTCACATTTGTTCAGTGTGGGTTAGTGTGTTGGTGGGGAGCATCAATGTGGGAACGTAGAGAATGAAATGAATTTTGTATGTTGAACTTATTTCACACCATATGTAGCCAACCATGCTAATCGGAGGTGCAGGGAACATATAATAACGATTAGGAATTGTGATCATTCATGCAAGCAATATCCATGCACAATCCTGCTAATCATTGGAGATCTAGGGTGGTTTGGTCAATACATGCATTTCCACACATCCGATGACTAATGCAACCATACATCCTACATATTACACATTAACACAACATGTAAACACAACCAGTAACATAGAAATATACACCATCACATATTACCACACACATCGCCATACTCCCAACCAGACATGTACTTGAGCGTCAATACAAAGTGCAATAAGCAAGCACAGTCACACGTACAAACTACACACGTGTAAAATACACAACCACATCAGCATAAGTAGTCTTCAATCCAAACGCCTTGCATTTCAGACTTCAGTGTCTCTGCTTAGCAACAGTAAGACCATACGGGCAGACGAGGGTTGCTGGGAACCAAGAGCTGGTCAATAAGAGGGGAGCGTGGCAATCACGGTGGAAAAACACTACAGTTCATGGAAATACAGATCAGCCCAGCACTAGCCCAGCTGCACTCGTACTAAAGTAAGATTCACTCACCACACGCTCCAGGATGGTGTCGGTGGCATCCACCAGCCCTTCGAATCGCTCCTCGGGGTCCATCGAGTCCGTCACGTGACCACGGCAGCCATAATAACGCGACAGATTGGAGATGCTGCACGGTATTTTGGGTAATGCAGAATCGCATGCAATCAACTGTTAACAATGGCTATTGTATGGAGAGGCTGCAAGAGGGTTTTGGGGCTGCCCATTACTAATTTTAGCAGTGAAACACGGACTGAAAAGCCAATAGGCCAATGTGCTAAATAATACTTTTGTTTATACATAGAGACAGAGCAGAGTTCTGATATATTTCCTTTTGGCATAACATTTTAGGTTTTAGAATGGTGTGCTGTTCAGCGCAAAACGAGAGCAACATGACGTGCGGTGAAACATATTCCTGTAGATGATATCATCTCTCAGGTCGATGTGGCCCTTAAAGGCATAGGACACATCCAAGCAGACGTTGCGAGAGCTGAAATAGCCACTATTCTTAAGAATGCTAAGAAACCCATTAGCAACATCAGCAAAAATGAACGCTCTAAACTCGCGAATTTAAAAAAACAGAAGTGATATAGTCATCCTCTCAGCCGACAAAGGAAACGCTACTGTAATTATGGATAAAGATTCGTACAACAACAAAATCCAGAACCTACTCTACGATGGAAGTTACTCAAAAAATAAAAATGACCCTACTAATTGCCTAACTATAAAAACCAACAAGATCATCACAAGTTCGACCTCCCTAATCGAACCAACTAAACGTCCCTCCTTAAAACCTTCTGCTGCAAGACCCCCTAGATTCTATGGTCTCCCCAAGATTCATAAAGGCAATCCACTACAGGTTCTCCGGTTTTTCCATACACATTAAAAAACACGCGTTTAGAGTATTTGGCTGCAATATATTTCGACATAAGACACTTCATTGACTCATTGTTTTTTTCGGTAAAGTCACGTATATATGATGAGTAATTTTATGCAGTCACGAAAGCTTTAATACACTTCATTGACATTTTATTTGCGACTGGGTCACTTAAAAAAAGTGCTAAATAGCTCAGTGAGCCTTAGCTGGTAAAAAACAAAATGCGCGTGATCGTGAGTGTCCGTGTGTAAACGCGCGTGGGTGTTTCTGCATGTGCATACGTGACCTCGTGTCTGTGTGTGGGGAACGCAAGCACAATGTTTAGCACGCAGCACTACCTACCCAGCGACCCGAGTTAGATTACAAAAATGTATATTGTGATATAATCAATGTTTTATGTCACGGCTCCTTGGAAACAAATATGGGTCCCCTGCATGCCGAAAGTCGGGAAAAACAGATGACGAAGACGAACCAGCACTAGAATGGGAAGCAGATGAACAGAATACAAGAGACATCAAGAGACATCGATCAGCATGATGAGAATAACTAGAGCCTCTTGGTGTCCGTCGCGCAGCTCGACGCACAATTACCCACGGCTGCGGCGAGAAGGGGACTTAGACGGGGTGGTTTCAAGCCGCCGATGTTCCCGCTGGGGAGACCACGCGGTCATCTGGCCACCAATTCGCCCACTGACGGCACAGCGCGTCCGACGGCCCCCCCAATTCGTGCAAAGCACGGGAAACGACGCAAGGCACGATCGCTCCGGCAGCACACGAGGGAGCGGCGGGCCGACCCAGACATTTACCTCCCGTCAGGGAATTCGTGGCAGAGGGAATGTGACCGGACCGCCTTTACCTGTCGGTTCGAAGCAGCATACGAATCTGTTGGATGAACGGAGGAGGAGGAGGCTCTACGGGCCTTGCCGACGGCCCTCGACGATAACGCTCTGGCAGCGTTCCGAGACATCCCCGAGAAAGGACGAGGCACCCTCCGAAATGGCAGCCGCCTTCGATCCACCATCCAATGTGCAGAGGAAATTCCTGCAGTGGAGGCGAGGGGAGGCCGAGACGCCCCTCGCTTTGAAAGTGGGGGGCCCTTGAAAGCGCGGGGCCCGTGGCATGTGTCACTATACTCTTTGGTTCTTACGGTAAAATCACGTAGGTAGAAATAAAATAAATGACGGCGTTTCGAACGCAACACAAGCGCCCGTCTTCAGGTGAACAATCGCGAGAGCCGCGATGTCTGCTCCCTTGTGTAGCTACTTGGCGGTGGCAGTGCGAGGCTGGGGTCGACGCAGGGAGGAGACATCACGACGACGGCCCCGAGATCGGAGGCAGAGAGAGAGAGGGCGACCCCCTCTACCGCAAGAACCCACGAATTGCTTCCGGTGTGAGCAACTGGGCCACATTGTGCCAGGGTGCCAGAGTGATGGCTTGTCAACGACAATGCCGCCGACATCCTCCGTCCCACCGACAACCACTTCCCAAGCCCGACAAGCAAGTCGCGACAAATCAGACACCTGCAGAGATGGCAACGTTTTTGGAACCCTGAGGTGTAACAATTTATTCTCGTGTACTACCCGCATCAACCGACCCCTGCAGGCTAGTGGGAACCACCATGCAGTGATGCTGCAGCCCCTCGTCCCACCTCATCAAAAGTCCTTCTGAGGGACTACCTGCGAAGTCCCCAATGAGCAGGGTCTTTGCGATTCAACTCAGCGCGGCGCCGCAAGCTCAACAATGTCACATCCTCTACCTGCAGCCGCCCCCACTCGGCCTGCGTGAGACCCAACGTGTTGTCCCCAGGTGTCACCACCCTGGCCGGTTCTGCGTCACTCAACGTCGCCCCGAGCTTTGGTGACACTGCCAAGGGTGGTCTACATCAATGCAAACCCACACACCTGATGACGACCGTTTGTGTTATGGTCGAAACGTCGTGAGAATTTTTATTGTTTTATATATGTTTTATTATTTTATTGTTTCCCTTCAACGTGACTTTACCGAAAGAGCTAAGAATATGAAATATAGCTATTAATATGTATATCCCTGCTAACAGCGTCAGTTATATTCTTAGCTCTTTCGGTAAAGTCACGTTGAAGGGAAACAATAAAATATTTTTATTGTTTTATATATATTTTAGTATTTTATTGTTTCCCTTCAACGTGACTTTACCGAAAGAGCTAAGAATATGAATTACTGCAGTCACGAAAGTTTTAAATCAGCGTCAGTTATATTTAAAAAATATGTAATAATAATACAACTTTTTTGCGATTTTTTTATTGTGTTAGAGTTATACCAGCGATAATTGATCTAAATTATATGCGATATGAAGAAGGGCCATTTCGCAGACTATCCGTTTTCCTTTTCAGCGGTGTTAATGGCGAGTGTGTTGAGTTTTGTTTCGTGTTCGTTTTTGTTTGGCTGTTTTTGCTATAATTTCTATTTTCTGCACCGTTGTACATGTACATGTTTTCACTCTATCGCTTTTGTCATGTTGGTGACCCAGGTCTTGCGCTCTTCTCACTTGGTGAACCTAAACGTCAATCCCAATCAACGAATTGTTCATTATTTACACATCGATAGACACCCCTGTATCTTGTTCAACTTTTCCATACCTTAATTTTGTAACCTAATTACGATCCAAACTTGATTTGAAGCTTTCGTGACTGCAGGAATTACTCTTTGGTTCTTTCGGTAAAGTCACGTAGAAAGAAAATAAATTGAATGACATTTTGAGTCCTATTCGGCCGTCTGAAATGCTTTCTTGACGATATTAGGAAACGACTGGTGATATGCACTTTTAAATCTAGATTAAAAACTAACTTAAAAAACTGTGTTTAGTTTGTCCTTCCCCCGCATCTCTGATTAGCACGGTTGAATGCAGACGGTGCGAAAGAAGTTCAACAACAACCTCCATTCGCCACTCCGTGGCGGTGACATCACCACGGTGATTATGCCAGGCGAAGTGCACTTTAAAGTGAGGCGACTGGCCGATGCACCACCTGTGCACCCAACTGTGCCCACCTACTATGTTTAGCCACCTGGCGCTTGCTCGGGTTGGTGAGCGTCGCTCCATAGCCCTCCGTTCATGCTGAAGGGCGACTGCCTCCAACTACCCAGTAGCGTCCTTCACAAGCCTCCTCCACAGAGGCCGATCTTGACACCGCTGGTACCAGTCATCGGAAAGCACACTTAGCTCTACATCCTCTTGTACCACATGATTACATCTCTTCTCGAGCCCCTGCCACGTCCATTTGGCCCCCTCTATCTGGCTGAACAAAAGCTATTTAGGCATGCGGTGGCTGTACATGCAGGCTCTATAACCCAGCCAACGCAGCCTTGCCTCCCGGAGCTCACCGATGAACTTTGTCGAGCTCTTTCAAGATTTTGTGAAGTCCTCACACAATACAGCCTGGCTAAACCCAGGATGGATCGTAGGCATGCCAGCCTGAATGTGTTTTACTGGCGAAGATGTTCCATTGGGGGGGGGGGGGTCCGCTTTTCCGCAAGAATACAGGAGGGCATGACGGTGGCCGTGAATACCCGAGGCTTCATGTGGAGCAACAGACCAGGAAGCTTCCACACAGCTTTACCCAGCCGATGAACAGATGCCACTCGACTGATTTGGAGTGAGACTTCTGCTATCAAATCGGAGCTGGTCATAAGCACACTGCCCAGGTATGGAAAACTCTCCACTCTCTCTACAACTGCCCCATCACCAATCGGGAGTTGAGGGGGTGGAGTGTTTGATGGCACAAAATACCCAGCCAGGTGCTTAGTTTTGGTGGGGCTGATGGTAAGTTTGTAGCATGCTCCAGGTCTAGCAGCAGCGCTTCCAACTTCTTCTAAGTGAACAGCAATCACCAGATCATCAGCATATATAAATGGTTGACCAATAGGGAGCTATCCCTTGACCACATTGATCAGCCTCCCACTGTATCTGTACCAGATGGATATTCCGCCAGTACAGCCAAGGAAGGCTTCTCGAACTACGTTGTCGAAAAAGATGTTAAATAATGTTGGAGCCACAGCACATCCCTGTCGCACCCAAAGGTGAACAGGGAATGGCTCTGACTCCCAGCCACGTAGCTTTACTCGGGCCTACCCACCATCATCAAGGTCCTTAATGATTGTGAGCAGTCAGGGACTCCAAAAGCATGAAGAAAAAAGTTCAACATTCATTACCACTCCCCACCTTAAACACCTACACACACAGCGACAAAAGACACGTTTGACAAAGTCCCTCCTGCAGGAGAGAAGGCTTAAAAACGTGAAACCAAATTTATTTTTCTATAATTTCTTTGCGGTCTACTTGTCAGCACCACAACATCCATGTGGGAACAAGTCATTAAACTGGTAATGCAGGGGGTGCAGGGTTATCAAAAAAGCTTGCGCATATGTGTGCACATGTGAGTGCTAACATCTATGTTCATGTGATTGTGTGAGAGTGCATGGGCATTGCACGTGTGAAAACTTATTATTTACACGCGCTGGACATGAGTTTCTCATTATTTGATGGAAAGTATTAAAGCTGGTTTATCACTCATTTTGCTGGTGATGCTCAATGTAGCTGGCTGTAGCTGGTATTATCAGCTGTTAATGATAATGTGAGATGATGTTGGTGACACTGGGTGTATTTTGGGGTGTTGCCGTTGAGTCTGGGTGTTACTGGCCATACAGGGTACTTCTTCTTTGGTTCTTTCGGTAAAGTCACGTAGAATGATAATAAAATAATAAATTGATAAAATAAAATAACAATAATATTCTCACGACGTTTCGGCCACAACACAAGCGGCCTTCATCAGGTGAAGGGGGCGAGACTGTCTGGTAGGACAGCGCTGGAGTGAAAGAGCCACGTTCAGATACGGCCTTTAAGCTGTGTGAGAGGAACAAAGCGCCTTGACAAAGGAATTAGCATAGAATTTAGCATTGAAATGGCTGAATGATTAGCTTGTGACTGGTCACAGAAATAGCTATGTTAAAAGTTAAAGCATACACACCCGCAGAGGCACCCATTGTTAAAGGGATTAGCATAGAATTTAGCATTGAAATAGCTAAGTTAAGGCATACACATCTTGACAATGGAATTAGCATAGAATTTAGCATTGAGATAGCTGAGTGGTTAGCTTGTACCTGCTGCAGAAATAGAGCTTGTACCTGCTGCAGAAATAGCTACGTTAAAGTCAGAGCATACACATTCACCGAGGCCCTTAGTACAAATCAAACAGGAGAATTTAGCATTGAAATAACTAGGCGAATCCAGCATTGAAACAACTGAGTGATTAGCTAGTGACTGGTCACAGAAATGACTACACATCTGAGCTATTCACAGTACTATATAGTGAACCAATACAAACTCAAATATAAATTACCTTCATGTTATCAATAAACTCTATATTCTCCAATCAGCTAAGCTACCAACAATAAGTCGTTATATATCACAATGCTATATGGCGAAAAAATGGGTGAATTCTTACCCTCAAATTTCAGCACCACGGATAGCTACGGGTCCCGTTCAGACGGACGAGTTCGTCCATGGTCGGAACAGAGGAGGGGGAGAGAGACAGCTGCGAGGCCCTAGTATGCTCCATATTGTAAAACTATACCATTAACCGTGGTGTGAGAGGTATTAAGAGGCAATGCTGGCGAAAGAGCTGCGGTCTGAAGGTCATCGTAAAAATACAATTAATTAAGAACAGAAATGATTTAAAACATCTTTCCAGTGGTTACTAAGCCTGAATCCATCTTCTCGGTTGAAATTGTCTCTGTGCTTGTATATGTGAATGGCCTCATGAACGAATCTCTCATGGTAGCCGGTTGGTTTGCAAAGAACCTCCGTCTTGGAGAAGTCAATGTCATGTGAGCCCACTGAATTATAACAGTGATCTGCCACGGCAGAGGAGTTCGTCCTACCGTGTTTCAAGTCTGCTTTGTGTTCGCGGATGCGGTCCGAGATATGTCTTTTGGTTTCTCCAATGTAGCTACTACCACAGAGGCACTTTAGTTTGTAAACGCCCAGGTACTGTATGTCTGGAAGAGTGGCTCCACAAGAGGATCCTTCTTCATGACTGGAGTGATGGCTTTGCGGATTGTGTAGTCGGAGTAGCCATTAGCCCTGAGAGCCTGGTGTACGTGCTTGAGTTCACTGGTAATGTGTTCCTGGTCGGAAATGCATTGGGTTCTATGGTATAGAGTCTTGATGAGGGAGTTCTTCTGGGATGGATGGTGGTGGGAATCCGGTTTCAAGTAAGCATCTGTATGGGTAGCTTTCCTGTAGACAGAGTGGCTCATTGAACCATCATGTCTTCTTTTAATTAAGACATCCAAAAATGGTAGTTTGCCATCTTTTTCGACCTCCATGGTAAATCTGATGGCTGGGTGTATGGAATTGATGTGGTCGCGGAATTGGTCTAGAGCAGGCTGGCCATGTGGCCAGATGACAAAGGTGTCATCAACGTACCTCTTCCATAAGGTCGGGCGTAGAGTGGCAGTCTGGATGGCGTCAGTTTCAAATTTTTCCATGAATACGTTGGCTACAACCGGAGATAGGGGGGAGCCCATTGGGGTGCCCTCAGTTTGTTTGTAGAAAGTTCCATTCCAGGTGAAGTAAGTGTTGGTTAAGCAATGTCTCACCAGGGGGGGTACATCAGTATGCAGTCCTTGATGAACCAGGTCTTCAATGATAGTGATGGTGTCAGGTACCGGGACTTTGGTGAACAAGGACACCACATCAAAACTGACAAGCAGGTCGTTTGGGGACAGGGAAATGCCTTTGATTGTCGATACCAGGTGAGTAGAATTTAGTACCGCAGAGGTGGTTTTTCCAGTGAAAGGTCGCAGTATATCAGCAAGAAAACGTGCCAGTTTGTAGGTGGGGGAGCTGATAGTAGAGACGATGGGACGAAGGGGTGTATCTTCTTTGTGTATCTTTGGAAGGCCATATAATCTTGGCCATATAAAAATACAGGGTACTTGTATCCGTGTGTTGTTAACGTCGCAGTTACAGGAGACCCTGTGTGACTCGAGCAGTTGGTGTAAACTACGTGTCTTATTTGTACTCTGGTAGACTTTAGGAGTTGCTGTGAACTCTGTTGCTAGAATTTACTGGCCGAATAGATGTCGCTATTAACTCCCATGTATTGTTAGATACTCCAGTTGACTCGGTGTTGCTGTTAACTGCGTGTTGTTCGAATTCGCCAGTTGATCCTGGATGTTGCTGTTAATTGCGTTTGTTGTTGATGTCGCCTCGTATCAATGGGAGACGTTTGTTGTCCTCCCTGCACCAATGCCAGTTCACTCCCCTCCAGGACTCTCACCGCCTCTCTTCACATCTTCATTTTTTCGGGAACGCCTGCCGGGAGCCTCCCCTGCATCACGGAGAAGTGTGCAACCGCGGGTCGCACTGGGATGAAAAGTGGAACACTCCTGACCCACATGCCGGCCGCTCAATATAGGACCACAGAGCTTGAGCAATTGTTGGCACTGGTTCTGGCTATTTTGCCCGCTTGTCTGTGTATTATCATGCCTCCACGCGAAAACTGCATGTGTTACAAATTCTACCACGTTTATAGATGGAATTTTCATGCAAGATGCTAAATACATGCAGAATATTATTTTTAAGATGTGGAGGGACACACACACACGTGGAAATGCAAGCATCAAGATTTGAGGACACAGATAGTGACCAGTGAATAAATTAAGAGAACAGCCGCCATTGAGTGATGTGACCGTAGCAGCTGTGCCAGGCTAGGTGCATTTTGAGATTATGGAACACAGAGTCACCCACATGGAGATATGCAGACATGTGCTTGGCACAGAGGCACATGAAAACGAATGGTTCTTCAGAAATATTATCTGGCGGGCTACAAAAAGTTAGCGACGGAATATCACGTGCCACGCGTACATGTTACGTCACGTGACTTATTTACGTCATAACGTCAGCTATGTGACAGCTAATCACCATAGTTTGTCTCCAACTCTCATCCCTATCTCTTGTATATCACTTTTCATCTCACTAACCTGTATCTACAGGTTTCCACAGTTTATTCAGGTTTGGTTTGTGCGATTTCACGTATATGCGGCTTACCTATTTCTCCACAAAATTCGCTAAATGTCTTTTGAACTCACTCTATATGCCACTTTGCGGTCAGATGTGACACAACATTGCATGTGTACGTATATACTACTCGGCAGGACGCTGTCTTGTGCGGTTTCACTTTGTGTGCCCTTTTTTTGGGAACTTATCCACCGCATAAAGTGAGGGAAACCTGTATTTATACCTCGGCAGGCCACTACAAAAGCCTTCACGGGCCAGATGTGCCAGTGGGAGAACCCTGTGTGATGACATGTGCTATAACGCATCGGTGACACACCGACACGCATGGTAACAATGCTACAGGGGGGCACGTGAAGACACAAGCAGACACGAAGTACCACTGACACAAAGCAACACTGTTGACACCGTTGACACTGAGACACACAAAGGCAAGCAGATGCATGTGCAGACACAAAGGCATACGTATACACAGGAACACACGTGAAAATGCACGGAACCGTGATCTATGATCTAAAGGAAGACGCAGCATGCGTAGTGACACGGAGGGACATGAGGACATGCGGGGAACTAACCGAGAGAAGGTGGGACATTACAGAGACATGTGAGTACACATTTAGACTTGCGGCGACCCACAGGGACACACAAGGACACGTGGGGTAAACATTTAGATATGCAAGGTCCGACGAGGACACAAAAGACACGTGAATGCACGTAGGGCGACATAGGTGATGGGAGAGGGATCTCCTACCGGCCACTGTGTCCCTGCATGTACGTCATGCCCCGTGCCGATCCTCTGAAGACTGTACGACCACCTTGCCCCCGCCCGCACAACTTATGCTGCACAAACACACAACGGATACACGCAAATGTGTACTCAACATCAAACACACACCACACACAATGCGCGTTTATGCGCACAACAGACACCATGCACACGACACAAAAAGCACGCGGAGCACAAAGATTTAACACAATGCGCAATGCACTACACGACGTGTATCGTGGTAATGGTGGTGGGAATGAAGATGATGTTGACAGTGGTACCAATGAATGTGGTTATGATGGTGGTGACGGCATTAATGATGGTGTTAATGACGTTAAAGGTGAAGGCAACACTGGTTACAGAGATGATGGTAATGGTGTTGATGGTGACGGTAACGGTGATGGTGATGAATATGGTGGTTATGACAGTGATCATGGTAGCGGTGATGGTGTTAAAAGTAGTGGAGATAATACTTTAGTTGTAGGGGTGATGGTTGTGTTATTGATGGTGATGGTGATGACAATGATAGTGGTGATGATGGTGATGAATATGGGAGTTATGATAGTGATGTTGGTAGCAGTGATTTTCATGATGGTGATGATGGTAGCTGTAATGGTGTTGATGGTAGTGGTGATGGTGATAAAACTGTAATATTAGGGGTGGTGATGGTGTGATGACAATGGTAGTGGTGGTTATGACGGCGACGATGATGATAGCGGTGATGTGAAGTACGTACGCTCCTTGTCCTGCCGAGTCGTGTGTCTGTTCTGATCTCTTCCTCGAGAGCACCCGGCTGGAACAGAGAACAACTCGCTCACTCGCCCACTCAAACTCGCTCACATTGACCTTCACATACCCACCCTCACATTCACACATTGACCTTACCTGTAAAGATGTGTGTGTGTGTGCGTTTTTTTGAAGATGTGCGTTTTTCCCATGATGATGTACATGTGCGCGTGTCTGTGTACCTGTGAAGATGTGGATGTGCACGTATGTACTTGTGAAGATGTGTGTGTACCTGTGAAGATGTGAGCGTCGGCCTCCGTGTACTCGTGGGGGGTGAAGTCATCTGGCACGAGTGGTGGCGCTGGCGATGAGTCCGAGTCCGCGCGCTGCCTTTTCCCTCCGACCTCCGTGACCTCGGCTGCCCCCGGTGCCTCTCTACGTGTGGCACCCTGCCCATGGAAAGGGGTAAGGGAGAGGCCGAACGAGAGAGAATGAAGGCAACACAGTGGGAGGGGGTGGGGAGGGGAGAGCGGCAGTGGGGAGGTATTCTGGTTTGTGTCGGATTTTTGTCTTTTCCCCCAATGTTATCCCCACGATGCTACCAGCATCAAGTCACGAGTCACAGGATAGGGTACCGATTCGTTAACCCTCGTCGAGTTATCACCAGCGCACCAGGGAAAGAAAAAACAGTTTATTTCATTATTATTTACTCCTTACCTTATGCGATTCCCTGTGCACTTTTTTTCATGCGGTTGCAATTTATTTTGCTCAGTCGGTGTAAGCCGCCGAGTTCGCGACGGGTTTCTTTTTACATTTTTATTGCTCTATGCCCATGTACCATTCGCATTCCGCTGTGATGCGCACCGATGCCTACTTTATTGACGGCAAAAATTTGCACACCACGACGTAATTCGCTCAAACACATGCAGAATGTTCACAAGAATAACGCATCTGAATTCGTATGCAATTTTGTAAGCAATGTCTTACCCCAACACAGGCTGGTGTTCAGATGGAATGGGAAAGGGCAGCAGTGAGTGGGGAGGGGGTGGGTGGGTGGGGACTTAAGGGCACCAGGAGGGGCCGGGTCCCACGAAGCCCAGTCACAAACGCAAGGCCCGGGGGTGCAGGTCCTGCAACAGGTTCCCAGTTCATACTCTTTGGTTCTATTCGGTCACGTAGGTAAAAAATAAAACAACAAAAATCACGACGTTTCAGCCACAACACAAGCGGCCGAAACGTCGTGATTTTTGTTTTATTTTTTACCTACGTGACTACCGAATAGAACCAAAGAGTATGGATCCTTGCAGTCACGAAAGCTTTAAATCTAGGTTCCCAGTTCCCCCATTGGCCGTGGAAACGCCGGAGCGCGAGTGAGCGGGGCGCACCTGTTTCTGCTCTCGCACAGTCGGTACGGCGACCGGCTCCTCTTGAGGGCGCTCCACCTTCATCTTCTTCTCCGCTGCAGACACCGGGATCCGTCACTCATGGCGCGTGCGTGCAGTAGTGTGCTGGTTAATGCACTGCAAACCCAGTGACCTGATTTCAATTCCCGCTTGCGATCAACAGCAATGGCAAATATTTGATCAAGTCCTGGGCCTCCCCGAGGTCGACCGAGCCTTAAATGAGTACCGGGCACGATGTGTAATCATCAGTGCTGGGGAAACAAAGGCAGCCGAGCCTGGTGTTGACTACCCACCCCTCGTGTAATCCTGGATCTTCAGAGACGCTTGCTAACAATACTTGCCCCAAGTCTGTTAAAGGTGATACGATTTTTGTCGTGTGTGTGTGTGCGTGAGCAACGCCTCGACTTCTGTACTTGTCTGCATGTGTGTGTGTGTGCACATGCACGTGCAAGTGTTTGTGACTGCTGGATTAGTGCATGTCTCTGTGTTCATGGTGTGTGTGTGTGTGCCTTCACCGTATTTGGCTTTTGCAGGCTGTGCAGAGCTCTTCTTTGGTTTCTCTGGCGCTTTCATCAGTTTCCAGCGACTACAGATCTACAGAGACGGATGAGATAGCACTCAACGGGTTCTCATCACTCACTCAGTCAACTACTTAAACACTCATTCACTTACTCAGCCACTCAGGTACTCGTTCAACGATCCAACCACTCATGCACTCAACTGCACTCTCTCACCTACCCAAGCACTCACTCAACCATTCATTCACCCACTCATCTGCTCAAACATGCACTCAAATAACCACATTAATCACCAAACCACTAAAATTCCTCACTCAGCACCCATCCGCACAAGTGGTTTGTGAAATGGAATGATGGAGATAATGATGATGATGATGGAGATGATGATGTGAGCAAGATGTTAGCACACAATAATCACGTGTTACCTCAAAGACTTTTGAGTTAGGATCCCATTTCTTTTCTTGAAATGGCAGAGATTTCCCGTCACTGGATGGTAGATACTGCAAGCACAAGCACATGAACAGATGCACAAGCGAACTTTTTTTTATTTTCAATCACTTCCTCGAGTCCCCACGTCTTCATGTTTCCAGTATTTCTGCGTCAATGAAGACCGTTTTATCCAAATCCTAAGTGACCCCGTGTCACGTGTGACCCTGTGCTAATATTGTGTCTCTATGCCTCCTATCTGTCTCTCATTTACCATGCCTCCTGTGTGTTCCCCACGTCCCTAAGTCGCTTGTATCGCTGCATTGTCTTGGTGTCCTTGTAATTCCCGTGTCTCAAAGTCCATGTATCTCCTTGGCACTCAACTACCCCTGTGCCTCCACATGTCCCTGTCTCCCCATGTCTCACCATGCCAAAGGGGTTGACGAACGTCTGCAGGACACGCGCTGCCTTCATCTGGGACGTGGAGCTCTGAGCAGTGCGAGCCTCGTTCTGCTGCTCTTCGCTGTCCTGCACACCACAGCAGAGCGCAGAGCGCTACAGCACATCGCAGCGCACTACAGCAACATGACAGCAATTTCAGCACAGCTCAGAATGCGACAGCACACAAGAGAACGCACAGAACGCCCCAGCACATGGTGGCTAACACAGCAAACACAGCACGGTACAGAAAGCTACAGCACACGAGATCACACACAGTGCTTTCGCCAGCGGTGTGGGAGATGAGACATGGGTTGGTTGTGGTCGTGTGTGGATGTTGGGCTCACGTCAAACAGGGTGAGGACCGGGCGCGTGACAGGCACCGCCCTCCGTGCTCCCTCCACTGCACCACACAAAGACAAAAGTCAAAGATCCTCAATATAGCCTTGAAAAGACTTTTAGGGCAAGTGATGTTAGCGAGCATCTACGAAGGTCAGCACAGAACACGAAGGGGATGGGAGGACCAACACTACACCCAGCCACCTTTGTCTCCCCAGTGCTGATGCTTTACACGCACTGAGTACTCATTTAAGGCTGAATTAATCTAAGGGAGCCCCAGGACCGGTTTAGATATTCGTCACCGGTGTTGGCCATAAGCAGCAATCGAACTTGGGTCGCCAGGTTAATAGTGCAGCACGCTAACCAGCTAAACTACTGCTGTTCGTCGTGACCGGGAATGGAACTTATGCCATCAGGAACGTGCCACTACACTACCACTGCACAACCGCTCTCTAGCGACATACAGACATACGCTAGCACAGAAGATGCACAGAGATACAGACTGAACAATACACACGTGAACACACACACCCACACACGCGCAATAATATACAGGGCCACACACCTGTTGCAACCGCTGACACACAAGACATACGCATGCAGACAGGCAAATAAAGACACGTTAACACCTGTTTGACCACTAGTGGGCGGTATATACTCCGCTAAGGGACAGTCCTTTGGAACTACTGGTCGTAGGTTGGTTTCCTCAAGGTCCTTTCCCAGTCTGTTGGTCAGTAGTTGAGTGGTCCATATTTCTGCTGGACGCTTGGTTTCGTTCTTGATTGTCCGTGACAGGTCGTTGAGTTCTGTTATCATTTGAATTCCTGTAAAGTCTTCAACTTCTTCATCTTCTGGATCCCTATGCTGCTCCGGCATTGACTGTGCCCATATTTGTCGGGATTCAAGGTTCATGACGGGTTTAAGGCGATTCAGTAGTTCGATCCCAATGATCAGCTCTTTTCCTGGGTTCTGCACGACATATAGTGGATGGCTCATGTTGACTTTGTTGAACGTGAGCTTCATCATGACCTTGCCCAATGGCCGCATGTGGGTCCCTTCGCATCCTGAGTAGGTGAGCCTACTTGGCATCATCTGTAACGTTTCATTCTTCCTCTGGACGGCAGTCTGGAGTTCATCAAACATGTCTCTGGATATCATGGATATTTCTGCTCCCGTATCACAAAGGCCCTGGCTGGTCAGGGTGTCTTGCAGTATTACTTCCACGTGGACTCGTCCGACCGGTCCTACGGGAATTAATTCCCCCAGATGGTACCCTTTACCCTCTGGTACCACCTCGGTGACTGCTTTGGGGTTTCTTGAGTTTCTTATGTTCTCTTGGGCTATCTTTGCGTTGGGTGCGTCCTCTTCCTGTGTGTGTTCTGTTGGTATTCTTTTCTTGGCTGTTCGCATGGGAGTCTTCATACTCTCTTGATGTTCTCTTTCCATCCGAATATAGTGAGCGTATCGACTCCTGTTGGCTGCCTGTGGTCTATGCCCCATTGCTAGCGGAGGCGGCAGTGGGAGACGATATGGGGATTGGTTCGGTGGGCGTCGGCCTCCGCGGGGTAGGTATGATCCGTCATTCGCTCTCCATCCTCCATAGTTCCAAGATCAGCCCTCTTCTATATTCCAGGGCTGTGGGGGCCGTGGGTGCCAGGTCCCCCGTGACCAGTTGTCCGGCGTGTTGCTGCTGAGTTTTGATCCTCGTGGATTTGGCGCCCTCTCCTGGGGTGTTTCATGTTCGTTCCGGGTGGTTCTGTTATTATTCCCTGGAGACTCGTTTCCTTCCAGATTGAGACGATCTTTGTCTTTGGTGATGATGTGTGTTTTAGCTGTGCTAGTGGTTCTCCGTCCGTTCACCCAGGCCGTGTGGGCCTTGCTTTCAATCTGGCGCAAGGAGGCAGTCTCGGGGTCTAGCATCGTTCCTACTATCTTCACTATTTCAGGTCTTAGTGATTGGAAGAACATAACTTTTAATATCTTCCCTTCTTCCTGGGCGTTGTCCACGTCACCTGCGGAATTTGCTCTCTTGAGGCGTAGGAGATAATCTCGTGGGTCTTCGTCCGCACGCTGAGTCATCAATTTTTGCCGCGTTCAATCCTTCAGATAGTGTGGAGTATTCCCCAAATCTATTAACTACTGCTCGGCTTAATTGCTTAAAATCGCTCTTGACCCTATTTGGCAGGGATGTTACCCATGGTCTGGCGGTTTCATGTAAGCTCCTTGACAATAAACATGCTTTTTCTGCTGATTTACCCAGACCCCGGATCTTAGCCTCCTGTCCTACTGTAGCTATGTGGTTGTGTATATCCCTGGTTTTGTTGTGTGGATCGAAATAGGGAATTCTGACGAGCGCTTTGTCCATCAATTTCAGAGTCTTACTACTGAATGAGTATTCGGACAGTTGATCGTCGTCAGAGGCGTCAGATTCAGAGGATTTGTCACTCGAGCTGTCCCTGCCTTCGCTATCACTACTGTCATGTTTCCCGTGTCTGTGTCGTGGTCTCCCTCTGTCCGAGGATTCGTATCTGTCCCGTGGCTTGTGTCCCTTATTTCTCTTATGTGGGTCTTGTGATCCATGCCTGTGGGTTGGTGTGCGTGATCTCCTTGAGCTGTGTCTATGTGGTGAGTGTTTTTGTCCTTGACCTTCACGCCGTCTACTACGTGCGTGGTGGCTGCTAGGTGATGTGCTGTGTTTATGTTTGTCTGGTGCTACATGGTTGTCGGGATTCCTGTGTTTGTCATCTGTGGTGCGGGTGGTTTTGCGTTGGTAATTTTAATGTGTCGTGCGTTTCTCTGGTGAGCTGTCCCTTGTACCCGTGTTATGTTGGTCATGTTTGCTTGAGGTGCGTTTCTCTGGTGAGCTGTCTGAGCTATCTGCATCTGATGGGTCATGTTGGCGTGATGTACGCCTTCCTGGAAAGTGATCCCTGCTGTAGGTTCCACGTCGGTCATGCTTACGTGAGGTGCGTTTTCCAAGTGAGCTGTCTCTGTCATCTGCACCATGTCGGTCGCACTTGCGTAGCGTGCGTCTTTCTGGTGAGCTGACTGAGCTATCTGGAACTGGTTGGTCATGTTTGCGCGAGGTGCGCTTCTCCGGAGAGTAGTCCCTGCCATAGATTCCACGTCGGTCGTGCCTGCGTGGAAGGAGTCTACCAAGTGAGCCGTCTCTGTCATCTGCATCATGTCGGTCGTACTTGGGTAGCGTGCGTCTTTCTGGTGAGTTGTCTATGTCATGTTGCTCGTTTCGCCCCAGCTCCGCCCTTTGTCGCTCTATCAGTACAGAATACCCTGGTGACTTAGGGTTAATATTTTGCCTCTCTCTAACCTCGGGGTGGTCGGCCTCCTGTTTTCCTGTTTGTGTCCGTATTTCCCCTTCCCTCTCCTCGATTTGCGAGGGGGTTTCTTTATCAAAATCGTTTTGCATGGTAGCCATACTTTGTGTGGGATCTGGCCCTGGGCTACGTCCGCATGGCTCGGAGTGTGGTAAACTGTTACTCCCGTATGTGTTCTGTGTACCGACGTCTGGGGGTCCCGCTGGTGCATTCAGCGCCGACTCTTTTTCTCTCACGAGGGCGTGCAGACGCTCTACCTCCTCTATTAGGGACAGTTTCTCCTTCCTTTCCCTGTCAAATTTTTCCCCAGTCCATAATCTTTCTCCTCTGTCTGTCTGTGTGAGGAGATACGAGTCTAACCTTGCTATTTCTGCAATTTTTAAGTCACGTTTGGCTTTGCTACATTTCATCACATCCTTAAGTAGTTTCCTCCTATGTGCCTTAACATCTTCTATATGTCTCCCCTCCCATATGTCTTTCTGCTCTGTCTGCTCTCTAGCAGTCCGTCCAGTACGTTTTAACACAAATTCACGATATTGTTTTTCCATCGATTCTATCTCCTCCTCGGAGGTCCACTCTGTATCAGTGTTATGCGTTGGGATGTCACCCTCAGAACGTTGCGGGTCATGTGCCATCTCTATTATGTAGTGTAGTTAATAGACTTAAGAGTGTATCTTAACTCTAGCCTCTCATGTGTGGCGTGAGTTACTCTGGAATTCCCCTCAGAGCGCGCATAAAAACATTTGCATCACAGAATATGTTGGTTCGATTTGAGCAAATAATCTTACTCCCACTGTCTTTGTTATACACTGCTACTCTGGTATTTTCTTCAGAGTGCGTTTTTTGTTTGTTTTACACCGTTTACCGTCACAGGGCAATGTTAGTTCACAAAACCTTGATTAATACAACAGTGATTCGTTCCTTAATTTAAGCATAACCTGTCTGCGAGAGATCCCGGACGAGACCCCAATTTGTTGTATATGTGGGTGTGTGAAAATTGATGAAAAATAATGAAAATTAAATGAAATTCGAAATTTGCATACTTAATCCAAAATTATGTTAATTCGTGTAATTATGCATGTAACTATGCTAATTAGAGAGGTAATCGTATTAATTATACGAGTGGGTGTGGTTGTGTTAATGATAGCCTTTATGATAATCAGGTCCCGCCTCGTTGACGAGGTGGGGTTATCAATCAGGATAACGCAATCAATCGTGTGCAGTTACGCTAGTGTCAATTCGGCCTCGTTGTCTAACTTCGTATTATTGATCAGCATAATAGAATGATTCTCGCTTTAACACTCCCCGAGTCTTCATATTTTAGGTCCCAAGTTCATATCATTCGCTTTAAAGTTTAATGAGTGTGGATTGGTGTGTTTATAGTTTAGGTTCCCGAGTTCATATCTCATCGCAGGAAACAGATCTTATGCAAAAATTTCAGGAAAGAATCACACGAACACTACTGTATTAATCTATTTATTTTCTAATTAAACCTTAACTATAATATGTATGTGAACTCTCAATCTCAGAACTTCAACACGGTATCCACACGGTATCAAGACAGTATCATCAACGACTGTACGATTTCACTTTGATAACACATGGACCCCGCATAAAGCGATGGTTGTTAGTGAAAGAGAGTTATTAGAACATCCAAATGCTATACTTGAATCGTCCCCGCAGTATCGCACTCGTTATTGATCATAGATCATATGCAACCCTTATCACGTTGTTAGCACACTGGGTCACAGAACAGGTGATTATTCTGTAGAGTACGCGTGTATGTGCGGCGATTACGAACGAAAGGTACTTTAAAGATTATACGGCGGTAAGAAAAACAATTAAAACAGTTATTATTCTTAAAGGCACAAATCTCAACAGATACATCGGCATATTATCTGACTACATAATGGCTTGGAGTAAGGGCATGCGATGGTGTGCTCCTTTCCCCTGAAGATCTTACCTGATACCAAGTTTTAATTGATTGTGGACCAGATCGCCTAATGAGGATCTGGTGGGACACACCCTTCCCCACAAGAGCGTGGCTCTATGGAAGAAGGTGTCAAAAATCAATTCGTATTGATGGATCTGTTGAATATTTATGCGATTGAGAGTACAGCCCACTAAATTGTAAAGAGGACAACTATGGATATACTTATAACGACGGGTGGTTGTCACTCGGTCTCGATGTGACGCCTTCACAGCCACTGATGGCTGATAGACTTGAGTGTTGGCTTCTGGTTAAGGACCCGTGTATGTTTGAGTGACATGAATTGTTTTGAATAGTCAGTGTTCGGAGTCGATCTTTGTGTCAAACAGACGCCTGCTTGTCGTGTGGTGAGGGGGCGGTGCGCGTCAAACGTATAAGTCGATTCGGCGGTCACCGTGTTGAACGGATTCGGATGTCGTCGATAGGCTGCTGCAGTTCAGAACGCGGTCGGTAGATGGCGCCCACAGCTCGCTCGCAGCGTGCACGGTGGTTGAGTGTTGACCCGGGTGCGCACTCGGCTGGCGATGCACGGTGTGCACGCAGCCTCGTCGCCAAACAGCGACCCTCACCACCCCGGCGGCAGCAGAGACCTCCGCGTCGGCAGAGGCTGACCCACGCAGGGCGAGTTGAGCTGTCAAGCGGGTCTTGCCCGCCTGCAGATGAGATGGGGAGCCGCTCCGATGAGTCGAGCCCCCGATGGCCGGCTCCGGGGAGCCGATCGAACTCATCTGAGTTCCGATGAACTGCGGACGAGTCGAGCCGACCCGCTGGTCGCAGCTCGCTCCTGAGTCGACCCCCTGGTCGAACTGAGGTTTCAATGCTCAGGATCCTCTTTTTATGCCCAAAAATCCCTTCACTCGGATCCTGCCCACAAGGCGGGGTTTCTTTCGATTTTTGCTGTGTCAGGATTTGTCCGTATGTATCTGCGTCCGTGTGTGTGTCCGTACGTGTGTCAGTGTGTGTTCTTGTGTGGATCACCCACGGTATATTCCGTTGTCATACTCCTACCATAAAACCCACAAGTAAAACAATCAAATGTTATAAATTGTCTCGAAGGCGCCTCCCTGTCTGGGTGCACAACCTGGAGGGAGGGGCGATATTCCCTCCGACTTTCACCGACGCACAAAGAAATGGTTAAGGTTTGTAAAGTTAACATTTATGCCTCACAGTTTCACAGTTATTCTCTGTATGTAACCCAAGTTCTGGGTTAGCTTCCGTTGTGGTATTGTACTTAATGTCAAGGGAAGGTTTTTTCCCAAGCGTATACCCACTCCTACCCCGTGCTGCGGGGATACAAAGACGGCCGGAATCTCCCTTTCTCTCCAACCTTGGGTAAAACACTGCCCAAGTCATTATGCAGTTTATGTTTTGTATAAGCCTCGGTGAATGGTGCCAACACGAATGTTATGTAGGAAATAATGCACTGTGAATTTTTATTAAGCCTGGTGTTTTCGCTGAAATGCGTTGACACTCTAAGGTCCCGCCCTTATTCTCTCTTCAGTCTCTCTACACTCTTTGGCCCTCACTCTCTCTAGCGCGTGGTGGCCGCTGTTTTCGCTGACGCCGCCAATTCAAGGCCTCATTAATTTCCGTCACTCCGTGTAGGTGAGGGCGGGTTAGCCTTGGAGTCAGTTCTGGTTTTCGTCTGCCTCTCAGCACTTGGTCTGTGACCTCTGACCCCGGGATTTATCTAATTTGATGGCCTGTCTAGCCCCGGTTTGCTGTTGTTAGGTTGGTTGGTTGTTCCTGGCTTTTTGCCTACGTTTGCAGTTTGCTGCGCTTATTTTTCTTTCCTCTCCAACCTTATATCCACTCTGCTCATTATTCGCTCATGTCTGGGTTAGACATTCATGTTGACTTCGGAAAACCTGGTTGTTATAGGCTTTGGGTCAAGTCGTATAGAAATTATTAAAATATGAAAATAGATTTAATATTAAACCAATAGACGGGTGATGGTTACATTGACGTAGCTGGTGGCAGGGTTCAATTGAAGCGGGTGTGAAGATCAATAACTTTAGCCTACCCTGTCGTTAAATTCCGACTTCCAGTTACTTTAATAGTAATGTAGAACCAATCAGCTTTTTGACTGAACTATATCTAGGCTAACGCAAACTCCCAGTGACCCTGGCTTGGTGTTTATGTCAGCCCCTTGCAATCCGCTGTGCTCTGCTCTCTATCTGCTCCCTCTGACCCTGGGAGGGCTCTTAATGTCAAAATCGTGTTAGTGGGTCATGGTAAAGATAACCTCCACATGCCATGCGGAGGCCTGGTTTGGTGTTTTTATTTATTATAAAAAAACAATAGAAACATGTATCTATATGTATCGGAAAATTACCTGTTAACATTAAGATGGAAAAGGGGCCTAGATACAACAATGAGCACTTCCAGAATAGCCATGGTCCCGGACAAAACAGCGTGTGTACGCGATTGGCCAACCCCCGAAAGTTGGTGGGTGAATTGCGCAGTTTTGTCGAGTTTGTGTCCTATTACCGACAGTTCATTCCACAGTTTGTGACAATTGCAAAACCGCTCCGTGCTTTGACCGCTAAGAACCATAAGTTGAGAAGGGGGAGGAGGAAGAAGATGCGTTCGTTGCGCTGCGTGATCTCCTTTCCAATGCGCCTCCCCTTGACTATCCATATTTCTCCCTGCTATTCAAATTGGACACAGATGCTCGTGACACAGGCATAGGGACTGTCCTATCACAGATAAAGAAGAGGGTGGAAAGAGTGGTTGCGTATGGGAGCCACGTCCTGTCCACTGCATAGCAACGATACTGTGTGACCTGAAGGAAACTTTGGCTATGGTGTACTTTATACAGAAATTTAGGCCTTATCTTCATGGCAGGGACTTTGTAGTCCGCACGCACCATGCAGCCCTCCAGTTCTCTTTGAAAATTGACCAGCCTTCCGGCCAGCTTTCACACTGGCTGGAAATACTCCAAGAGTACTCATTCCGGGTAATTTACTGAAAAGGTCTGTGGCACTCTAATGCCGACGCATTGTCCCGCTTGCCGCTGAGTGAACATTGTGCATGTTCATCGGGCACGGGCCGATGTAGACCACCCTTGGCAGTGTCACCAAAGCTCGGGGTGACGTTGAGTGACGCAGAACCGGCCAAGGTGGTCACACCTGGGAACAACACGTTGGGTCTCACGCAGGCCGAGTGGGGACGGCTGCAGGTAGAGGATGTGCCATTGTTGAGCTTGCGGCGCCGCGCTGAGTTGAATCGCAAAGACCCTGCTCATTGGGGACTTCGCAGGTAGTCCCTCAGAAGGACTTTTGATGAGGTGGGACGAGGGGCTGCAGCGTCACGGCATGGTGGTTCCCACTTGCCTGCAGGGTCGGTTGATGCGGGTAGTACACGAAAATAAATTGTTACACCTCAGGGTTCCAAAAACGTTGCTATCTCTGCAGTGAGATTTCTATTGGCCGGGAATATCGAATGATGTATATCATCTGGTAAAGGGCTGCACTGATTGTGCACACCGAAAACCCCCGTTGAGAAAAGCCCAGCACCCGTTGCAGTCCATCACAGTGTTTTAATGAATTGGTTGCGCTTGACATTCTGGGACCTTTTGCAGCTACGATAAAAGGAAATACATGTATCCATTGCTGATGCATTTTTGCACGACTACGTAATGGATAAGGGAGCCCCTGAGCAGCTTCTTACAGACCAGGATCGAAATGTTTCGTCCAAGCTGCTGCGCGACATGTATTGATGCACTCGGCACTACGAAGATTAAAACAACCCCATACCATCCTCAAACAGATGGTATGGTAGAATGCCTCCATAGGACTTTGACATCAATGCTCTGTCAGGTGGTGAATGAGGCACAAACTGATTTGGATTTGCACGTGCCAAGGGTCTTGGCAGCATACAGGATGGCCCCACATGCCTCTATGGGATTTTCCTAATTTTCCTTATGTTCGGGCGGGAAAACGAACCCCCCCCCCATAGACACTCAGCTGGATATGACCTCGGGGAAAAAGGAGGCAGCCATCCCCGCACATCTGCAGGTTACGTTGGGATGCATGTCAGAATCAGCTAAGGAACGCACTGCCAAGGTGCAAGCTGCTTATGAAAAGATCGCGGAGCGGTGTGAGCACGTGCTTCCATGGGAATCGGGGACGGGGCATGGCTACACTCCCCACAAGTACCGCTGTGGACGTCCCCCAAGTTGCATCAGCCATGGCAAGGTCCTGTAGAGGTGGTAAAAATCAAACGGCCACAGTGTGTATGGATACAGGCAGGACGTCGCTGTTGGTTTGTTCACCCCTCGCGCCTGAAGCCATATGTTCATCTCCAGATAGACGACTCATGCCCAAGTCCTGTTCGGCCAGTGTCTGGTGTGTCCGGCGAGCCGAGGCAGTCGGCCACGAAAGTTGTGCCTCAGAGAAAAAGTGTTGTGCCGTCCACTGAAGTCCGGGGAATCAGCAGAATCCGCCATGTGGGAAAGACTGCCGGCTGGAGCCAGGTCAAATTCTTCCAAAGAGTCCAGGGATGAGCCTACCCCTTCTAGGCTTTTGTGCAATGCCCCAATGTCCGAAGAGGTGCAAGATGCCGCCCAAGGCAGTGGACCGGCGTCAAGAACCTGGTCAAAATGTGCAAAATTTTGATATCGGAGATCCCATGTTGTGTAATTAATATCAGAGTCGTGTGTGGGGGAGGTGTGCATCGGGCTATGCCTTCGGCAATGTATTGGTAATTGTCGTTATCCATCGAGTTGGTTCGGACCACCTGCAGTGCGTTGTTGTGCTAACTGCATCGGGATCATGATCGTCGTACGTCGGGTTATTTAAAAAAAATAACTCCTCTCATTGCGGATTGTTGTTCTTCCCGTATCACGTAGTTGATTTTTAAAAAGTATTAGCCGGGACGACTATCTTTTTAATGGGGGGGGGGTGACTTAGAGATAGTGTGCTGACTAGCGACCAGAAGTGGAAATTGCGGGTGTGAGAACAGTATGGGCAGAACGAAAGACAGATACATGGGAGCGACCACAAGGGGGAATATCTGGGCCAAGGGTCAGAGAGGGGATCCATCTGGGAGTTCCCAGAACCAGCTGGAGAGTTTGAGAAAGGGGGCGTGGCCAGGGTTGAGCCACAGCCACGCTGGGAAGATATAAGCGAGCGAGGAACTGGGTTCTGGGCTATCGTGAGGGGTCGGAGTCCTGGTCATTGTCGCTGTCATCTTCGTCGTCGCTGTCATCGCTTCGTCTTCATCGTCGCTAGATAGTCAGCCAGCTCTCTAGTCAAATGGGCGCCATAAAGCTAGACTGTTAGCGTTTTATTCCGTGCTACCGAGTCGTAGTCGTGTGAGTGTGAGGAAATAAAGGAGAAGCCTCTGCAGTTTATGTCTCCAGAGTCGTTCAACTACATACTTAACAATTCTAGATTTGAAGTTTTCGTGACTGCAAGGATCCATACTCTTTGGTTCTTTCGGTAAAGTCACGTAGGTAAAAAATTAATTAAAAATGAAACAAAAAATTAAAACAACTAAATAAACCACAACGTTTCAGAGGCAACACAAGCTTCCGTCATCAGGTGGAACAGCCACAGCAAAATTACTGTGGTGAGTAGAGACAGCTTTTTGTGACAAGAGATTATATAGGGTAAGAAGGGGGGAGGAGCCAGGGAGGATGGATTGGGACCCTGTTGACAACATGACAACAACCTCTGATAATTAATTGTCAACCAAATGTAAAGCTAACTTGATCGTTAAATTCAACCTCCTATCAAAGAAAAAACAGAACCACACATTAAAAAGTTAGATGTCAACAAAATTGTTATCAATCAGAGTAGCATCCCAATTTCTGACAATCTAAAATCGGTACAAGCTAAAGGGCTGAATTTCGCAGTTACCCCTAAACATACTCCAGTGGAGGATATGATCTCCCAGGTCGATGTAGCCCTCAAAGGCTTGGGACACATCCAAACAGATGTTGCTAGAGCTGAGATTGCCACTGTCCTCAAAAATGCTAAGAAACCCATTAGCAACATTAGCAAAAATGAGCGCTCTGAACTCGCAAATTTGAAAAAGAGGGATGACATAGTCATCCTCTCGGCCGACAAGGGAAATGCCACTGTGATCATGGATAAAACCACATACAACAACAAAATCCAGGACCTACTCAATGATAGCAGTTACTCCAAAATCAATAGAGATCCGATTAACAGTCTAACTACTAAAACTAACAAGATCATTACCAGTTCGACTTCCCAAATAAAACCAGTCAAACGGCTCTCCCTAAAACCCTCAGCTCCTAGACCACCCAGATTCTATGGTCTTCACAAGATCCATAAAGAAGGTACCCCACTGCGGCCCATCGTGTCCACGATCAACTCACCTACCTACAAACTAGCCCATTTTCTGTCAGATACTTTGCTTCCCTTTACTGGCAAGACCACTTCAGCAGTTCTTAATTCAACTCACTTGGTCTATCTAATTAAGGACATTTCACTGTCCCCTGATGATGTCCTCGTCAGCTTTGATGTGGTCTCTCTATTCACCAAGGTTCCAGTGCCTGACACCATAACAATAATTTAAGACTTAGTCCAACATGGATTGAACCCTGATATCCCTGCGCTGGTTAGGCATTGCCTCACCAACACGTACTTCACCTGGAATGGTACTTTCTTCAATCAAAATGAGGGTACCCCCATGGGTTACCCCTTGTCACCAGTGATAGCCAATGTTTTCATGGAGAAATTTCAAACAGACGCCATCCAGACATCCACCCTGTGTCCTTCCCTGTGGAAGAGATATGTGGATGACACTTTCGTCATTTGGCCACATGGCCTTCCAGCATTGAACCAATTTCTCGACCACATTAACTCCATACACCTATCCATCAAATTCACCATGGAAGTGGAGAAGGATGGCAAGCTAAAATTATTGGATGTTCTGTTTGAGAGGGAGTCCAATGGCTCTTTGGGACATTCTGTCTACAGGAAGGCCACCCACACAGACTCCTATCTGAAACCTGATTCCCACCACCGTCCGGCACAGAAGAATTCCCTCATCAAAACACTACACCATAGGGCCCACTGCATCTCTGACAAACACCACCTGGCCAATGAATTAGAACATGTACACCTGGCCCTTAAGATGAATGGATATTTGGACCGTACTATCCGCAGAGTTGTTTCTCCTACCATGGAGAAACAACCCCCTGAGATTCCGATCAAAACCATCACGTTACCATACATAGCAGGCGTTACCAAAAAGGTTTCCAAAATTCTAAACAAACACAAGATCCAGGTCCGATTCAGTACAATACACAAAATACGTGATCTAATCCCATCCGTAAAGAATGTCATTCCTGACTTACAGTACCCTGGTGTCTACAAACTGAGTTGCATTTGTGGTGATTGTTATATTGGGGAAACGAAGCAACGTATCTGACCGCATTCACGAGCACAAGTCAGATTTGAAACACGATAGGACAAATTCTTCTGCCGTGGCTGATCATTGCTACCAAAGTACTCTGCAAGCCATCTGGATACCACCAAAGATTTGTCCATGAATCCATCCAGATATACAAACATAGTCGTAACTTCAACCAAGAGGATGGTTTAAAATTGAGCATTCATTGGAAGGATGTTATTAATCAAGTAAAACTTTAGCTGCTTTAGAGTTTATATTCATATCCATATCTCCGGTCTTTTACTCCCAGCCTTACACACTACCATCACTAGGAAATTTGACGTGCAACGTTTCAATCGTGCAAAATTGTCCCCCATCCCACTCTCCCCCGCCCCCCGCCCTAATCCGTTGTACATGAGTACCATGCCCAGGAGCTTCAATAATCTCCGTCCCCCAACACTCACCCCCCTCCCTACCCTGCATCCGTCCTCCCTGGCTCCTCCCCCCTTCTTACCATATATAATCGCTTGTCACAAATAGCTCTCTCTACTCACCACAGTATATTTTACTGTGGCTGTTCATCCTGATGACGGAAGCTTGTGTTGCCTCCGAAACGTCGTGATTTGATTTAGTTGTTTTCATTGTTTTTTTACTTTTTACCAACGTGACTTTATCGAAGGAACCAGAGTATACTTAACAATATTAAAAATTTAATTCCCACTCACAACCAACATCAGTGATGATAATCTGAATATGTCCTGGGCCTCTCCTAGGTCAACTCGGCCTCAAATGAGTACCTGGTGCGGTGTGTGTAAACATCGCTACTGTTGAGTCAAAGGCGACCTTCATAAACGCTGTGAAGGCAGGCTATACAGGGGATCGTTGTCGTGTATGTTTTGTGTGAGTGCGCTTACATGCCCCCTTGTGTGTGAAATTGTTGGGATCCATTATGCGCCTTCCGACAAACAAGCCAGCATCATCGGGAATCAAGGCAAGTGAAGTTAAAACTGATTTTTCTTTCTATTTACCAACATTTATTTGGTATGTTATGTATAATATAGTATTTATTACAGTATAAAATGCAAATGTTCAATATTTTGTATGAGTTTAACAATGTTTCCCTTTTAAAAACGTCTTATAAACCGTTCGACTTATGAACAGGTGATAAGTCGAGGGCTGCCCATATATTTGACAATATTAAAACATTTAATCCCCCTCACCACTTCCCCCACAACAACAGACGAACTTAATAAGAGCGCGTCCGAACCGATGCAATCTCTTGCGGATGGTTGGTGATTGGGATTTGGGGACCTCAATAATTTTTTCTGCACTGTCCATGTCACTCTGTACCATGGCTTTCATTTGTTCAGCATCGTGAGGCTTAGAGTCTGCCTTAACCGTGCTCTCGGACTCCAGGAGAGGGTTAACAGTGTCGTCTGCGTTTATAGGCAGAGACAATATGGAGCCCATGCTCGTCTCGGCTCCATTTTGGGTCGCCTCATCGACTGCCTCAATTGAAATATGAAATTCCTCAATATCCAGAGGCTTGATGTCCGCATCAATTCTGGTCTCCGACTCTGGGAGGGGGTCAGCAATTGATGCTGTCGAAGACACAGCAGTGTTCACATCTTCCACCTGAATGCTGCATTTTGTGGTGGATGTTGAGCTAGTGGCTGTAGGCATCTCCACATCCAAAATGGTTCCGGCGCTTAATGCAACAGAAGCAGAAGCCAGGAAGGCGTCAGTCCTTGGCTCAATTAAGGGGACTGCAACGGCGGCTGGAGATGGAAGGAAAGTGGCAGTGGACACCTTAGTGGCCAAAATGGGAATTGCCACTCCGGAAGAGCTGCAGCAAACTGATTCGACTGGAATTTGGCCAGGAGAAGTAAGTTGTGGAATTGAGGGAAGGTGGCAAGGTGCTGGAGCCGGGATGAAGAAGTTGTTGGGGTCCGAATCCAGCCAGCATAATTGGTAGGGGTCCATTGTCTTGGAAGGGATGTTGTAGGGGTCCAGAATAGGGAAGGTCTTGGTTGCAGGAGCCAGATGGGAGTTGATCTTGCATGCTGGTGCCTGGTGAAGTCCAGGTGGTGGAGCTGGAGCTGCACTCATCCATGGGTGCTTGAGAGCACTTTTCAGAGTTAGACGGTCATTTGGGTTCCAGCTGAAAACAAAGAGACAAGTACCGATGAGAAGATCAGCAAAATATACATACCCAAATGACACATTATAGTGATACAATAAACTTACATCCACTTGATAAAGTATCTAAGGGTTTGCAGGTATGTGAATATAGGTATGGTAAGTCCACGCTCAAAGTGTGCGTACACAACGTGTTATCGCTAAAGTAAAGTTCTTCCATTCGGGAACGGGCTTTCTGAGCGGTTCATGACAAACAACTTTATTCAGCTGCATGGCTGAGCAGTATAGGAATTCTAGGTATATGCGCGGAATAATATAATGATATAGTACGTGGTGGCGTACCCTCATCACAGTTTTTTTTCTCGCCATGGGATGACTGCAAGCTAATTTTATAGTGAAAATGTGCAAATGTGCATGGTTTTTATTTGTTTATCTCTGTAATGTGTAAACGGTAATTCCTCACTAAATGCATTTTTTCTTAATACAGAACATCTACTAGCGCGTTAAATGAGGATACAGTACTGCATTTGCCCTTTCATTCTTTACCTAGTTTCTTCTGCAGAGATATGCAAGATAGCTGTACATTGCAAAGGGGATGCATATTCCCTTGTGATATAGAAATTGACTGGAATTTTGTTACAGTTGAGGGAAACTTAAAGAGTGGGACACTCACCATAGGATGGAGCTGATGAAGTCCAGGAACAATGGGTCTCTCGTTTTCAGAAACTTCTTGAGTCGGCAACACTTAGGGGTCTCCTGCAGACATTCCTTGGTCAGTTGCCCAAAGAAGTCTGCAGTGGGTACAATCGCAAACGATGTCATGCATTAAAATATTATTAATGTGCACAAGGCTGTGATGTACAACGAAGGCTGTGAAGGACGTGGGGAAACAACCCAACTTTCACGTCATTGTGCAGCCAGACGAGTGATGTTATAACACCTAATCGCATATTAAAATTAAAATTTGCAGTACTCACTGAAATACCGAGGACCGTCTGGTGCAGCGTGCAGCATCTCAAAGGGTGGTGTTCCCACAATCTGAAAATAAACGATACATTTGCTCTTATGTCACTGGCGAGTTAAGAGGCGTTTTCTGTACATACTTACATACATGGTGTGTATCCTATTGATTGAATTATTCATTATTGAGTAATCACTTGATTTCACGTAATATGAAGCTGTTTAAAATTGAATTTGTACTCAAAGTCAAATGAGCATTGAGGCAGTGATCATAGCCTGGCTGCAGCCCTGAGTCAGTGGTAAAACTCCATTCATACGTCACAGGTGAATATATCTCTATGACAACCAATGTCGACTTCCCTAAAAAGTAGTACTCATTTTATCAACACTGTAGGGCTGAATAAACCCCAACCAGATTTGAACCCACAATCTTTCGCTAATAAATATACAAAATTATACAATTAATGTTACCTTTGTGAGGCCAGCGATCGCCTGAATCTTGCTGCTTATTGACATCAGTCGTTTGCCGACAGATATCTCAGCTAGTATGCACCCGGCAGCCCACATGTCAATTGATGTTCCAAACGGCTGGCCCAGCAAGACTTCGGGAGCGTTGTATCCGTGCGTCCCAAAGGAATAACCGGCTGGAGAAAAATAAAAAAATACAATATTGCTTAGGTGGCCTGTAGGAGTCATAGTTTCACTAAAAGAATCCCCAATGTGTTCGCACCCTGTCCTGCATGATATGTGATAGTTTTCAAGTTTCAAGTTTTCATTTATTAGGTATAGCCCTGTGAGCCATGCGGCTCTTAAGTCGGGTGCAACCGCAACAAACAAAATATGACAGGACGTGATTTTACACGGAAGTGGACATTCCCAATGCACGGTTGTGAATTGGAGGTTCTAAGGAGTTGTGAGCATTCCCTTAATACCTCGTGTGGAGCTACCATGCACAGGCATCACTGCGTGAGCTCTTGTGATATCTGCTATATTAATTTCACATCAGCATCGTTCACACAATTTGCATGAACGACGATATAAAAAACACAAAATTATTCCAGATAACAGGATCTGTAGGAATATTTAGAAATGCGATGATGTGTATAAATGTATATAAAGTGTAACTTACGAAATTCAGATTCAAAAAAACTTCCTCCGAAGTCGGCCAATCGGATGGCTGCCGTGTGGTGATCTTTCACCAAGATGTTTTCCTGAAAAAATTAAGAAAACGGATGCATTATTTGTATTGTATTTAACCAAATGAGAGTCCATTAAGATGATTCCTGTCTGTATGGAAGAATGGCGTTCATTTTGTGCACTGTACATCTAACGTTATAAGTGTAAATGAATTATTTCTCGAGTCGGAAGCAGGGGGATCAAAAATTATCGTAAAGATGATCCAATACAACATCTTGTACTGAAGTTGGTCATGAAAACAAAACACTTATAATGGGAAGAATTGACATGGCGACTCTTCTCATCGGCGCGAACCGAGTTGTTCCGCAATTCAGGATGGTAAAAAAAGAAAAACCTGAATAATTACGTACAAGAATGAAAATAGGGTCACGGATAATTGGTGTTTCTGTGGACTCTACAGCTGCCATGGATAATGGGAGTCATAGGTAATATGATCACGGATAAGAGCTCTTCTGTATGAGGCAGCTGTGATGGGAATTCAACTGGCCACCACGTGGCAAAGAGCTACAGGTGCATGAGGCGCATACACTGCTCGATATGTTTAAAAGATCACCGTAAAGGTGCAGGCCTGCAATTATTTGCTCACCCCTCTACTTCCAGAAAGGCCTCCATCATTGAGTAGGTCGAGAGAGCTACTTAAATGGTTTTGGGATACTCGTATACACAGCCAAATGTCTCAAAAGTGGTCGGAGTACCCACACTTTACGCCACCACTTGTGACGTTGTGATGAACTGTGTTGTACTTATTTATACTTCTGGGTGTATAGAGGTGGTGGGTGGGTGGGTGGTTGGAGAGTTGGGATTTCAGAACCTGTCCACTGTTGCAATTGCCAAGCCGGGAGATCAAATTGAATTGATTCCCTCTGGGTTTAAAGTCTAGTGTGCTACCCATGACACCATGGCAGCGTCCCTTAGACCTGCTTAATTCCTCTAAAAGAAATGTAATGATAAACCCTTACCAGCTTGAGGTCCCCATGGACTACGCCGTTCTTCTTCAGGAAGGCCAGCACTTCCATCAGGGATCGGGCGTATCTCTTGACGGAGGACAGAGTAAATGCTCCGTTCGATTTCACCACGTCTAAGAGGCTGCCCGCGCTGACAACGGAAAACGCACAACACAGAGTGCAGGATGGTTAATTAAACACAGCATCAAGCACAAAGGCACCAGCACATCCACACATGCACGGCAAGTCCTAGAACACTAAAGGTGAGGTAAGACATTCGAGGTGTAACAATGCATGGAATACGTGCTGACTGCAGATAGTTGTTTTCTTTTTTGCAAACTGGTTACGAAATGGTTAATGCATCTGCTTCTTAACAATGCAGTGTAGCATAGCTAAGGATTGAGCACTGATCGAGATGAAGCAGCTGCCAAGCTTGTAGTTTTACACATCCTGTAAGTGTCACGCTTGTAATGGACTTAGTGTTCTTACTTGATGTAGTCCAACACGAGATAATGGTAATCTCCCACGACGAAGTTTTCCTCAAGCCGGATGATGCTTTCGTGTCTCAACATCTTGAGGAAGCCAGCCTCGTTATATCCTTCCGCGTCCGTGACGCTGCGTGAAGAAATACAAACACTTTTGAGAATGTCGAAAATAGGATCATCATTAAAATAGAATGCTTCATGTCGAGGTAGGCACACGTGAGTTTGTGTTGCAGGAAAACTTTTCAGTGAAGATTGTGATGCACAATCATGACTTGGTCTCTCACCTTAATGTGGAGTCAATCATCTTGAGGGCCATCTCCTTGTGGTTCCTGTGGTCCCAGCATCTGAACACCTGGCCAAATGTTCCTTCACCCAGTTTTTCCAAAACCGCATAGCGATTGTTGAGGAGATTTGTCGCCATCTGGTCAAGAGGGAGTGGTGCAGAAGAGTGCAAGCAATCAGTACAAGTGGCCGTTTTGACAGTAGTTTCCTAACTCCTCATTACTCTTTAAATTGAAATTAGTTTCAATAAAAAAATCCACATGGGGTTAACTCAACCCGGCATGCCCCTTGGGTTCATTAAATAGGTTCGACTTTTTCAGTCGCTCAAACGGTGCTGGACAATTGTTGCACCCAGTCTCTTCAAATGTAAGTAAGTACAGCCCTGCAATTGCTTGCTCATACAGCTTATGGTGAAAGGGCCTCCACGAGAAGGATCTCTATAGAGTAGTCTATCTGCTCTTTCCCCCTAATGAGACGTATTGATAGAGGTGGGAGTCGCCACACTCGACCACATCACACACGACTTGCTGCCAAACTACCACCTGTGGTGTAACATTTTCACTTCTGGGTGAACATTAAATACACCCAAGAGGAGTACATCCGTGGAGATGGAGCAATGAAATCAGCTCGTTTTTAGATACTAGATGGATTGTTGCATCAAAGGACTTGTGGGAGATGGTAAAGGCTTATCAGGCCTTCATCCACCAATGAATTGATCATGTTTGATGATAGCCTTTATTTCCTGCTTGCATACATTCAGCAAGTTCACAACATTTCTCTCCCTTATCTACTCCTCTCATATCGCTAAATAGGTATCTTAAGTTTGGATATTTTGTGAACTCTCTTTTATAGTTATTTCTTGCCTATATATCTCATTCATACTATGTCTCTTGGCTACAACTCCTTACACCTCTAAATCTTATTTGTATCTAGTTTTATCTAATTGTACGACTTAATTTTGTCCGTATCTCATATCATATCCCTACATGTCTTTGTCTTGTTTGTGTCCTAATTTCATCTCTCTGCATCACCTATGTAGGTGTGATACACACGTGATAAAGCTAAATCAAAGGCATAGGTATGCAGTACAGACAGGAAAAAGAGCTTCATAGCTCACCGGATTTCTCCAGCATAAATAAAGATTCTGATATCTTTGATTTGAAGCTTTCGTTACTGCAGGAATCCATACTCTCTGGTTCTTTCGGTAAAAGTCATGTAGATAGTAAAAAAAAATAATGAAAGAAATCACGACGTTTCGGTCGCAACACAAGCGGCCGTCTTCAGGTGAGAAAAATTATCTGCTGTTGTGGTTTTATATAGGCACGGGGAGGAGGAGTTTGGCTGTAGAGAGGGGGAGGGTTTGTGGTGTGCATGGACGTGTAGGGCTGTAGAAATTAGCAAGTAAATTGACTTGTAGTCATCGGACAACAAGACACACGGGTGGGTGAGTGAAAATCAGAGAAGATGGATTCAGATTGAGCAATCATTGGAAGGATGTGATCAACTACGTTATATTTTAACTGCTATGATTTTCACTCACCCACCCGTGTGTCTTGTTGTCCGATTACTGCAAGTCAATTTACTTGCTAATTTCTCCAGCCCCACCCGTCCATGCACACCACAAACCCTCCCCCTCTCCCCTGTGAACCTCTACAGCCAAACTCCTCCTCCCCCCCCCCCCCCCCCGTGCCTAACCCCTACAGCCAAACTCCCCCCCCCCCGTGCCTAACCCCTACAGGCAAACTCCCCCCCCCCCCGTGCCTAACCCCTACAGGCAAACCCCCCCCCCCCCGTGCCTAACCCTACAGGCAAACCCCCCCCCCCGTGCCTAACCCTACAGCCAAACTCCCCCCCCCCCCCCGTGCCTATATAAAAACGCAACAGCAGATAATTATTCTGTATTACACGGACGGACACATGAATCTATTGCAGGCTGGTACACTCAGTTTACAACTTCGTTCCTACCAGTATAAAATAGATTCTTACCTTGCGTTGAGAAAAACAAAAATATCTTGAAGTTTGGAGACGCGATTCTGCTGCTCGCGGCCGTCGTGGGAGCCCAATCGCGTAGAAGTGAAGTCGCCCCGCCCACGTAATGACGCTACGCTGCCCAGCCCCTCCCCCTTCCGGCGTAGCCACGCCCCCTCCAAACTGTGGCCCCGCCCTCCCACGCCACTCTCCCAACACGGCCCCGCCCCTATGTCTCTCCCACTGTCACGGCTTCTGTACATAGACGCCCGCGTTCTGTATAAATATATTTCCCCAACTCTGTACATTTGTAAATATATACACGGAGTGAAACATTTCTGAACATCGATTTTAATGTATTTAATTCAGTGAATGCAGTGTGAACTGAAATATAGCTTTTGTGTTATGGTCGAAACGTGAGAATTTTTATTGTTTTTTTATATATTTTATTATTTTATTGTTTCCCTTCAACGTGACTTTACCGAAAGAGCTAAGATTATGAAATATAGCTATTAATATGTATATCCCTGCTAACAGCGTCAGTTATATTTTAAAAATATGTAATGATAATATAACTTTTTTGCGAATGTTTTTATTATTGTGTTAGAGTTATACCAGCGATAATTGATCGAAATTATATGCGATATGAAGAAGGGCCATTTCGCAGACTATCCGTTTTCCTTTTCAGCGGTGTTAATGGCGAGTGTGTTGAGTTTTGTTTCGTGTTCGTTTTTGTTTGGCTGTTTTTGCTATAATTTCTATTTTCTGCACCGTTGTACATGTACATGTTTTCACTCTATCGCTTTTGTCATGTTGGTGACCCAGGTCTTGCGCTCTTCTCACCTGGTGAGCCTAAACGTCAAACCCAATCAACGAATCGTTCATTCTTTACACATCGATAGACACCCCTGTATCTTGTTCAACTTTTCCATACCTTAATTTTGTAACCTAATTACGATCCAAACTTGATTTGAAGCTTTCTTGACTGCAGGAATGACTCTTTGGTTCTTTCGGTAAAGTCACGTAGAAAGAAAATAAAATAAACAATAGAATGACATTTCGAGTCCTATTCGGCCGTCTGAAATGCTTTCTTTACGATATTAGGAAACCACTGGTGATATGCACTTTTAAATCTAGATTAAAAACTAACTTATAAAAAAAATGTGTTTAGTTTGTCCTTCCCCCGCATCTCCAATTAGCACGGTTGAATGCAGACGGTGCGAAATAAGTTCAACAACAACCTTCATTCGTCACTCCGTGGCGGTGACATCACCACGGTGATTATGCCAGGCGAAGTGCACTTTAACGTGAGGCGACTGGCTGATTGCACCACCTGTGCACCCAACTGTGCCCACCTACTATGTTTAGCCACCTGGCGCTTGCTCGGGTTTGTGAGCGTCGCTCCATAGCCCTCCGTTCATGCTGAAGGGCGACTGCCTCCAACTACCCAGTAGCGTCCTTCACAAGCCTCCTCCACAGAGGCCGATCTTGACACCGCTGGTACCAGTCATCGGAAAGCACACTTAGCTCTACATCCTCTTGTACCACATGATTGCATCTCTTCTCGAGCCCCTGCCACGTCCATTTGGCCCCCTCTATCTGGCTAAACAAAAGCTATTTAGGCATGCGGTGGCTGTACATGCAGGCTCTATAACCCAGCCAACGCAGCCTTGCCTGCCGGAGCTCACCGATTAACTTTGTCGAGCTCTTTCAAGGATTTGTGAGGTCCTCACACAATCCAGCCTGGCTAAACCCAGGATGGATCGTAGGCATGCCAGCCTGAATGTGTCTTACTGGCGAAGATGTTCCATTGGGGGGGGGGGGGGTCCGCTTTTCCGCAAGAATACAGGAGGGCATGACGGTGGCCGTGAATACCCGAGGCTTCATGTGGAGCAACAAACCAGGAAGCTTCCACACAGCTTTACCCAGCCGATGAACAGATGCCACTCGACTGATTCGGAGTGAGACTTCTGCTATCAAATCGGAGCTGGTCATAAGCACACTACCCATGTATGGAAAACTCTCCACTCTCTCGACAACTGCCCCATCACCAATCGGGAGTTGAGGGGGTGGAGTGTTTGATGGCACAAAATACCCAGCCAGGTGCTTAGTTTTGGTGGGGCTGATGGTAAGTTTATAGCACGCTCCAGGTCTAGCAGCAGCGCTTCCAACTTCTTCTAAGTGAACAGCAATCACTAGATCATCAGCATAATGATTGTCAGCAGTCAGGGACTCCAAAAGCATGAAGAAAAAAGTTCAACATTCATTACCACTCCCCACCTTAAACACCTACACACACAGCGACAAAAGACACGTTTGACAAAGTCCCTCCTGCAGGAGAGAAGGCTTAAAAACGTGAAACCAAATTTATTTTTACATCATTTCTTTGCGGTCTACTTGTCAGCACCACAACAACCATGTGGGAACAAGTCATTAAACTGGTAATGCAGGGGGTGCAGGGTTATCAAAAAAGCTTGCGCTTATGTGTGCACATGTGAGTGCTAACATCTATGTTCATGTGATTCTGTTAGAGTGCATGGGCATTGCACGTGTGAAAACTTATTATTTACACGCGCAGGACATGAGTTTCTCATTATTTGATGGAAAGTATTAAAGCTGGTTTATCACTCATTTTGCTGGTGATGCTCAATGTAGCTAGCTGTAGCTGGTATTATCAGCTGTTAATGATAATGTGAGATGATGTTGGTGACACTGGGTGTGTTTTGGGGTGTTGCCGTTGAGTCTGGGTGTTACTGGCCACACAGGGTACTTGTATCCGTGTGTTGTTAACGTCGCAGTTACAGGAGACCCTGTGTGACTCGAGCAGTTGGTATAAACTACGCGTCTTATTTGTACTCTGGTAGACTTTAGGAGTTGCTGTGAACTGTGTTGTTAGAATTTACTGGCCGAACAGATGTCGCTATCAACTCCCATGTATTGTTAGATACTCCAGTTGACTCGGTGTTGCTGTTAACTGCGTGTTGTTCGAATTCGCCAGTTGATCCTGGATGTTGCTGTTAATTGCGTTTGTTGTTGATGTCGCCTCGTATCAATGGGAGACGTTTGTTGTCCGCCCTGCACCAATGCCAGTTCACTCCCCTCCAGGACTCTCACCGCCTCTCTTCACATCTTCATTTTTTCGGCCACGCCTGCCGGAAGCCTCCCCTGCATCACGGAGAAGTGAGCAACCGCGGGTCGCACTGGGATGAAAAGTGGAACACTCCCGACCCACATACCGGCCGCTCAATATAGGACCACAGAGCTTGAGCAATTGTTGGCACTGGTTCTGGCTATTTACCCCGCTTGTCTGTGTATTATCATGCCTCCACGCGAAAACTGCATGTGTTACAAATTCTACCACGTTTATAGATGGAATTTTCATGCAAGATGCTAAATACATGCAGAATATTATTTTTAAGATGTGGAGGGACACACACACATGGAAATGCAAGCATCAGGATTTGAGGACACAGATAGTGACCAGTGAATAAATTAAGAGAACAGCCGCCATTGAGTGATGTGACCGTAGCAGCTGTGCCAGGTTAGGTGCATTTTGAGATTATGGAACACAAAATCACCCACATGGAGATATGCAGACATGTGCTTGGCACAGAGGCACATGAAAACGAATGGTTCTTCAGAAATATTATCTGGCGGGCTACAAAAAGTTAGCGATGTAATATCACGTGCCACGCGTACATGTTACGTCACATGACTTATTTACGTCATAATGTCAGCTATGTGACAGCTAATCACCATAGTTTGTCTCCAACTCTCATCCCTATCTCTTGTATATCACTTTTCATCTCACTAACCTGTATCTACAGGTTTCCACAGTTGATTCAGGTTTGGTTTGTGCGATTTCACGTATATGCGACTTACCTATTTCTCCACAAAATTCGCTACATGTCTTTTGAACTCACTCTATATGCCACTTTGCGGTCAGATGTGACACAACATTGCATGTGTACGTATATACTACTCGGCAGGACGCTGTCTTGTGCGGTTTTACTTTGTGTGCCCTTTTTTTTGGAACGTATCCACCGCATAAAGTGAGGGAAACCTGTATTTATACCTCGGCAGGCCACTACAAAAGCCTTCACGGGCCAGATGTGCCAGTGGGAGAACCCTGTGTGATGACATGTGCTATAACGCATCGGTGACACACCGACACGCATGGTAACAATGCTACAGGGGGGCACGTGAAGACACAAGCAGACACGAAGTACCACTGACACAAAGCAACACTGTTGACACCGTTGACACTGAGACACACAAAGGCAAGCAGATGCATGTGCAGACACAAAGGCATACGTATACACAGGAACACACGTGAAAATGCACGGAACCGTGATCTATGATCTAAAGGAAGACGCAGCATGCGTAGTGACACGGAGGGACATGGGGACATGCGGGGAACTAACCGAGAGAAGGTGGGACATTACAGAGACATGTGCGTACACATTTAGACATGCGGCGACCCACAGGGACACACAAGGACACGTGGGGTAAACATTTAGATATGCAAGGTCCGACGCGGACACAAAAGACACGTGAATGCACGTAGGGCGACGTAGGTGATGGGAGAGGGATCTCCAACCGGCCACTGTGTCCCTGCATGTACGTCATGCCCCGTGCCGATCCTCTGAAGACTGTACGACCACCTTGCCCCCGCCCGCACAACTTATGCTGCACAAACACACAACGGATACACGCAAATGTGTACTCAACATCAAACACACACCACACAATGTGCATTCATGCGCACAACAGACACCACGCACACGACACAAAAAGCACGCGGAGCACAAAGATTCAACACACTGCGCAATGCACTACACGACGTGTATCGTGGTAATGGTGGTGGGAATGAAGATGATGTTGACAGTGGTACCAATGAATGTGGTTATGATGGTGGTGACGGCATTAATGATGGTGTTAATGACGTTAAAGGTGAAGGCAACACTGGTTACAGAGATGATGGTAATGGTGTTGATGGTGACGGTAACGGTGATGGTGATGAATATGGTGGTTATGACAGTGATCATGGTAGCGGTGATGGTGTTAAAAGTAGTGGAGATAATACTTTAGTTGTAGGGGTGATGGTTGTGTTATTGATGGTGATGGTGATGACAATGATAGTGGTGATGATGGTGATGAATATGGGAGTTATGATAGTGATGTTGGTAGCAGTGATGGTCATGATGGTGATGATGGTGATGATGGTAGCTGTAATGGTGTTGATGGTAGTGGTGATGGTGATAAAACTGTAATATTAGGGGTGGTGATGGTGTGATGACAATGGTAGTGGTGGTTATGATGGCGACGATGATGATAGCGGTGATGTTAAGTACGTACGCACCTTGTCCTGCCGAGTCGTGTGTCTGTTCTGATCTCTTCCTCGAGAGCACCCGGCTGGAACAGGGAACAACTCGCTCACTCGCCCACTCAAACTCGCTCACATTGACCTTCACATACCCACCCTCACACATTGACCTTACCTGTGAAGATGTGTGTGTGTGCGTATCTGTGAAGATGTGCGTTTTTCCCACGATGATGTACATGTGCGCGTGTCTGTGTACCTGTGAAGATGTGGATGTGCACGTATGCACTTGTGAAGATGTGTGTGTACCTGTGAAGATGTGAGCGTCGGCCTCCGTGTACTCATGGGGGGTGAAGTCATCTGGCACGAGTGGTGGCGCTGGCAATGAGGCCGAGTCCGCGCGCTGCCTTTTCCCTCCGACCTCCGTGACCTCGGCTGCCCCCGGTGCCTCTCTACGTGTGGCACCCTGCCCATGGAAAGGGGTAAGGGAGAGGCCGAACGAGAGAGAATGAAGGCAACACAGTGGGAGGGGGTGGGGAGAGCGGCAGTGGGGAGGTATTCTGGTTTGTGTCGGATTTTTGTCTTTTCCCCCAATGTTATCCCCACGATGCTACCAGCATCAAGTCACGAGTCACAGGATAGGGTATCGATTCGTTAACCCTCGTCGAGTTATCACCAGCGCACCAGGGAAAGAAAAAACAGTTTATTTCATTATTATTTACTCCTTACCTTTCTTATGCGATTCCCTGTGCACTTTATTTTTCATGCGGTTGCAATTTATTTTGCTCAGTCGGTGTAAGCCGCCGAGTTCGCGACGGGTTTCTTTTTACATTTTTATTGCTCTATGCCCATGTACCATTCCCATTCCGCTGTGATGCGCACCGATGCCCACTTTATTGACGGCAAAAATTTGCACGCCACGACGTAATTCGCTGAAACACATGCAGAATGTTCACAAGAATAACGCATCTGAATTCGTATGCAATTTTGTAAGCAATGTCTACCCCAACACAGGCTGGTGTTCAGATGGAATGGGAAAGGGCAGCAGTGAGTGGGGAGGGGCTGGGTGGGTGGGGACTTAAGGGCACCAGGAGGGGCCGGGTCCCACGAAGCCCAGTCACAAACGCAAGGCCCGGGGGTGCAGGTCCTGCAACAGGTTCCCAGTTCACACTCTTTGGTTCTATTCGGTAAAGTCACGTAGGTAAAAAATAAAACAACAAAAATCACGACGTTTCGGCCACAACACAAGCGGTCGAAACGTCGAGTTTTTTGTTGTTTAATTTTTTACCTACGTGACTTTACCGAATAGAACCAAAGAGTATGGATCCTTGCAGTCACGAAAGCTTCAAATCTAGGTTCCCAGTTCCCCCATTGGCCGTGGAAACGCCGGAGCGCGAGTGAGCGGGGCGCACCTGTTTCTGCTCTCGCACAGTCGGTACGGCGACCGGCTCCTCTTGAGGGCGCTCCACCTTCATCTTCTTCTCCGCTGCAGACACGGGGATCCGTCACTCATGGCGCGTGCGTGCAGTAGTGTGCTGGTTAATGCACTGCAAACCCAGTGACCTGATTTCAATTCCCGCTTCCGATCAACAGCAATGGCAAATATTTGATCAAGTCCTGGGTCTCCCCGAGGTCGACGGAGCCTTAAATGAGTACCGGGCACGATGTGTAATCATCAGTGCTGGGGAAACAAAGGCAGCCGAGCCTGGTGTTGACTACCCACCCCTCGTGTAATCCTGGATCTTCAGAGATGCTTGCTAACAGCACTTGCCCCAAGTCTGTTAAAGGTGATACGATTTTTCTTTTTGTCGTGTTTGTGAGCAACGCCTTGACTTCTGTACGTGTCTGCATGTGTGTGTGTGTGTGCACATGCAAGTGTTTTGCGACTGCTGGATTAGTGCATGTCTCTGTGTTCATGGTGTGTGTGTGCCTTCACCGTGTTTGGCTTTTGCAGGCTGTGCAGAGCTCTTCTTTGGTTTCTCTGGCGCTTTCATCAGTTTCCAGCGACTACAGATCTACAGAGACGGGTGAGATAGCACTCAACGGGTTCTCATCACTCACTCAGTCAACTACTTAAACACTCATTCACTTACTCAGCCACTCAGGTACTCGTTCAACGATCCAACCACTCATGCACTCAACTACACTCTCTCACCTACCCAAGCACTCACTCAACCATTCATTCACCCACTCATCTGCTCAAACATGCACTCAAATAACCACAATCACCAAACCACTAAAATTCCTCACTCAGAACCCATCCGCACGTGTGCACAAGTGGTTTGTGAAATGGAATGATGGAGATAATGATGATGGAGATGATGATGTGAGCAAGATGTTAGCACACAACATCCACGTGTTACCTCAAACACTTTTGAGTTGGGATCCAATTTCTTTTCTTGAAATGGCAGAGATTTCCCGTCACTGGATGGTAGATACTGCAAGCACAAGCACATGAACAGATGCACAAGCGAACTAGCACACACGCGCAAGGAAACAAACAAACGACCCTGTGCATGTCCTATTTTATTTTCAATCACTTCCTCAAGTCCCCACGTCTTCATGTTTCCAGGCTTTCTGCGTCAATGAAGACCGTTTTATCCAAATCCTAAGTGACCCCGTGTTACGTGTGACCCTGTGCTAATATTGTGTCTTTATGCCTCCTATCTGTCTCTCATTTACCATGCCTCCTGTGTGTTCCCCACGTCCCTAAGTCGCTTGTATCGCTGCATTGTCTTGGTGTCCTTGTAATTCCCGTGTCTCAAAGTCCATGTATCTCCTTGGCACTCAACTACCCCTGTGCCTCCACATGTCCCTGTCTCCCCATGTCTCACCATGCCAAAGGGGTTGACGAACGTCTGCAGGACACGCGCTGCCTTCATCTGGGACGTGGAGCTCTGAGCAGTGCGAGCCTCGTTCTGCTGCTCTTCGCTGTCCTGCACACCACAGCAGAGCGCAGAGCGCTACAGCACATCGCAGCGCACTACAACAACATGACAGCAATTTCAGCACAGCTCAGAATGCGACAACACACAAGAGAACGCACAGAACGCCCCAGCACATGATGGCTAACACAGCAAACACAGCACGGTACAGAAAGCTACAGCACACGAGATCACACACACAGTGCTTTCGCCAGCGGTGTGGGAGATGAGACATGGGTTGGTTGTGGTCGTGTGAGGATGGTGGGCTCACGTCAATCAGGGTGAGGACCGGGCGCGTGGCAGGCACCGCCCTCCGTGCTCCCTCCACTGCACCACACAAAGACAAAAGTCAAAGATCCTCAATATAGCCTTGAAAAGACTTTCAGGGCAAGTGCTGTTAGCGAGCATCTACGAAGGTCAGCACAGAACACGAAGGGGATAGGAGGACCAACACTACACCCAGCCACCTTTGTCTCCCCAGTGCTGATGCTTTACACGCACTGAGTACTCATTTAAGGCTGAATTAATCTAAGGGAGCCCCAGGACCAGTTTAGATATTCGTCACCGGTGTTGGCCATAAGCAGCAATCGAACTTGGGTCGCCAGGTTAATAGTGCAGCACGCTAACCAGCTAAACAACTGCTGTTCGTCGTGACCGGGAACGGAACTTAGGCCATCAGGATCGTGCCACTACACACTACCACTGCACAACCGTTCTCTAGTGACATACAGACATACGCTAGCACAGAAGATGCACAGAGATACAGACTGAAGAATACACACGTGAACACACACACCCACACACGCGCAATAATATACAGGGCCACACACCTGTTGCAACCGCTGACACACAAGACATACGCATGCAGACAGGCAAATAAAGACACGTTAACAGAGACACAGGAATGAATACACACACATATGAATGGAAATGCACGCAATTGAACACAGACATAGACACAAAGATAGTGAAATAAATAATACGCACATACACGCAGCAGCCAAAGAAGGGTCATTGCTTAAAAATCACCTATTATGTAAGTTTTACTTTTAGGACAATGTTACTGAAAAGTATTTTGTTATTTTTGCTTGTGCCCCACTGTAAATGCAGTCAGGACATTATTTGTTATGTCACTAAATTATGTTTAATTTGTACACAGAACATGGCAATTATTTGTATGATTACTACTCAAATTATGAGTGTGATATTAAAAAACAGCACAGTATTTTTTTCATGTCAATATAATGAAATCTACTCGTGACAGGCTAGGTGTACACATCACTGTCACGAATAAAAAAATATAATCCATATCATGAACTTTGCCGATATAACCAGCACAACTAAGTGTGAGCTACCTTCAGTACCGTGCCTTGTGATTGGCTGCCTGTCGTCCAATGATAAGCCATCGTGAGGACAGAAGAGAGGATTTTCCAATCGCTGTCAAAACACAGAAGAAAATTGATTGAACAATCAGTGCCACACTAGGGTGGGCATACAAATGATACCATTAATGTCACCTTTGGGGGATTGAAACATCTAGAATGTACTTTCAGGGTCAGGCCATGAACCAACAATCACACAGGGGTGTCAACCTACACAACAATCGGAACATTATTCACACTCTAAGGACGGACATGAACTGAGCTCCTCATTGTCACGACGGTTTGGGGACGTGGAATTTAAAAAAAGAACCACAAATGAGAGTTCTGTGCCGAATGAGAAAATGAGATGTAGAGTTGATAATCGCAAGTAAAGAGGGAATTTGTGTGATGAGTTTTGGTCTCTGGTCACCTCTGTCCGGGTGATGAATATTCTCGATGGAGCCTTGATGGGCGTTTCGCTCTGCGGGAACAGCAGCAAAGATTATTAAACAAACGCAACCTTTACTGCAACGAGTCATTATTTTTGCAGTCACTTGTGCCTAGTTGTGAGCATCAACTCGCTACATTTGTGAACGTCGTTTAACCACGGGTGGCTGAAACTCCCAAGATCCAAAACCTAGGATCTTAGCCGGGTGGTGTTGGTGGCAAAGTCCTGTAACCCAGCACTATGGAGGCAACAAGGGTGGGTGGATCACACAAATGTTGTTAAACTCCCTTCCCATTGCTTTTCAGGTGTCATAGCATGGCCTGCTAGAAGGGGGTACAGCAAAGGTTGACTTCATCTATTCGTTCTGTATGGGATTGACTGTTGCCTCCTCGCATGTGTGGGTTTTCTCCAGGAACTCCGGTTCCCTCCCATATGTAAACACTCATTAATTGGTTGATAACACCTTCATATATAGACGACCACAAAGTTTGGGGGGAAATTTGGCACAGGCTCACCTCCTGGTAGCCTTTCCCGCTCGTCTGTGGTTCCTCCTCACGCCTCTGAGTCGTTCTCTCGCTTCGAGTGAGCGAATAATGTGCAGTGTCACAAGTTAAAAAAAATATTATTGAAGCAGTGCCGGATCATTGTGTTTGACCCAGTATTGGCCCCAGGAGCCACCCAGTCACCACCTATATTAAATCCATACTCTTTGGTTCTTTCGGTAAAGTCAGGTAGGTAGAAAAACAATAGATCACGACGTTTCGATCGCAACACAAGCAATCGTCATCAGGTGGGACAACCACACCAACTGCTGAAGACAGATGACGATTGCTTGTGTTGCGATCGAAACGTCGTGATCTATTATTTTTCTACCTACGTGACTTTACCGAAAGAACCAAAGAGTATGGATTCCTGCAATCACGAAAAGCTTCAAATCAAGATTATATTAAATGTTTGATTATATTTATTTATGAACATTCTGCCTCTGACCACTCGCTATCCCTCTCCCCCTATGACTTTCAGTCTCTGTCTCCCACTCTCTTTTGTCTCTGTTCTCGTTCTCCGACTCTCTTGCCCTATCTATCCTTCATCCGTATCTCAACCCTGGCCGTCCATTATGAACCCCTCGCTGCTCCACCGAGCCGCCTCCGCTTCTGCGCTCACCTTTATGAGCGGGACGAGGCGTGCCTGCTTGACGAGCTGCCATAGCTCATTGGCGTTCTGCCTCACGAGGGGCGGCACCGGATTGCAGCACGCGAGCACGCCCTGCAGCTCCCTGCGTCGGCAACGACGATGTCAACATGTTAGAGCAGCGACACGCGTCACAACACAGCGCCAGAGCAATGCAACATCACGGCAAAACCACGTCACAGCAACAACACAATCTCACAGAAACAGCACAACGTTACAACAAGCCAGCAGTCCCTCTGTCTTGCATCAAACAGCAATGGCGTGGACTAGGGTGCATATAGCCGTTGATACTGGCAAAAGCATATCCGTTCAAGATGGCGTACATATATCCTATTCATGCTGGTGCACATACGTATATTGTTCATTCTGGCGTACGTGCGTATAGGCAGCTCAGGTTAGTCTATGTATGTATAACCTGTTCATCCTGGCGTACGTATGTATATTGTGTTCAGGCTGGCATACGTACGTAAAGCCTGTCTTGTCTGGCGTACGTATATATAGCCTGGTCATTATCAGGATCATACTAACCAATGCTATTACCACAATGCAACCTTCATCATCACCATCATACTATCACCATATCCATATCATCACCAGCATCCAGATCACCATCCACATCAAAACATTATGAGTGGCACCACCATCAACACTATCACTACCACTCTCACTACTACCAGCACAATCATCAGCCACCACCACTATTACCAACAACAAGAACAGGCGCCATATGCCAATAAGTGGCGGTGACATCACCACGGCGGTTGTCCCAGGCCAGGTGCACTCCGAAGCCACGTGCAGTGTCGAAGGCTCGCTAACAGGAGCTCACGGAACAGAGCCAGGTGCCATGGGTTGACTGACTGCAATGACTTGGGCAGATGCACGCGACTGTGCGAACTTGCTGCATTTTAGCCGCCCGGCACTCCGCTCTGTATTGTGAGCATCGCTCCTCTGCCCTTCGTTGTTGTTGGAGGGCGAATATTACCACCACTGTCAATACCATCATGAGTATCACTCGCACCACCATCCCAACTGTCCCTGCCACCACCGGCCCCACCACCACCGTGCGCGGCTTACCGAGGCATCTCCTCTGCGATCTTCATGAGCATGTGGTTTGGGAGGACGTATCTGTGACAGCAGGAGCACAACACACACCGGTCAGGCCAGGGCACTATGCACGTCGCAGCAATAACAATAATCACACAGGCCGTACAAGCCCAACAACGCAACAGCTACAGAAATCGTACTACGCAACCATTGACCTACGGCACTGGAATGTGCAGTTTCTACAACTGGTTCAGGATCGCGATCAGGTAAATTAAAAAGTGCTGCGTCGTACACCCCAGTGTTTTACTGTGCTATATTATAAAACACCCGTGTATCGATATTTCCATTTTAACGTGCAATTTTATTGAGGGACTGTGTGTTGTTTTGGTGCGGTCTTGGATCGTTTTTGTTGTTGTTTTGCTGCCTTGCCCTAGAGTCCATTGAGTGTTAAAAAATCTACAGTAATTCATGTAATTATGCAATTTGTACTTATATACTTTATATTCATAAATATTTCGCTACTCTGGACATCTGTGATAAAGAGTTCATAGCTCATCGGATTCCAACAGTCTAAATAAATATTCTGATAAATCAAGATAAAGATTTTGAACGCTGTGGTGTTGTTCTGTTTGCTGTGTTATTATACGCTGTCGTAAAGTCCCGTGCTTTGCTGCACTATGCTATGCAGTGCAGTACACGGCTATTTCAGCGCCGCGGGTGCTCTCACCCCGTGCTCTCGTCCTCGGCGCGTGCCGTGCAGTCGCGCCAGGCGTACAGGAGCCGGGCGGCGCTGCTCTGCTGCACATCCAGTGGCTGCTTGTGCTTGTGCAGCAGCTTCAGGTAGGAGTCCTCGGTGAACACCGGCTTGTGGTAGCGCTGAGACACACACACAGGGAGAGAGAGGGAGATGGAACCACGCAAGTAGTGACAGCGGCAGCAATAATTACCAGGGTTGTTAAAACGATCATCGGTTAACTGGTAATTGTTTTCAGCATCAATTACCAGTTCTGAAAGTCGGTAACCAATGTTTCCAGTGGGAATTTTTACCGCGAATGCACTAATTAGGATGCATGAACATTAAAACGGTACGGCGGGCCCGAATCACCACATTGAACATAAATCGGCATTTTGCGACCCCCTCCACTGCCACTGTGTAGCATATTTTTACGTTCCAGGGACTCTATGAGATGATAGGACAATAGTCTACACACATTACACCATGAACTATATTACTTCGTTGATCTAGTTAAAAAGATAAAAATATTCTCTGTTTATTGCTCGAGGCCTTGTAACGGAATAAACAATATTTTTTGAGGGGTGGGAAAACTGTCCCGATCGAGAGTGAGAGTGGTGGATTTGCTTACAAAGATAGGCTTGTAACTTGCTCACTGGTGGAGACAGTGGGGGGTGGGGTGTCACGTGCCCCCCCAATGATCCGATCGAAATCCCTAATTTAGATCGGATCATTGGGGTTTATTGGTAATAAATCGGCATTTTGCGACCCCCACTGCCACTGTGTAGCATATTATTACGTGTCAGGGACTCGATGAGATGATAGGACAATAGTCCGAGTCCATAAAGGGCAATAAGTAACGGCAAAGCAGTTATAAGTGACTCACAGAATTGTGCGCAGTCGCGTATACAGGACACGACTTCCCTGAAGGCATCAACACCTTCAGCGAGCGCGATGCCAATCACACAACGCGGTTCGAATTCGACCCTCGATCGATGGCTGCGCCATCGCCGCACTACGCGTCAAATAAAAACCAAGGGACAAGTCCTTACTTACTAACACTACCTTTTTTCATTGCTGGAGGGGTTGCCCCCCGCACCTGAAAATCCTGGCTCAGCCATTGCCCACCACTCACCTTGAGTGCCACAGTTCGGCTCTGGTCCCACACAAGCTGCAGGAGGTTGGGTCGGCCCAGCGCCTTGGTGAGCAGGTCGGCGCGGACGCGGTCGTACACGTACAGCAGGTAGTGCGTGTCGGCACGCGCATAGTGCAGCATGTCTGGCAGGAGAGGCCTGTGTTTGTGCGTGCATACGTGGATGTGTGCAAGTGTTGGTGTGCGTGTGTATGCAATTGTGAGTGTGTATGTGTTTGTGTGTGAGTGTGTGCATGCGAGTGTGTATGAGACGCAGATGTTAATGTACTGCAACATTTATCTGTTGACACATGTTTCATTTCCGGTGAAGGCTAACATCATTTGGGAGTGATATAAAAACCAGTATTGGACCTCGGCCTTAAATGAGCACCTAGTATAAGATATGAACATCACCACTGGGGAAACAAAGGAGGTCAGGCATGATGCTAACCACATTACCCTCTCAAACATTGTGCCAGCCTTAATAGGGGCTCGCTAAGATAACTTGAGTGGGGAGGGGGGGGTGAAAGTGCTTCATATGTACTGTTCTATGAATCCAGTGATGGGACTTCAATTCCTCACCCTGGCCAACTAGATTCAGCAGTCTATTCAGGCGACACGGGGGATCTTTGTCCTTGTGTGTGAATGTGTAAGCAGTAGAGTAGCGGCTAGCACCCTGTGCTATGAACCTGGTGAAACGAGTTCGATTTCTACTCACGGCCAACACCTGTGACAATTATCTGAACCGGTCCCGGCCCTCCACTAGCTCGACTCAGCCTCAAATGAGTACCTGGTGTAGCTGTGTGTAAACATCACCACTGGGGAGACAAAGGCGGCCGTGCATGGTACTGGCCACCCACCCCCTCCTTCACAGCACTTTCCCCAACAATTAGTTGAGGCTATACAGGGGATCTTACAAGTTAGCCCGTGCATGCGCGCGCGTATGCAGAGGTTCGAGCAAGTGCGGCGTGCGTAACGGATGCGCCAGTCAGCCAGCTGGTACTGCTTGTCGGTAGACAGGCTGCAGTAGTGCATGAGGAGGTGGGCGAGCGAGTTTCTGGCGAGGCCGAGGGAGCGCGCCGCTGGGTGCGTGTCGAACAGGCCCACCACGTACAGGCCCAGGTCACGTTGCAGCCACTCAATGTCCGAGTCCGCTCCGTGGAAAACCTGCGCCCCCGCCACACCGCAGCGTCAATCACCACGTCACCGTGGCAATCACTGCGCCACTGCGTTGCCGCGTCAAGCACCACACCTCTCACGTGGCCGGTGCTCAAGATATGGTTACAACGTCCCTAGTAACCATCGTCGCCGCCGCCGCTGTCAACAAGGCATGGCTGCAGCCAGCCCCCCTTAATTGCTTCCTTTCTCTATTTCCCTTGCTCGGTCCGACCTGCTCCCTCCTATTCTTTGGTCCGTTCGGTAAAGTCACCACCACGTAGAAGGGAAGCAATAAAATAATAAAAATATAAAACAATACAATTCTCACGACGTTTCGACTGCAACACAAGCAATCATCATCAGGTGTGAAAACCACAGCAAGAATTTTATTGTTTTATATTTTTATTATTTTATTGTTGCCCTTCTACGTGGTGACTTTACCGAAAGAACCAAGAATATCAATCCCTGCAGTCACGAAAGCTTTAAATAAATAAAAAAATCTGCTCCCTCCTGTTCTCCCCGTGTAATTCTGCGCCCCGAAATGTTTGTTACGCTTTAGGTGCAATACAAGTGCAATTTATTGTTGTAAACATTCACCCAATGGCATTCATATCGAGTGTGCAGGCAGTGCAATGATACATTGGCAGCAAACTGGAGGGACCCAGGCGTCGTGCTACAAAGTCGGCGAGGGAGAGGGATGTCTCTCTCCTTGTTTTGCTGTCTCACTCGATTATTTTGTTTATGCATGTCTACGTGCACGCATGCCTCTCACCTTGACAATGTTGGGGTTGGTGAAGGCCTCGTTGAGGATGTGCAGGTCGTCGCGCAGCATCAGTGTGTCGATAATGAAGTCCTCTTCGCGCATCGAGATTTGCATGAGGCAGGTGATGCCCAGGAAGGAACGGTATGAGTGATGCTACGGGGCCACGCACAGGAATAGCCGCTCAACGGTGGGCGGACAAACAAGAGTAGAAAAGGCAGATAGGCGGTCGAGCGGGACGAAAGCACACAGAGGGCACAACCCAACAAACCAACCGCACATCACAACTCGATATTATACGACCACACACGTCACACACACATGCTGGCACGCACCCAGACAACAAACACAGATCCCCCGTAGAGCTTTAACAGACTGTTGGGACAAGTGCTGTTAGAGAGCACCTATGAAGGCCGAAACGGCACACGAGGGGTTGGATGGCCAGCACCACGCCCGGCCGCCTTTGTCTCCCAAGCGGCAATGTTTTTAAACATCGCACCAGGTACTCAATTGAGGCCGAGTCAAACTAGGGGAGGCCCAGGACCGGTTCAGATAATTGTGCTCTCGCACAGTCGGTACGGCGACCGGCTCCTCTTGAGGGCACTCCACCTTCATCTTCTTCTCCGATGCAGACACGGGGATCAGTCACTCATTTACCATGCCTCCTGTCTGTCCCCACGTCCCTGAGTCGCTTGTATCGCTGCATTGTCTTGGTGTCCTTGTAATTCCCGTGTCTCAAAGTCCATGTATCTCCTTGGCACTCAACTACCCCTGTGCCTCCACATGTCCCTGTCTCCCAATGTCTCACCATGCCAAAGCGGTTGACGAACGTCTGCAGGACACGCGCTGCCTTCATCTGGGACGTGGAGCTCTGAGCAGTGCGAGCCTCGTTCTGCTGCTCTTCGCTGTCCTGCACACCACAGCAGAGCGCAGAGCGCTACAGCACATCGCAGCGCACTACAGCAACATGACAGCAATTTCAGCACAGCTCAGAATGCGACAGCACACAAGAGAACGCACAGAACGCCCCAGCACATGATGGCTAACACAGCAAACACAGCACGGTACAGAAAGCTACAGCACACGAGATCACACACACAGTGCTTTCGCCAGCGGTGTGGGAGATTAGACATGGGTTGGTTGTGGTCGTGTGAGGATGTTGGGCTCACGTCGAACAGGGTGAGGACCGGGCGCGTGGCAGGCACCGCCCTCCGTGCTCCCTCCACTGCACCACACAAAGACAAAAGTCAAAGATCTTCAATATAGCCTTGAAAAGATTTTAGGGCAAGTGCTGTTAGCAAGCATCTACGAAGGTCAGCACAGAACACGAAGGGGATGGGAGGACCAACACTACACCCAGCCACCTTTGTCTCCCCAGGGCTGATGCTTTACACGCACTGAGTACTCATTTAAGGCTGAATTAATGTAAGGGAGCCCCAGGACTGGTTTAGATATTCGTCACCGGTGTTGGCCATAAGCAGCAATCGAACTTGGGTCACCAGGTTAATAGTGCAGCACGCTAACCAGCTAAACTACTGCTGTTCGTCGTGACCGGGAATGGAACTTAGGCCATCAGGAACGTGCCACTACACACTACCACTGCACAACCGCTCTCAAGTGACATACAGACATAAGCTAGCACAGAAGATGCACAGAGATACAGACTGAACAATACACACGTGAACACACACACCCACACAGGCGCAATAATATACACGGCCACACACCTGTTGCAACCGCTGACATACAAGACATACGCATGCAGACAGGCAAATAAAGACACGTTAACAGAGACACAGGAATGAATACACACATATGAATGGAAAGGCACGCAATTGAACACAGGCATAGACACAAAGATAGTGAAATAATACGCACATATACGCAGCAGCCAAAGAAGGGTCATTGCTTAAAACATCACCTATTATGTAAGTTTTACTTTTAGGACAATGTTACTGAAAAGTAGTTTGTTATTTTTGCTTGTGCCCCACTGTAAATGCAGTCAGGACATTATTTGTTATTTATTTCACCAAATTATGTTTAATTTGTACACAGAACATGGCAATTCTTTGTATGATTACTACTCAAATTCTGAGTGTGATATTAAAAAACAGCACAGTATTTTTTCATGTCAATAAAATTAAATCTACTCGTGACAGGCTAGGTGCTCTCATCAACTGTCACGAATAAAAAAATATAATCCATATCATGAGCTTTGCCGATATAACCAGCACAACTAAGTGTGAGCTACCTTCAGTACCGTGCCTTGTGATTGGCTGCCTGTCGTCCAATGATAAGCCATCGTGAGCACAGAAGAGAGGGTTTTCCAATCGCTGTCAAAACACAGAAGAAAATTGATTGAACAATCAGTGCCACACTAGGGTGGGCATACAAATGATACCATTAATGTCACCTTTGGGGGATTGAAACATCTAGATTGTACTGTCAGGGTCAGGCAATGAACCAACAAAATCACACAGGGGTGTCAACCTACACGACAATCGTAACATTATTCACACTCTAAGGACGGACATGAACTGAGCTCCTCATTGTCACGACGGTTTGGGGACGTGGAATTTTAAAAAAGAACCACAAATGAAGAGTTCTGTGCCGGATGAGAAAATGAGATGTCGAGTTTATAATCGCAAGTAAAGATGGCATTTGTGTGATGAGTTTTGGTCTCTGGTCACCTCTGCCCGGGTGATGAATGTTCTCGATGGAGCCTTGATGGGCGTTTCGCTCTGCGGGAACAGCAGCAAAGATTATTAAACAAACGCAACCTTTACTGCAACGAGTCATTATTTTTGCAGTCACTTGTGCCTGGTTGTGACCATCAACTCGCTACATTTGTGAACGTCGTTTAACCACGGGTGGCTGAAACTCCCAAGATCCAAAACCTAGGATCTTAGCCGGGTGGTGTTGGTGGCGAAGTCCTGTAACCCAGCACTATGGAGGCAACAAGGGTGGGTGGATCACACAAATGGTGTTAAACTCCCTTCCCGTTGCTTTTCAGGTGTCATAGCATGGCCTGCTAGAAGGGGGTACAGCAAAGGTTGACTTCATCATTCGTTCTGCATGGGATCGACTGTTGCCTCCTCGCATGTGTGGGTTTTCTCCAGGAACTCCGGTTCCCTCCCATATGTAAACACTCATTAATTGGTTGATAACACCTGCATATATAGACGACCACAAAGTTTGGGGGGAAATTTGGCACAGGCTCACCACCTGGTAGCCTTTCCCGATCGTCTGTGGTTCCTCCTCACGCCTCTGAGTCGTTCTCTCGCTTCGAGTGAGCGAATAATGTGCAGTGTGTCACAAGTTAAAAAAATATTATTGAAGCAGTGCCGGATCATTGTGCTTGACCCAGTATTGGCCCCAGGAGCCACCCAGTCACCACCTATATTAAATCCATACTCTTTGGTTCTTTCGGTAAAGTCAGGTAGGTAGAAAAACAATAGATTACGACGTTTCGATCGCAACACAAGCAATCGTCATCAGGTGGGACAACCACACCAACTGCTGAAGACAGCAGTTGGTGTGGTTGTCCCACTGCTGTCTTCAGCAGTTGGTGTGGTTGTCCCACCTGATGACGATTGCTTGTGTTGCGATCGAAACGTCGTGATCTAATATTTTTCTACCTACGTGACTTTACCGAAAGAACCAAAGAGTATGGATTCCTGCAGTCACGAAAGCTTCAAATCAAGATTATATTAAATGTTTGATTATATTTATTTATGAACATTCTGCCTCTGACCACTCGCTATCCCTCTCCCCCTATGACTTTCAGTCTCTGTCTCCCACTCTCTTTTGTCTCTGTTCTCGTTCTCCGACTCTCTTGCCCTATCTATCTTTCATCCGTATCTCAACCGTGGCCGTCCATTATGAACCCCTTGCTGCTCCACCGAGCCGCCTCCGCTTCTGCGCTCACCTTGATGAGCGGGACGAGGCGTGCCTGCTTGACGAGCTGCCACAGCTCATTGGAGTTCTGCCTCAAGAGGGGCGGCACCGGATTGCAGCACGCGAGCACGCCCTGCAGCTCCCTGCGTCGGCAACGACGATGTCAACATGTTAGAGCAGCGACACGCGTCACAACACAACGCCAGAGCAATGCAACATCACGGCAAAACCACGTCACAGCAACAACACAATCTCACAAAAACAGCACAACGTTACAACAAGCCAGCACTCCCTCTCTGTCTTGCATCAAACAGCAATGGCATGGACTAGGGTGCATATAGCCGTTAATACTGGCAAAAGCATATCCGTTCAAGATGGCGTACATATATCCTATTCATGCTGGTGTACATACGTATATTGTTCATTCTGGCGTATGTGCGTATAGGCAGCTCAGGAAAGTCTATGGATGTATAGCCTAATAAAGTATTAAAGCTTTCGTGACTGCATAAAATTACTCATTGGTTTTTTTCGGTAAAGTCACGTATGTAGAAATACAATAAATAATATAATAATATAATTTTATTGTATTTCTACATACGTGACTTTACCGAAAAAAACAATGAGTATGTATAGACTGTTCATCCTGGCGTACGTATGTATATTGTGTTCAGGCTGGCATACGTACGTAAAGCCTGTCTTGTCTGGCGTACGTATATATAGCCTGGTCATTATCAGGATCATACTAACCAATGCTATTACCACAATGCAACCTTCATCATCACCATCATACTATCACCATATCCATATCATCACCAGCATCCAGATCACCATCCACATCAAAACATTATGAGTGGCACCACCATCAACACTATCACTACCACTCTCACTACTAACAGCACAATCATCAGCCACCACCACTATTACCAACAACAAGAACAGGCGCCATATGCCAATAAGTGTTGGTGACATCACCACGGCGGTTGTCTCAGGCCAGGTGCACTCCGAATCCACGTGCAATGTCGAAGGCTCGCTAACAGGACCTCACGGAACAGAGCCAGGTCCCATGGGTTGACTGACTGCAATGACTGGGGCAGATGCACCAGCTGTGCACGCGACTGTGCCAACTTGCTGCATTTTAGCCGCCCGGCACTCCGCTCTTTATTGTGAGCATCGCTCTTCTGACCTTCGTTGTTGTTGGAGGGCGAATATTACCACCACTGTCAATACCATCATGGGTATCACTCGCACCACCATCCCAACTGTCCCTGCCACCACCGGCCCCACCACCACCGTGCGCGGCTTACCGAGGCATCTCCTCTGCGATCTTCATGAGCATATGGTTTGGGAGGACTTATCTGTGACAGCAACAGCACAACACATACCGGTCAGGCCAGGGCACTATGCACATCTCAGCAATAACAATAATCACACAGGCCGTACAGGCCCAACAACGCAACAGCGACAGTAATCGTACTACGCAACCATTGACCTACGGCACTGGAATGTGCAGTTTCTACAACTGGTTCAGGATCGCGATCAGGTAAATTAAAAAGTGCTGCGTCGTACACCCCAGTGTTTTACTGTGCTATATTATAAAACACCCGTGTATCGATATTTCCATTTTAATGTGTTATGGTCGAAACGTCGTGATAATTTTTATTGTTTTATATATATTTTATTATTTATTGTTTCCCTTCAACGTGACTTTACCGAAAGAGCTAAGAATATTAATTACTGCAGTCACGAAAGTTTTAAATCAAAATTTAGACTGTGTGTTGTTTTGGTGCGGTCTTGGATCGTTTTTGTTGTTGTTTTGCTGCCTTGCCCTAAAGTGCATTGAGTGTTAAAAAATCTACAGTAATTCATGTAATTATGCAATTTTTACTTATATGCTTTATATTCATACATTTGTCGCTACTCTGGACATCTGTGATAAAGAGTTCATAGCTCATCGGATTCCTCCAGTCTAAATAAATATTCTGATAAGTCAAGATAAATATTTTGAACGCTGTGGTGTTGTTCCGTTTGCTGTGTTATTCTACGCTGTCGGAAAGTCCCGTGCTTTGCTGCACTATGCTATGCAGTGCAGTACACGGCTATTTCAGCGCCGCGGGTGCTCTCACCCCGTGCTCTCGTCCTCGGCGCGTGCCGTGCGGTCGCGCCAGGCGTACAGGAGCCGGGCGGCGCTGCTCTGCTGCACATCCAGTGGCTGTTTGTGCTTGTGCAGCAGCTCCAGGTAGGAGTCCTCGGTGAACACCGGCTTGTGGTAGCGCTGAGACACACACACACGCACACAGGGGGAGAGAGGGAGATGGAACATGCAAGTAGTGACAGAGGCAGCAATAATTACCAGGGTTGTTAAAACGATCATCGGTTAACTGGTAATTGTTTTCAGCATCAATTACCAGTTCTGAAAGTCGGTAACCAATGTTTCCAGTGGGAATTTTTATCGCGAATGCACTAATTAGGATGCATGAACATTAAAACGGTACGGCGGGCCCGAGTCACCACATTGAACATAAATCGGCATTTTGCGACCCCCTCCACTGCCACTGTGTAGCATATTATTACGTTCCAGGGACTCTATGAGATGATAGTACAATAGTCTACACACATTACACCATGAACTATATCACTTCGTTGATCTAGTTAAAAAGATAAATATATTCTTTGATTATTGCTCGAGGCCTTTTAAGGGAATAAACAATATTTTTGGAGGGGTGGGAAAACTTTCCCGATCAAGAGTGAGAGTGGTGGATTTGCTTACAAAGATAGGCTTGTAACTTGCTCACTGGTGGAGCCAGTGGGGGGTGGGGTGTCACGTGCCCCCCCAATGATCCGATCGAAATCCCTAATTTAGATCGGATCATTGGGGTTTATTGGTAATATATCGGCATTTTGCGACCCCCACTGCCACTGTGTAGCATATTATTACGTGCCAGGGACTCGATGAGATGATAGGACAATAGTCGGAGTCCGATCACACAACGCGGTTCGAATTCGATCCTCGATCGATGGCTGCGCCATCACCGCACTACGCGTCAAATAAAAACCAAGGGACAAGTCCTTACTTATATTCTTAGTTTTTTCGGTAAAGTCACGTTGAAGAGAATTTTTTATTGTTTTATATATATTTTGTTATTTTGTTGTTTCTCTTCAACGTGACTTTACCGAAAAAACTAAGAATATGAATTACTGCAGTCACGAAAGCTTTAAATCAAAATTTAAGTCCTTACTTACTAACACTACCTTTTTTCATTGCTGGAGGGGTTGCCCCCCCCCCCACCTGAAAATCCTGGCTCCGCCATTGCCCACGCGCCACTCACCTTGAGTGCCACAGTTCGGCTCTGGTCCCACACAAGCTGCAGGAGGTTGGGTCGGCCCAGCGCCTTGGTGAGCAGGTCGGCGCGGACGCGGTCGTACACGTACAGCAGGTAGTGCGTGTCGGCACGCGCATAGTGCAGCATGTCTGGCAGGAGAGGCCTGTGTGTGTGCGTGCATACGTGGATGTGTGCAAGTGTTGGTGTGCGTGTGTATGCAATTGTGAGTGTGTATGTGTTTGTGTGTGAGTGTGTGCATGCGAGTGTGTATGAGACGCAGATGTTAATGTACCGCAACATTTATCTGTTGACCCATGTTTCATTTCCGGTGAAGGCTAACATCATTTGGGAGTGATATAAAAACCAGTATTGGACCTCGGCCTTAAATGAGCACCTAGTATAAGATATGAACATCACCACTGGGGAAACAAAGGAGGTCAGGCATGATGCTAACCACATTACCCTCTCAAACATTGTGCCAGCCTTAATAGGGGCTCGCTAAGATAACTTGAGTGGGGAGGGGTGAAAGTGCTTCATATGTACTGTTCTATGAACCCAGTGATGGGACTTCAATTCCTCACCCTGGCAAACTAGATTCAGCAGTCTATTCAGGCGACACGGGGGATCTTTGTCCTTGTGTGTGAATGTGTAAGCAGTAGAGTAGCGGCTAGCACCCTGTGCTATGAACCTGGTGAAACGAGTTCGATTTCTACTCACGACCAACACCTGTGACAATTAACTGAACCGGTCCCGGCCCTCCACTAGCTCGACTCAGCCTCAAATGAGTACCTGGTGTAGCGGTGTGTAAACATCACCACTGGGGAGACAAAGGCGGCCGTGCATGGTACTGGCCACCCACCCCCTCCTTCACAGCACTTTCCCCAACAATTAGTTGAGGCTATACAGGGGATCTTTGCCTTTGTTTTTGTACGTGTGTACAAGTTAGCCCGTGCATGCGCGCGCGTATGCAGAGGTTCGAGCAAGTGTGGCGTGCGTACCGGATGCGCCAGTCAGCCAGCTGGTACTGCTTGTCGGTAGACAGGCTGCAGTAGTGCATGAGGAGGTGGGCGAGCGAGTTTCTGGCGAGGCCGAGGGAGCGCGCCGCTGGGTGCGTGTCGAACAGGCCCACCACGTACAGGCCCAGGTCACGTTGCAGCCACTCAATGTCCGAGTCCGCTCCGTGGAAAACCTGCGCCCCCGCCACACCGCAGCGTCAATCACCACGTCACCGTGGCAATCACTGCGCCACTGCGTCGCCGCGTCAAGCACCACGCCTCTCACGTGGCCGGTGCTCAAGATTTGGTTACAACGTCCCTAGTAACCATCGTCGCCGCCGCTGTCAACAAGGCATGGCTGCAGCCAGCCCCCCTTAATTGCTTCCTTTCTCTATTTCCCTTGCTCGCTCCGACCTGCTCCCTCCTATTCTTTGGTCCTTTCGGTAAAGTCACCACCACGTAGAAGGGAAGCAATAAAATAATAAAAATATAAAACAATTAAATTATCACGACGTTTCGACTGCAACACAAGCAATCATCATCAGGTGTGAAAACCACAGCAAGAAATTTATTGTTTTATATTTTTATTATTTTATTGTTGCCCTTCTACGTGACTTTACCGAAAGAACCAAGAATATCAATCCCTGCAGTCACGAAAGCTTTAAATAAAAATAAAAATTCTGCTCCCTCCTGTTCTCCCCGTGTAATTCTGCGCCCCGAGATGTTTGTTACGCTTTAGGTGCAATACAAGTGCAATTTTTTGTTGTAAACATTCACCCAATGGCATTCATATCGAGTGTGCAGGCAGTGCAATGATACATTGGCAGCAAGCTGGAGGGACCCAGGCGTCGTGCTACAAAGTCGGCGAGGGAGAGGGATGTCTCTCTCCTTGTTTTGCTGTCTCACTCGATTATTTTGTTTATGCATGTCTACGTGCACGCGTGCCTCTCACCTTGACAATTTTGTTGGGGTTGGTGAAGGCCTCGTTGAGGATGTGCAGGTCGTCGCGCAGCATCAGTGTGTCGATAATGAAGTCCTCTTTGCGCGTCGAGATTTGCATGAGGCAGGTGATGCCCAGGAAGGAACGGTATGAGTGATGCTACGGGGCCACGCACAGGAATAGCCGCTCAACGGTGGGCGGACAAACAAGAGTAGAAGAGGCAGATAGGCGGTCAAGCGGGACGAAAGCACACAGACGGCACAACCCAACAAACCAACCGCACATCACAACTCGATATTATACGACCACACACGCCACACACACATGCTGGCACGCACCCAGACAACAAACACAGATCCCCCGTAGAGCTTTAACAGACTGTTGGGGCAAGTGCTGTTAGAGAGCACCTATGAAGGCCGAAACGGCACACGAGGGGTTGGGTGGCCAGCACCACGCCCGGCCGCCTTTGTCTCCCAAGCGGCAATGTTTTTAAACATCGCACCAGGTACTCAATTGAGGTCGAGTCAAACTAGGGGAGGCCCAGGACCGGTTCAGATAATTGTGCTCTCGCACAGTCGGCGTTTCGACTGCAACACAAGCAATCATCATCAGGTGTGAAAACCACAGCAAGAAATTTATTGTTTTATATTTTTATTATTTTATTGTTGCCCTTCTACGTGACTTTACCGAAAGAACCAAGAATATCAATCCCTGCAGTCACGAAAGCTTTAAATTAAAATAAAAATTCTGCTCCCTCCTGTTCTCCCCGTGTAATTCTGCGCCCCGAGATGTTTGTTACGCTTTAGGTGCAAAACAAGTGCAATTTATTGTTGTAAACATTCACCCAATGGCATTCATATCGAGTGTGCAGGCAGTGCAATGATACATTGGCAGCAAGCTGGAGGGACCCAGGCGTCGTGCTACAAAGTCGGCGAGGGAGAGGGATGTCTCTCTCCTTGTTTTGCTGTCTCACTCGATTATTTTGTTTATGCATGTCTACGTGCACGCGTGCCTCTCACCTTGACAATGTTGGGGTTGGTGAAGGCCTCGTTGAGGATGTGCAGGTCGTCGCGCAGCATCAGTGTGTCGATAATGAAGTCCTCTTTGCGCGTCGAGATTTGCATGAGGCAGGTGATGCCCAGGAAGGAACGGTATGAGTGATGCTACGGGGCCACGCACAGGAATAGCCGCTCAACGGTGGGCGGACAAACAAGAGTAGAAGAGGCAGATAGGCGGTCGAGCGGGACGAAAGCACACAGACGGCACAACCCAACAAACCAACCGCACATCACAACTCGATATTATACGACCACACACGTCACACACACATGCTGGCACGCACCCAGACAACAAACACAGATCCCCCGTAGAGCTTTAACAGACTGTTGGGACAAGTGCTGTTAGAGAGCACCTATGAAGGCCGAAACGGCACACGAGGGGTTGGGTGGCCAGCACCACGCCCGGCCGCCTTTGTCTCCCAAGCGGCAATGTTTTTAAACATCGCACCAGGTACTCAATTGAGGCCGAGTCAAACTAGGGGAGGCCCAGGACCGGTTCAGATAATTGTGCTCTCGCACAGTCGGTACGGCGACCGGCTCCTCTTGAGGGCGCTCCACCTTCATCTTCTTCTCCGCTGCAGACACGGGGATCCGTCACTCATGGCGCGTGCGTGCAGTAGTGTGCTGGTTAATGCACTGCAAACCCAGTCACCTGATTTCAATTCCCGCTTGCGATCAACAGCAATGGCAAATATTTGATCAAGTCCTGGGCCTCCCCGAGGTCGACGGAGCCTTAAATGAGAACCGGGCACGATGTGTAATCATCAGTGCTGGGGAAACAAAGGCAGCCGAGCCTGGTGTTGACTACCCACCCCTCGTGTAATCCTGGATCTTCAGAGACACTTGCTAACAGCACTTGCCCCAAGTCTGTTAAAGGTGATACGATTTTTGTTTTTGTCGTGTGTGTGTGAGCAACGCCTCGACTTCTGTACGTGTTTGCATGTGTGTGTGTGTGTGCACATGCACGTGCAAGTGTTTGCGACTGCTGGATTAGTGCATGTCTCTGTGTTCATGGTGTGTGTGTGTGCCTTCACCGTGTTTGGCTTTTGCAGGCTGTGCCGAGCTCTTCTTTGGTTTCTCTGGCACTTTCATCAGTTTCCAGCGACTACAGATCTACAGAGACGGATGAGATAGCACTCAACGGGTTCTCATCACTCACTCAGTCAACTACTTAAACACTCATTCACTTACTCAGCCACTCAGGTACTCGTTCAACGATCCAACCACTCATGCGCTCAACTACACTCTCTCACCTACCCAAGCACTCACTCAACCATTCATTCACCCACTCATCTGCTCAAACATGCACTCAAATAACCACATTAATCACCAAACCACTAAAATTCCTCACTCAGCACCCATCCGCACAAGTGGTTTGTGAAATGGAATGATGGAGATAATGATGATGATGGAGATGTGAGCAAGATGTTAGCACACAACAATCACGTGTTACCTCAAACACTTTTGAGTTAGGATCCAATTTCTTTTCTTGAAATGGCAGAGATTTCCCGTCACTGGATGGTAGATACTGCAAGCACAAGCACAAGCGAACTTTTTATTTTCACAAGCGAACTTTTTATTTTCAACCACTTCAAGTCCCCACGTCTTCATGTTTCCAGGATTTGGTGTCAATGAAGACCGTTTTATCCAAATCCTAAGTGACCCCGTGTTACGTGTGACCCTGTGCTAATATTGTGTCTCTATGCCTCCTATCTGTCTCTCATTTACCATGCCTCCTGTGTGTTCCCCACGTCCCTAAGTCGCTTGTATCGCTGCATTGTCTTGGTGTCCTTGAAATTCCCGTGTCTCAAAGTCCATGTATCTCCTTGGCACTCAACTACCCCTGTGCCTCCACATGTCCCTGTCTCCCCATGTCTCACCATGCCAAAGGGGTTGACGAACGTCTGCAGGACACGCGCTGCCTTCATCTGGGATGTGGAGCTCTGAGCAGTGCGAGCCTCGTTCTGCTGCTCTTCGCTGTCCTGCACACCACAGCAGAGCGCAGAGCGCTACAGCACATCGCAGCGCACTACAGCAACATGACAGCAATTTCAGCACAGCTCAGAATGCGACAGCACACAAGAGAACACACAGAACGCTCCAGCACATGATGGCTAACACAACAAACACAGCACGGTACAGAAAGCTACAGCACACGAGATCACACACACAGTGCTTTCGCCAGCAGTGTGGGAGATGAGACATGGGTTGGTTGTGGTCGTGTGAGGATGTTGGGCTCACGTCAAACAGGGTGAGGACCGGGCGCGTGGCAGGCACCGCCCTCCGTGCTCCCTCCACTGCACCACACAAAGAAAAAAGTCAAAGATCCTCAATATAGCCTTGAAAAGACTTTTAGTGCAAGTGCTGTTAGCGAGCATCTACGAAGGTCAGCACGGAACACGAAGGGGATGGGAGGACCAACACTACACCCAGCCACCTTTGTCTCCCCAGTGCTGATGCTTTACACGCACTGAGTACTCATTTAAGGCTGAATTAATCTAAGGGAGCCCCAGGACCGGTTTAGATATTCGTCACCGGTGTTGGCCATAAGCAGCAATCGAACTTGGGTCGCCAGGTTAATAGTGCAGCACGCTAACCAGCTAAACTACTGCTGTTCGTCGTGACCGGGAATGGAACTTAGGCCGTCAGGATCGTGCCACTACACACTACCACTGCACAACCGCTCTCTAGTGACATACAGACATACGCTAGCACAGAAGATGCACAGAGATACAGACTGAAGAATACACACGTGAACACACACACCCACACACATGCAATAATATGCAGGGCCACACACCTGTTGCAACCGCTGACACACAAGACATACGCATGCAGACAGGCAAATAAAGACATGTTAACAGAGACACAGGAATGGATACACACACATGTGAATGAAAATGCACGCAATTGAACACAGACACAAAGATAGCGAAATAAATAATATGCACATACACGCAGCAGCCAAAGAAGGGTCATTGCTTAAAACATCACCTATTATGTAAGTTTTACTTTTAGGACAATGTTACTGAAAAGTATTTTGTTATTTTTGCTTGTGCCCCACTGTAAATGCAGTCAGGACATTATTTGTTATTTATTTCAATAAATTATGTTTAATTTGTACACAGAGAATGGCAATTATTTGTATGATTACTACTCAAATTATGAGTGTGATATTAAAAAACAGCACAGTATTTTTTCATGTCAATAAAATGAAATCTACTCGTGACAGGCTAGGTGTACTCATCAACTGTCACGAATAAAAAAATATAATCCATATCATGAGCATTGCCAATATAACCAGCACAACTAAGTGTGAGCTACCCTCAGTACCGTGCCTTGTGATTGGCTGCCTGTCGTCCAATGATAAGCCATCGTGAGGACAGAAGAGAGGGTTTTCCAATCGCTGTCAAACACAGAAGAAAATTGATTGAACAATCAGTGCCACACTAGGGTGGGCATACAAATGATACCATTAATGTCACCTTTGGGGGATTGAAACATCTAGATTGTACTGTCAGGGTCAGGCCATGAACCAACAAAATCACACAGGGGTGTCAACCTACACAACAATCGGAACATTATTCACACTCTAAGGACGGACATGAACTGAGCTACTCATTGTCACGACGGTTTGGGGACGTGGAATTAAAAAAAGACCCACAAATGAGAGTTCTGTGCCGGATGAGAAAATGAGATGTAGAGTTGATAATCGCAAGTAAAGAGGGCATTTGTGTGATGAGTTTTGGTCTCTGGTCACCTCTGTCCGGGTGATGAATGTTCTCGATGGAGCCTTGATGGGCGTTTCGCTCTGCGGGAACAGCAGCAATGATTATTAAACAAACGCAACCTTTACTGCAACGAGTCATTACTTTTGCAGTCACTTGTGCCTGATTGTGACCATCAACGCGCTACATTTGTGAACGTCGTTTAACCACGGGTGGCTGAAACTCCCAAGATTCAAAACCTAGGATCTTAGCCGGGTGGTGTTGGTGGTGAAGTCCTGTAACCCAGCACTATGGAGGCAATAAGGGTGGGTGGATCACACAAATGTTGTTAAACTCCCTTCCCGTTGCTTTTCAGGTGTGATAGCATGGTCTGCCAGAAGGGGGTACAGCAAAGGTTGACTTCATCTGTTCGTTCTGTATGGGATCGACTGTTGCCTCCTCGCATGCGTGGGTTTTCTCCAGGAACCCCGGTTCCCTCCCATATGTAAACACTCATTCATTGGTTGATAACACCTTCATATATAGACGACCACAAAGCTTGGGGGGAAATTTGGCACAGGCTCACCAGGTGGTGAGCCTGTGCCAAATACTACTCACAGGCTCACCACCTGGTGAGCCTGTGAGTAGTTCTCTCGCTTCGAGTGAGCGAATAATGTCCAGTGTGTCACAAGTTAAAAAATTATTATTGAAGCAGTGCCGGATCATTGTGTTTGACCCAGTATTGGCCCCAGGAGCCACCCAGTCACCACCTTTATTAAATCCATACTCTTTGGTTCTTTCGGTAAAGTCAGGTAGGTAGGAAAACAATAGATTACGACGTTTCGATCGCAACACAAGCAATCGTCATCAGGTGGGACAACCACACCAACTGCTGTCTTCAGCAGTTGGTGTGGTTGTCCCACTGCTGTCTTCAGCAGTTGGTGTGGTTGTCCCACCTGATGACGATTGCTTGTGTTGGATCGAAACGTTGTGATCTATTATTTTTCTACCTACGTGACTTTACCGAAAGAACCAAAGAGTATGGATTCCTGCAGTCACGAAAGCTTCAAATCAAGATGATATTAAATGTTTTATTATATTAATTTATGCACATTCTGTCTCTGACCACTCGCTATCCCTCTCCCCCTATGACTTTCAGTCTCTGTCTCCCACTCTCTTTTGTCTCTGTTCTCGTTCTCCAACTCTCTTACCCTATCTATCCTTCATCCGTATCTCAACCCTGGCCGTCCATTATGAACCCCCCGCTGCTCCACCGAGCCGCCTCCGCTTCTGCGCTCACCTTGATGAGCGGGACGAGGCGTGCCTGCTTGACGAGCTGCCACAGCTCATTGGCGTTCTGCATCACGAGGGGCGGCACCGGATTGCAGCACGCGAGCACGCCCTGCAGCTCCCTGTGTCGGCAACGACGATGTCAACATGTTAGAGCAGCGACACACGTCACAACACAATGCCAGAGCAATGCAACATCACGGCAAAACCACGTCACAGCAACAACACAATCTCACCGAAACAGCACAACGTTACAACAAGCCAGCAGTCCCTCTGTCTTGCATCAAACAGCAATGGCGTGGACTAGGGTGCATATAACCGTTGATACTGGCAAAAGCATATCCGTTCAAGATGGCGTACATATATCCTATTCATGCTGGTGTACATACGTATATTGTTCATTCTGGCGTACGTGCGTATAGGCAGCTGAGGTTAGTCTATGTATGTATAGCCTATTCATCCTGGTGTACGTATGTATATTGTGTTCAGGCTGGCATACGTACGTAAAGCCTGTCTTGTCTGGCGTGTGTATATATAGCCTGGTCATTATCAGGATCATACTAACCAATGCTAGTACCACAATGCAAACTTCATCATCACCATCATACTATCACCATATCCATATCATCACCAGCATCCAGATCACCATCCACATCAAAACATTATGAGTGGCACCACCATCAACACTATCACTACCACTCTCACTACTACCAGCACAATCATCAGCCACCACCACTATTACCAACAACAAGAACAGGCGCCATATGCCACTAAGTGGCGGTGACATCACCACGGCGGTTGTCCCAGGCCAGGTGCACTCCGAAGCCACGTGCAGTGTTGAAGGCTCGCTAACAGGAGCTCACGGAACAGAGCCAGGTGCCATGGGTTGACTGACTGCAATGACTGGGGCAGATGCACCAGCTGTGCACGCGACTGTGCCAACTTGCTGCATTTTAGCCGCCCGGCACTCCGCTCTTTATTGTGAGCATCGCTCCTCTGCCCTTCGTTGTTGTTGTAGGGCGAATATTACCACCACTGTCAATACCATCATGGGTATCACTCGCACCACCATCCCAACTGTCCCTGCCACCACCGGCCCCACCACCACCGTGCGCGGCTTACCGAGGCATCTCCTCTGCGATCTTCATGAGCATGTGGTTTGGGAGGACGTATCTGTGACAGCAGGAGCACAACACACACCGGTCAGGCCAGGGCACTATGCACGTCACAGCAATAACAATAATCGCACAGGCCGAACAAGCCCAACAACGCAACAGCTACAGTAATCGTACTACGCAACCATTAACCTACGGCACTGGAATGTGCAGTTTCTACAACTGGTTCAGGATCGCGATCAGGTAAATTAAAAAGTGCTGCGTCGTACACCCCAGTGTTTTACTGTGCTATATTATAAAACACCCGTGTATCGATATTTCCATTTTAATGTGGAATTTTATTGAGGGACTGTGTTGTTTTGGTGCGGTCTTGGATCGTTTTTGTTGTTGTTTTGCTGCCTTGCCCTAGAGTGCATTGAGTGTTAAAAAATCTACAGTAATTCATGTAATTATGCAATTTGTACTTATATACTTTATATTCATACATTTTTCGCTACTCTGGACATCTGTGATAAAGAGTTCATAGCTCATCGGATTCCTCCAGTCTAAATAAATATTCTGATAAATCAAGATAAAGATTTTGAACGCTGTGGTGTTGTTCTGTTTGCTGTGTTATTATACGCTGTCGGAAAGTCCCGTGCTTTGCTGCACTATGCTATGCAGTGCAGTACACGGCTATTTCAGCGCCGCGTGCGCTCTCACCCCGTGCTCTCGTCCTCGGCGCGTGCCGTGCGGTCACGCCAGGCGTACAGGAGCTGGGCGGCGCTGCTCTGCTGCACATCCAGTGGCTGCTTGTGCTTGTGCAGCAGCTCCAGGTAGGAGTCCTCGGTGAACACCGGCTTGTGGTAGCGCTGAGACACACACACACACGCACACAGGGAGAGAGAGGTAGATGGAACAACGCAAGTAGTGACAGCGGCAGCAATAATTACCAGGGTTCAGACTTGTTTGGTATGCTTCTCTCTCTGTGTCCCCTGTTGTATCTGTGTTAGTTCCCCCCTATTTGGGTGTCCGTATATACATCTGGGGTTATGTGTTTCCTCTCTCTCGTAAATTTAGCTCTTCTTTACCTGATGATGGCTGCTTGTGTTGCAACCAAAACGTCGTACGCTATTATGCAATTTTATTATTTCTCATTTATACGTGACTTTACCGAAAAAACCAAAGAGTAATTACCAGGGTTGTTAAAACGATCATCGGTTAACTGGTAATTGTTTTCAGCATCAATTACCAGTTCTGAAAGTCGGTAACCAATGTTTCCAGTGGGAATTTTTATCGTGAATGCACTAATTAGGATGCATGAACATTAAAACGGTACGGCGGGCCCGTCACCACATTGAACATAAATCGGCATTTTGCGACCCCCTCCACTGCCACTGTGTAGCATATTATTACATTCCAAGGACTCTATGAGATGATAGGACAATAGTCTACACACATTACACCATGAACTATATCACTTCGTTGATCTAGTTAAAAAGATAAATATATTCTTTGTTTATTGCTCGAGGCCTTGTAACGGAATAAACAATATTTTTGGAGGGGTGGGAAAACTGTCCCGATCGAGAGTGAGAGTGGTGGATTTGCTTACAAAGATAGGCTTGTAACTTGCTCACTGGTGGAGCCAGTGGGGGGTGGGGTAGCACGTGCCCCCCCAATGATCCGATCGAAATCCCTAATTTAGATCGGATCATTGGGGTTTATTGGTAATAAATCGGCATTTTGCGACCCCCACTGCCACTGTGTAGCATATTACGTGTCAGGGACTCGATGAGATGATAGGACAATAGTCCGAGTACATAATTGCCAAGAAGTAACGGCAAAGCAGTTCTAAGTGACTCACAGAATTGTGCGCAGTTGCGTATACAGGACACGACTTCCCTGAAGGCAAACACCTTCAGCGAGCGCGATGCCGATCACACAACGCTGTTCGAATTCGATCCTCGATCGATGGCTGCGCCATCGCCACACACACGTCAAATAAAAACCAAGGAACAAGTCCTTACTTACTAACACTATCTTTTTTCATTGCTGGAGGGGTTGCCCCCCCTCCCAACCTGAAAATCCTGGCTCAGCCATTGCCCACGCGCCACTCACCTTGAGTGCCACAGTTCGGCTCTGGTCCCACACAAGCTGCAGGAGGTTGGGTCGGCCCAGCGCCTTGGTGAGCAGGTCGGCGCGGACGCGGTCGTACACGTACAGCAGGTAGTGCGTGTCGGCACGCGCACAGTGCAGCATGTCTGGCAGGAGAGGCCTGTGTGTGTGCGTGCATACGTGGATGTGTGCAAGTGTTGGTGTGCGTGTGTATGCAATTGTGAGTGTGTATGTGTTTGTGTGTGAGTGTGTGCATGCGAGTGTGTATGAGACGCAGATGTTAATGTACCGCAACATTTATCTGTTGACCCATGTTCCATTTCCGGTGAAGGCTAACATCATTTGGGAGTGATATAAAAAACAGTATTGGACCTCCCCCAAGACTGACTGGGCCTTAAATGAGTACCTAGTATAAGATATGAACATCAGCACTGGGGAAACAAAGGAGGTCAGGCATGATGCTAACCACATTACCCTCTCAAACATTGTGCCAGCCTTAATAGGGGCTCACTAAGATAACTTGAGTGGGGAGGGGGGGGGGGGTGAAAGTGCTTCATATGTACTGTTCTATGAACCCAGTGATGGGACTTCAATTCCTCACCCTGGCGAACTAGATTCAGCAGTCTATTCAGGCGACACGGGGGATCTTTGTCCTTGTGTGTGAATGTGTAAGCAGTAGAGTAGCGGCTAGCACCCTGTGCTATGAACCTGGTGAAACGAGTTCGATTTCTACTCACGGCCAACACCTGTGACAATTAACTGAACCGGCCCCGGGCCTCCACGAGCTCGACTCAGCCTCAAATGAGTACCTGGTGTAGCGGTGTGTAAACATCACCACTGGGGAGACAAAGGCGGCCGTGCATGGTACTGGCCACCCACCCCCTCCTTCACAGCACTTTCCCCAACAATTAGTTGAGGCTATACAGGGGATCTTTGCCTTTGTTTTTGTACGTGTGTACAAGTTAGCCCGTGCATGCGCGCGCGTACGCAGAGGTTCGAGCAAGTGCGGCGTGCGTACCGGATGCGCCAGTCAGCCAGCTGGTACTGCTTGTCGGTAGACAGGCTGCAGTAGTGCATGAGGAGGTGGGCGAGCGAGTTTCTGGCGAGGCCGAGGGAGCGCGCCGCTGGGTGCGTGTCGAACAGGCCCACCACGTACAGGCCCAGGTCACGTTGCAGCCACTCAATGTCCGAGTCCGCTCCGTGGAAAACCTGCGCCCCCGCCACACCGCAGCGTCAATCACCACGTCACCGTGGCAATCACTGCGCAACTGCGTCACCGCGTCAAGCACCACGCCTCTCACATGGCCGGTGCTCAAGATACGGTTACAACGTCCCTAGTAACCATCGTCGCCGCCGCTGTCAACAAGGCATGGCTGCAGCCAGCCCCCCTTAATTGCTTCCTTTCTCTATTTCCCTTGCTCGCTCCGACCTGCTCAATCCTATTCTTTGGTCCTTTCGGTAAAGTCACCACCACGTAGAAGGGAAGCAATAAAAAAATAAAAATATAAAACAATAAAATTCTCACGACGTTTCGACTGTAACACAAGCAATCATCATCAGGTGTGAAAACCACAGCAATAATTTTATTGTTTTATATTTGTATTATTTTATTGTTGCCCTTCTACTTGGTGACTTTACCGAAAGAACCAAGAATATGAATCCCCGCAGTCACGAAAGCTTTAAATAAAATAAAAAAATTCTGCTCCCTCCTGTTCTCCCCGTGTAATTCTGCGCCCCGAGATGTTTGTTACGCTTTAGGTGCAATACAAGTGCAATGTATTGTTGTAAACATTCACCCAATGGCATTCATATCGAGTGTGCAGGCAGTGCAATGATACATTGGCAGCAAGCTGGAGGGACCCAGGCGTCGTGCTACAAAGTCGACGAGGGAGAGGGATGTCTCTCTCCTTGTTTTGCTGTCTCACTCGATTATTTTGTTTATGCATGTCTACGTGCACGCGTGCCTCTCACCTTGACAATTTTGGGGTTGGTGAAGGCCTCGTTGAGGATGTGCAGGTCGTCGCGCAGCATCAGTGTGTCGATAATGAAGTCCTCTTCGCGCGTCGAGATTTGCATGAGGCAGGTGATGCCCAGGAAGGAACGGTATGAGTGATGCTACGGGGCCACGCACAGGAATAGCCGCTCAACGGTGGGCGCACAAACAAGAGTAGAAGAGGCAGATAGGCGGTCGAGTGGGACGAAAGCACACAGACGGCACAACCCAACAAACCAACCGCACATCACAACTCGATATTATACGACCACACACGTCACACACACATGCTGGCACGCACCCAGACAACAAACACAGATCCCCCGTAGAGCTTTAACAGACTGTTGGGACAAGTGCTGTTAGAGAGCACCTATGAAGGCCGAAACGGCACACGAGGGGTTGGGTGGCCAGCACCACGCCCGGCCGCCTTTGTCTCCCAAGCGGCAATGTTTTTAAACATCGCACCAGGTACTCAATTGAGGCCGAGTCAAACTAGGGGAGGCCCAGGACCGGTTCAGATAATTGTGCTCTCGCACAGTCGGTACGGCGACCGGCTCCTCTTGAGGGAGCTCCACCTTCATCTTCTTCTTAGCTGCAGACACGGGGATCCGTCACTCATGGCGCGTGCGTGCAGTAGTGTGCTGGTTAATGCACTGCAAACCCAGTCACCTGATTTCAATTCCCGCTTGCGATCAACAGCAATGGCAAATATTTGATCAAGTCCTGGGCCTCCCCGAGGTCGACGGAGCCTTAAATGAGTACCGGGCACGATGTGTAATCATCAGTGATGGGGAAACAAAGGCAGCCGAGTCTGGTGTTGACTACCCACCCCTCGTGTAATCCTGGATCTTCAGAGACGCTTGCTAATAGCACTTGCCCCAAGTCTGTTAAAGGTGATACGATTTTTGTTTTTGTCGTGTGTGTGTGTGTGTGAGCCACGCCTCGACTTCTGTACTTGTCTGCATGTGTGTGTGTGTGCACATGCACGTGCAAGTGTTTGCGACTGCTGGATTAGTGCATGTCTCTGTGTTCATGGTGTGTGTGTGTGTGCCTTCACCGTGTTTGGCTTTTGCAGGCTGTGCAGAGCTTTTCTTTGGTTTCTCTGGCGCTTTCATCAGTTTCCAGCGACTACAGATCTACAGAGACGGATGAGATAGCACTCAACGGGTTCTCATCACTCACTCAGTCAACTACTTAAACACTCATTCACTTACTCAGCCACTCAGGTACTCGGTCAACGATCCAACCACTCATGCGCTCAACTACACTCTCTCACCTACCCAAGCACTCACTCAACCATTCATTCACCCACTCATCTGCTCAAACATGCACTCAAATAACCACATTAATCACCAAACCACTAAAATTCCTCACTCAGCACCCATCCGCACAAGTGGTTTGTGAAATGGAATAATGGAGATAATGATGATGGAGATGATGATGTGAGCAAGATGTTAGCACACAACAATCACGTATTACCTCAAACACTTTTGAGTTAGGATCCAATTTCTTTTCTTGAAATGGCAGAGATTTCCCGTCACTGGATGGTAGATACTGCAAGCACAAGCACATGAACAGATGCACAAGCGAACTAGGACACACGCGCAAGGAAACAAACACACGACCCTGTGCATGTCCTCTTTTTATTTTCAACCACTTCAAGTCCCCACGTCTTCATGTTTCCAGGATTTCTGCGTCAATGAAGACCGTTTTATCCAAATTCTAAGTGACCCCGTGTTACGTGTGACCCTGTGCTAATATTGTCTCTATGCCTCCTATCTGTCTCTCATTTACCATGCCTCCTGTGTGTTCCCCACGTCCCTAAGTCGCTTGTATCGCTGCATTGTCTTGGTGTCCTTGTAATTCCCGTGTCTCAAAGTCCATGTATCTCCTTGGCACTCAACTACCCCTGTGCCTCCACATGTCCCTGTCTCCCCATGTCTCACCATGCCAAAGGGGTTGACGAACGTCTGCAGGACACGCGCTGCCTTCATCTGGGACGTGGAGCTCTGAGCAGTGCGAGCCTCGTTCTGCTGCTCTTCGCTGTCATGCACACCACAGCAAAGCGCAGAGCCCTACAGCACATCAGAGCGCACTACAGCAACATGACAGCAATTTCAGCACAGCTCAGAATGCGACAGCACACAAGAGAACGCACAGAACGCCCCAGCACATGATGGCGAACACAGCAAACACAGCACGGTACAGAAAGCTACAGCACACGAGATCACACACACAGTGCTTTCGCCAGCGGTGTGGGAGATGAGACATGGGTTGGTTGTCGTCGTGTGAGGATGTTGGGCTCACGTCAAACAGGGTGAGGACCGGGCTCGTGGCAGGCACCGCCCTCCGTGCTCCCTCCACTGCACCACACAAAGACAAAAGTCAAAGATCCTCATTATAGCCTTGAAAAGACTTTTAGGGCAAGTGCTGTTAGCGAGCATCTACGAAGGTCAGCACAGAACACGAAGGGGATGGGAGAACCAACACTACACCCAGCCACCTTTGTCTCCCCAGTGCTGATGCTTTACACGCACTGAGTACTCATTTAAGGCTGAATGAATCTAAGGGAGCCCCAGGACCGGTTTAGATATTCGTCACCGGTGTTGGCCATAAGCAGCAATCGAACTTGGGTCGCCAGGTTAATAGTGCAGCACGCTAACCAGCTAAACTACTGCTGTTCGTCGTGACCGGGAATGGAACTTAGGCCATCAGGAACGTGCCACTACACACTACCACTGCACAACCATTCTCTAGTGAAATACAGACATACACTAGCACAGAAGATGCACAGAGATACAGACTGAACAATACACACGTGAACACACACACCCACACACGCGCAATAATATACACGGCCACACACCTGTTGCAACCGCTGACACACAAGACATACGCATGCAGACAGGCAAATAAAGACACGTTAGCAGAGACACAGGAATGAATACACACACATATGAATGGAAATGCACGCAATTGAACACAGACATAGACACAAAGATAGTGAAATACATAATACGCACATATACGCAGCAGCCAAAGAAGGGTCATTGCTTAAAACATCACCTATTATGAAAAGTATTTTGTTATTTTTGCTTGTGCCCCACTGTAAATGCAGTCAGGGCATTATTTGTTATTTATTTCACTAAATTATGTTTAATTTGTACACAGAACATGGCAATTATTTGTATGATTACTACTCAAATTATGAGTGTGATATTAAAAAACAGCACAGTATTTTTTCATGTCAATATAATGAAATCTACTCGTGACAGGCTATGTGTACTCATCACTGTCACGAATAAAAAAATATAATCCATATCATGAGCTTTGCCGATATAACCAGCACAACTAAGTGTGAGCTACCTTCAGTACCGTGCCTTGTGATTGGCTGCCTGTCGTCCAATGATAAGCCATCGTGAGGACAGAAGAGAGGGTTTTCCAATCGCTGTCAAAATACAGAAGAAAATTGATTGAACAATCAGTGCCACACTAGGGTGGGCATACAAATGATACCATTAATGTCACCATTGGGGGATTGAAACATCTAGATTGTACTGTCAGGGTCAGGCCATGAACCAACAAAATCACACAGGGGTGTCAACCCACACAACAATCGGAACATTATTCACTCTAAGGACGGACATGAACTGAGCTCCTCATTGTCACGACGGTTTGGGGACGTGGAATTTAAAAAAAGAACCACAAATGAGAGTTCTGTGCCGGATGAGAAAAGGAGATGTAGAGTTTATAATCGCAAGTAAAGAGGGCATTTGTGTGATGAGTTTTGGTCTCTGGTCACCTCTGTCCGGGTGATGAATGTTCTCGATGGAGCCTTGATGGGCGTTTCGCTCTGCAGGAACAGCAGCAAAGATTATTAAACAAAGGCAACCTTTACTGCAACGAGTCATTATTTTTGCAGTCACTTGTGCCTGGTTGTGACCATCAACTCGCTACATTTGTGAACGTCGTTTAACCACGGGTGGCTGAAACTCCCAAGATCCAAAACCTAGGATCTTAGCCGGGTGGTGTTGGTGGCGAAGTCCTGTAACCCAGCACTATGGAGGCAACAAGGGTGGGTGGATCACACAAATGTTGTTAAACTCCCTTCCCGTTGCTTTTCAAGTGTCATAGCATGGCCTGCTAGAAGGGGGTACAGCAAAGGTTGACTTCATCTATTCGTTCTGTATGGGATCGACTGCTGCCTCCTCGCATGTGTGGGTTTTCTCCAGGAACTCCGGTTCCCTCCCATATGTAAACACTCATTAATTGGTTGATAACACCTTCATATAAAGACGACCACAAAGCTTGGGGGGAAATTTGGCACAGGCTCACCTCCTGGTAGCCTTTCCTGCTCGTCTGTGGTTCCTTCTCACGCCTCTGAGTCGTTCTCTCGCTTCGAGTGAGCGAATAATGTGGAGTGTGTCACAAGTTAAAACATATTATTGAAGCAGTGCCGGATCATTGTGTTTGACCCAGTATTGGCCCCAGGAGCCACCCAGTCACCACCTATATTAAATCCATACTCTTTGGTTCTTTCGGTAAAGTCAGATAGGTAGAAAAACAATAGATTACGACGTTTCGATGGCAACACAAGCAATCGTCATCAGGTGGGACAACCACACCAACTGCTGTCTTCAGCAGTTGGTGTGGTTGTCCCACTGCTGTCTTCAGCAGTTGGTGTGGTTGTACCACCTGATGACGATTGCTTGTGTTGCGATCGAAACGTCGTGATCTAATATTTTTCTACCTACGTGGCTTTACCGAAAGAACCAAAGAGTATGGATTCCTGCAGTCACGAAAGCTTCAAATCAAGATTATATTAAATGTTTGATTATATTTATTTATGAACATTCTGCCTCTGACCACTCGCTATCCCTCTCCCCCTATGACTTTCAGTCTCTGTCTTCCACTCTCTTTTGTCTCTGTTCTCGTTCTCCGACTCTCTTGCCCTATCTATCCTTCATCCGTATCTCAACCGTGGCTGTCCATTATGAACCCCTCGCTGCTCCACCGAGCCGCCTCCGCTTCTGCGCTCACCTTGATGAGCGGGACGAGGCGTGCCTGCTTGACGAGCTGCCACAGCTCATTGGCGTTCTGCCTCAAGAGGGGCGGCACCGGATTGCAGCACGCGAGCACGCCCTGCAGCTCCCTGCGTCGGCAACGACGATGTCAACATGTTAGAGCAGCGACACGCGTCACAACACAACGCCAGAGCAATGCAACATCACGGCAAAAACCACGTCACAGCAACAACACAATCTCACAGAAACAGCACAACGTTACAACAAGCCAGCACTCCCTCTCTGTCTTGCATCAAACAGCAATGGCGTGGACTAGGGTGCATATAGCCGTTGATACTGGCAAAAGCATATCCGTTCAAGATGGCGTACATATATCCTATTCATGCTGGTGTACATACGTATATTGTTCATTCTGGCGAACGTGCGTATAGGCAGCTCAGGAAAGTCTATGAATGTATAGCCTAATAAAGTATTACAGCTTTCGTGACTGCATAAAATTACTCATTGGTTTTTTTCGGTAAAGTCACGTATGTAGAAATACAATAAAATTATATTATTTATTGTATTTCTACATACGTGACTTTACCGAAAAAAACAATGAGTATGTATAGCCTGTTCATCCTGGCGTACGTATGTATATTGTGTTCAGGCTGGCATACGTACGTAAAGCCTGTCTTGTCTGGCGTACGTATACATACCCTGGTCATTATCAGGATCATACTAACCAATGCTATTACCACAACTGGTTCAGGATCACGATCAGGTAAATAAAAAGTGCTGCGTTGTACACCCCAGTGTTTTACTGTGCTATATTATAAAACACCCGTGTATCGATATTACCATTTTAATGTGCAATTTTATTGAGGGACTGTGTGTTGTTTTGGTGCGGTCTTGGATCGTTTTTGTTGTTGTTTTGCTGCCTTGCCCTAGAGTGCATTGAGTGTAAAAAAATCTACAGTAATTAATGTAATTATGCAATTTGTACTTGTATACTTCATATTGATACATTTTTCGCTATTCTGGACATCTGTGATAAAGAGTTCATAGCTCATCGGATTCCTCCAGTCTAAATAAATATTCTGATAAATCAAGATAAATATTCTGATAAATCAAGATAAATATTTTGAGCGCTGTGGTGTTGTTCTGTTTGCTGTGTTATTCTACGCTGTCGGAAAGTCCCGTGCTTTGCTGCACTATGCTATGCAGTGCAGTACACGGCTATTTCAGCGCCACGGGCGCTCTCACCCCGTGCTCTCGTCCTCGGCGCGTGCCGTGCGGTCGCGCCAGGCGTACAGGAGCCGGGCGGCGCTGCACTGCTGCACATCCAGTGGCTGCATGTGCCTGTGCAGCAGCTCCAGGTAGGAGTCCTCGGTGAACACCGGCTTGTGGTAGCGCTGAGACACACACACACGCACACAGGGAGAGAGGGGGAGATGGAACAACGCAAGTAGTGACAGCGGCAGCAATAATTACCAGGGTTTGGTATGCTTCTCTCTCTGTGTCGCCTGTTGTATCTGTGTTAGTTCCCCCCTACTTGGGTGTCTGTATATACATCTGGGGTTATGTGTTTCCTCTCTCTCGTAAATTTAGCTCTTCTGTACCTGATGATGGCTGCTTGTGTTGCAACCAAAACGTCGTACGCTATTATCTTATTTTATTATTTCTCATTTATACGTGACTTTACCGAAAAAACCAAAGAGTAATTACCTGGGATGTTAAAACGATCATCGGTTAACTGGTAATTTTTTTCAGCATCAATTACCAGTTCTGAAAGTCGGTAACCAATGTTTCCAGTGGGATTTTTTATCGTGAATGCACTAATTAGGATGCATGAACATTACAACGGTACGGCGGGCCCGAGTCACCACATTGAACATAAATCGGCATTTTGCGACCCCCTCCACTGCCACTGTGTAGCATATTATTACGTTCCAGGGACTCTATGAGATGATAGGACAATAATCTACACACATTACACCATGAACTATATCACTTCGTTGATCTAGTTAAAAAGATAAATATATTCTTTGTTTATTGCTCGAGGCCTTTTAACGGAATAAACAATATTTTCGGAGGGGTGGGAAAACTTTCGAGAGTGAGAGTGGTGGATTTGCTTACAAAGATAGGCTTGCAACTTGCTCATTGGTGGAGCCAGTGGGGGGTGGGGTGGCACGTGCCCCCCCAATGATCCGATCGAAATCCCTAATTGAGATCGGATCACTGGGGTTTATTGGTAATAAATCAGCATTTTGCGACCCTCACTGCCACCGTGTAGCATATTATTACGTGTCAGGGACTCCATGAGATGATAGGACAATAGTCCGAGTCCATAATTGGCAATAAGTAACGGCAAAGCAGTTATAAGTGACTCACAGAATTGTGCGCAGTTGCGTATACAGGACACGACTTCCCTGAAGGCATCAACAACTTCAGCGAGCGCGATGCCGATCACACAACGCGGTTCGAATTCGATCCTTGATCGATGGCTGCACCATCGCCGCACACGCGTCAAATAAAAACCAAGGGACAAGTCCTTACTTACTAACACTATCTTTTTTCATTTCTGGAGGGGTTGCCCCCCTCCACCTGAAAATCCTGGCTCAGCCATTGCCCACGCGCCACTCACCTTGAGTGCCACAGTTCGGCTCTGGTCCCACACAAGCTGCAGGAGGTTGGGTCGGCCCAGCGCCTTGGTGAGCAGGTCGGCGCGGACGCGGTCGTACACGTACAGCAGGTAGTGCGTGTCGGCACGCGCACAGTGCAGCATGTCTGGCAGGAGAGGCCTGTGTGTGTGCGTGCATACGTGGATGTGTGCAAGTGTTGGTGTGCGTGTGTATGCAATTGTGAGTGTGTATGTGTTTGTGTGTGAGTGTGTGCATGCGAGTGTGTATGAGACGCAGATGTTAATGTACCGCAACATTTATCTGTTGACCCATGTTCCATTTCCGGTGAAGGCTAACATCATTTGGGAGTGATATAAAAAACAGTATTGGACCTCCCCCAAGACTGACTGGGCCTTAAATGAGTACCTAGTATAAGATATGAACATCAGCACTGGGGAAACAAAGGAGGTCAGGCATGATGCTAACCACATTACCCTCTCAAACATTGTGCCAGCCTTAATAAGGGCTCGCTAAAATAACTTGAGTGGGGAGGGAGGTGAAAGTGCTTCATATGTACTGTTCTATGAGCCCAGTGATGGGACTTCAATTCCTCACCCTGGCGAACTAGATTCAGCAGTCTATTCAGGCGACACGGGGGATCTTTGTCCTTGTGTGTGAATGTGTAAGCAGTAGAGTAGCGGCTAGCACCCTGTGCTATGAACCTGGTGAAACGAGTTCGATTTCTACTCACGGCAAACACCTGTGACAATTATCTGAACCGGCCCCGGGCCTCCACTAGCTCGACTCAGCCTTAGTTGAGGCTATACAGGGGATCTTTGCCTTTGTTTTTGTAAGTGTGTACAAGTTAGCCCGTGCATGCGCGCGCGTATGCAGAGGTTCGAGCAAGTGCGGCGTGCGTACCGGATGCGCCAGTCAGCCAGCTGGTACTGCTTGTCGGTAGACAGGCTGCAGTAGTGCATGAGGAGGTGGGCAAGCGAGTTTCTGGCGAGGCCGAGGGAGCGCGCCGCTGGGTGCGTGTCGAACAGGCCCACCACGTACAGGCCCAGGTCACGTTGCAGCCACTCAATGTCTGAGTCCGCTCCGTGGAAAACCTGCGCCCCCGCCACACCGCAGCGTCAATCACCACGTCACCGTGGCAATCACTGCGCCACTGCGTCGCCGCGTCAAGCACCACGCCTCTCACGTGGCCGGTGCTCAAGATATGGTTACAACGTCCCTAGTAACCATCGTCGCCGCCGCCGCCGCTGTCAACAAGGCATGGCTGCAGCCAGCCCCCCTTAATTGCTTCCTTTCTCTATTTCCCTTGCTCGCTCCGACCTGCTCCCTCCTATTCTTTGGTCCTTTCGGTAAAGTCACCACCACGTAGAAGGGAAGCAATAAAATAATACAAATATAAAACAATACAATTCTCACGACGTTTCGACTGCAACACAAGCAATCGTCATCAGGTGTGAAAACCACAGCAAGAATTTTATTGTTTTATATTTTTATCATTTTATTGTTTCCCTTCTACGTGGTGACTTTACCGAAAGAACCAAGAATATGAATCCCTGCAGTCACGAAAGCTTTAAATAAATAAAAAATTCTGCTCCCTCCTGTTCTCCCCGTGTAATTCTGCGCCCCGAGATGTTTGTTACGCTTTAGGTGCAATACAAGTGCAATTTATTGTTGTAAACATTCACCCAATGGCATTCATATCGAGTGTGCAGGCAGTGCAATGATACATTGGCAGCAAGCTGGAGGGACCCAGGCGTCGTGCTACAAAGTCGGCGAGGGAGAGGGATGTCTCTCTCCTTGTTTTGCTGTCTCACTCGATTATTTTGTTTATGCATGTCTACGTGCACGCGTGCCTCTCACCTTGACAATTTTGTTGGGGTTGGTGAAGGCCTCGTTGAGGATGTGCAGGTCGTCGCGCAGCATCAGTGTGTCGATAATGAAGTCCTCTTCGCGCGTCGAGATTTGCATGAGGCAGGTGATGCCCAGGAAGGAACGGTATGAGTGATGCTACGGGGCCACGCACAGGAATAGCCGCTCAACGGTGGGCGGACAAACAAGAGTAGAAGAGGCAGATAGGCGGTCGAGCGGGACGAAAGCACACAGACGGCACAACCCAACAAACCAACCGCACATCACAACTCGATATTATACGACCATACATGTCACACTCACATGCTGGCACTCACCCAGACAACAAACACAGATCCCCCGTAGAGCTTTAACAGACTGTTGGGACAAGTGCTGTTAGAGAGCACCTATGAAAGCCGAAACGGCACACGAGGGGTTGGGTGGCCAGCACCACGCCCGGCCGCCTTTGTCTCCCAAGCGGCAATGTTTTTAAACATCGCACCAGGTACTCAATTGAGGCCGAGTCAAACTAGGGGAGGCCCAGGACCGGTTCAGATAATTGTGCTCTCGCACAGTCGGTACGGCGACCGGCTCCTCTTGAGGGCGCTCCACCTTCATCTTCTTCTCCGCTGCAGACACGGGGATCCGTCACTCATGGCGCGTGCGTGCAGTAGTGTGCTGGTTAATGCACTGCAAACCCAGTGACCTGATTTCAATTCCCGCTTCCGATCAACAGCAATGGCAAATATTTGATCAAGTCCTGCGCCTCCCCGAGGTCGACGGAGCCTTAAATGAGTACCGGGCACGATGTGTAATCATCAGTGCTGGGGAAACAAAGGCAGCCGAGCCTGGTGTTGACTACCCACCCCTCGTGTAATCCTGGATCTTCAGAGACGCTTGCTAACAGCACTTGCCCCAAGTCTGTTAAAGGTGAAACGATTTTTTTGTCGTGTGTTTGTGAGCAACGCCTCGACTTCTGTACGTGTCTGCATGTGTGTGTGTGTGCACATGCACGTGCAAGTGTTTGCGACTGCTGGATTAGTGCATGTCTCTGTGTTCATGGTGTGTGTGTGCCTTCACCGTGTTTGGCTTTTGCAGGCTGTGCCGAGCTCTTCTTTGGTTTCTCTGGCACTTTCATCAGTTTCCAGCGACTACAGATCTACAGAGACGGATGAGATAGCACTCAACGGGTTCTCATCACTCACTCAGTCAACTACTTAAACACTCATTCACTTACTCAGCCACTCAGGTACTCGTTCAACGATCCAACCACTCATGCGCTCAACTACACTCTCTCACCTACCCAAGCACTCACTCAACCATTCATTCACCCACTCATCTGCTCAAACATGCACTCAAATAACCACATTAATCACCAAACCACTAAAATTGCTCACTCAGCACCCATCCGCACAAGTGGTTTGTGAAATGGAATGATGGAGATAATGATGATGATGGAGATGTGAGCAAGATGTTAGCACACAACAATCACGTGTTACCTCAAACACTTTTGAGTTAGGATCCAATTTCTTTTCTTGAAATGGCAGAGATTTCCCGTCACTGGATGGTAGATACTGCAAGCACAAGCACATGAACAGATGCACAAGCGAACTTTTTATTTTCAACCACTTCCTCGAGTCCCCACGTCTTCATGTTTCCAGGATTTGTGCGTCAATAAAGACCGTTTTATCCAAATCCTAAGTGACCCCGTGTCACGTGTGACCCTGTGCTAATATTGTGTCTCTATGCCTCCTATCTGTCTCTCATTTACCATGCCTCCTGTGTGTTCCCCACGTCCCTAAGTCGCTTGTATCGCTGCATTGTCTTGGTGTCCTTGTAATTCCCGTGTCTCAAAGTCCATGTATCTCAATGCCACTCAACTACCCCTGTGCCTCCACATGTCCCTGTCTCCCCATGTCTCACCATGCCAAAGGGGTTGACGAACGTCTGCAGGACACGCGCTGCCTTCATCTGGGACGTGGAGCTCTGAGCAGTGCGAGCCTCGTTCTGCTGCTCTTCGCTGCTCTGCACACCACAGCAGAGCGCAGAGCGCTACAGCACATCGCAGCGCACTACAGCAACATGACAGCAATTTCAGCACAGCTCAGAATGCGACAGCACACAAGAGAACACACAGAACGCCCCAGCACATGATGGCTAACACAGCAAACACAGCACGGTACAGAAAGCTACAGCACACGAGATCACACACAAAGTGCTTTCGCCAGCGGTGTGGGAGATGAGACATGGGTTGGTTGTGGTCGTGTGAGGATGTTGGGCTCACGTCAAACAGGGTGAGGACCGGGCGCGTGGCAGGCACCGCCCTCCGTGCTCCCTCCACTGCACCACACAAAGACAAAAGTCAAAGATCCTCAATATAGCTTTGAAAAGACTTTTAGGGCAAGTGCTGTTAGCGAGCATCTACGAAGGTCAGCACAGAACACGAAGGGGATGGGAGGACCAACACTACACCCAGCCACCTTTGTCTCCCCAGTGCTGATGCTTTACACGCACTGAGTACTCATTTAAGGCTGAATTAATCTAAGGGAGCCCCAGGACCGGTTTAGATATTCGTCACCGGTGTTGGCCATAAGCAGCAATCGAACTTGGGTCGCCAGGTTAATAGTGCAGCACGCTAACCAGCTAAACTACTGCTGTTCGTCGTGACCGGGAATGGAACTTAGGCCATCAGGATCGTGCCACTACACACTACCACTGCACAGCCGCTCTCTAGTGACATACAGACATAAGCTAGCACAGAAGATGCACAGAGATACAGACTGAACAATACACACGTGAACACACACACCCACACACAAGCAATAATATACAGGGCCACACACCTGTTGCAACCGCTGACACACAAAACGTACGCATGCAGACAGGCAAATAAAGACACGTTAACAGAGATACAGGAATGAATACACACACATATGAATGGAAATGCACGCAATTGAACACAGACATAGACGCAAAGATAGTCACAGAAATAATACGCACATACACGCAGCAGCCAAAGAAGGGTCATTGCTTAAAACATCACCTATTATGTAAGTTTTACTTTTAGGACAATGTTACTGAAAAGTATTTTGTTATTTTGCTTGTGCCCCACTGTAAATGCAGTCAGGACATTACTTGTTATTTATTTCACTAAATTATGTTTAATTTGTACGCAGAACATGGCAATTATTTGTATGATTACTACTCAAATTATAAGTGTGATATTAAAAAACAGCACGGTATTTTTTCATGTCAATAAAATGAAATTTACTCGTGACAGGCTAGGTGTACACATCACTGGTCACGAATAAAAAATATATAATCCATATCATGAGCTTTGCCGATATAACCAGCACAACTAAGTGTGAGCTACCTTCAGTACCGTGCCTTGTGATTGGCTGCCTGTCGTCCAATGATAAGCCATCGTGAGGACACAAGAGAGGGTTTTCCAATCGCTGTCAAAACACAGAAGAAAATTGATTGAACAATCAGTGCCACACTAGGGTGGGCATACAAATGATACCATTAATGTCACCTTTGGGGGATTGAAACATCTAGATTGTACTGTCAGGGTCAGGCAATGAACCAACAAAATCACACAGGGGTGTCAACCTACACGACAATCGTAACATTATTCACACTCTAAGGACGGACATGAACTGAGCTCCTCATTGTCACGACGGTTTTGGGACGTGGAATTAAAAAAAGAACCACAAATGAGAGTTCTGTGCCGGATGAGAAAATGAGATGTAGAGTTTATAATCGCAAGTAAAGAGGGCATTTGTGTGATGAGTTTTGGTCTCTGGTCACCTCTGTCCAGGTGATGAATGTTCTCGATGGAGCCTTGATGGGCGTTTCGCTCTGCGGGAACAGCAGCAAAGATTATTAAACAAACGCAACCTTTACTGCAACGAGTCATTACTTTTGCAGTCACTTGTGCCTGGTTGTGACCATCAACTCGCTACATTTGTGAACGTCGTTTAACCACGGGTGGCTGAAACTCCCAAGATCCAAAACCTAGGATCTTAGCCGGGTGGTGTTGGTGGCGAAGTCCTGTAACCCAGCACTATGGAGGCAACAAGGGTGGGTGGATCACACAAATGTTGTTAAACTCCCTTCCCGTTGCTTTTCAGGTGTCATAGCATGGCCTGCTAGAAGGGGGTACAGCAAAGGTTGACTTCATCTATTCGTTCTGTATGGGATCGACTGTTGCCTCCTCGCATGTGTGGGTTTTCTCCAGGAACTCCGGTTCCCTCGCATATGTAAACACTCATTAATTGGTTGATAACACCTTCATATATAGACGACCACAAAGTTTGGGGGGAAATTTGGCACAGGCTCACCGCCTGGTAGCCTTTCCCGCTCGTCTGTGGTTCCTCCTCACGCCTCTGAGTTGTTCTCTCGCTTCGAGTGAGCGAATAATGTGCAGTGTGTCACAAGTAAAAAAATTATTATTGAAACAGTGCCGGATCATTGTGTTTGACCCAGTATTGGCCCCAGGAGCCACCCAGTCACCACCTATATTAAATCCATACTCTTTGGTTCTTTCGGTAAAGTCAGGTAGGTAGAAAAACAATAGATTACGACGTTTCGATCGCAACACAAGCAATCGTCATCAGGTGGGACAACCACACCAACTGCTGAAGACAGCAGTTGGTGTGGTTGTCCCACTGCTGTCTTCAGCAGTTGGTGTGGTTGTCCCACCTGATGACGATTGCTTGTGTTGCGATCGAAACGTCGTGATCTAATATTTTTCTACCTACGTGACTTTACCGAAAGAAGCAAAGAGTATGGATTCCCGCAGTCACGAAAGCTTCAAATCAAGATTATATGAAATGTTTGATTATATTTATTTATGAACATTCTGCCTCTGACCGCTCGCTATCCCTCTCCCCCTATGACTTTCAGTCTCTGTCTCCCACTCTTTTGTCTCTGTTCTCGTTCTCCGACTCTCTTGCCCTATCTATCCTTCATCCGTATCTCAACCGTGGCTGTCCATTATGAACCCCTCGCTGCTCCACCGAGCCGCCTCCGCTTCTGCGCTCACCTTGATGAGCGGGACGAGGCGTGCCTGCTTGACGAGCTGCCACAGCTCATTGGCGTTCTGCCTCAAGAGGGGCGGCACCGGATTGCAGCACGCGAGCACGCCCTGCAGCTCCCTGCGTCGGCAACGACGATGTCAACATGTTAGAGCAGCGACACGCGTCACAACACAACGCCAGAGCAATGCAACATCACGGCAAAACCACGTCACAGCAACAACACAATCTCACAGAAACAGCACAACGTTACAACAAGCCAGCACTCCCTCTCTGTCTTGCATCAAACAGCAATGGCATGGACTAGGGTGCATATAGCCGTTGATACTGGCAAAAGCATATCCGTTCAAGATGGCGTACATATATCCTATTCATGCTGGTGTACATACGTATATTGTTCATTCTGGCGTACGTGCGTATAGGCAGCTCAGGAAAGTCTATGAATGTATAGCCTAATAAAGTATTAAAGCTTTCGTGACTGCATAAAATTACTCATTGGTTTTTTCGGTAAAGTCACGTATGTAGAAATACAATAAAATTATATTATTTATTAATATAAATAATATAATTTTAATATATAAAATTATATTATTTATTGTATTTCTACATACGTGACTTTACCGAAAAAACCAATGAGTATGTATAGCCTGTTCATCCTGGCGTACGTATGTATATTGTGTTCAGGCTGGCATACGTACGTAAAGCCTGTCTTGTCTGGCGTACATATATATAGCCTGGTCATTATCAGGATCATACTAACCAATGCTATTACCACAATGCAACCTTCATCATCACCATCATACTATCACCATATCCATATCATCACCAGCATCCAGATCACCATCCACATCAAAACATTATGAGTGGCACCACCATCAACACTATCACTACCACTCTCACTACTACCAGCACAATCATCAGCCACCACCACTATTACCAACAACAAGAACAGGCGCCATATGCCAATAAGTGGCGGTGACATCACCATGGCGGTTGTCTCAGGCCAGGTGCACTCCGAAGCCACGTGCAGTGTCGAAGGCTCGTTAACAGGAGCTCACGGAACAGAGCCAGGTGCCATGGGTTGACTGACTGCAATGACTGGGGCAGATGCACCAGCTGTGCACGCGACTGTGCCAACTTGCTGCATTTTAGCCGCCCGGCACTCCGCTCTTTATTGTGAGCATCGCTCTTCTGACCTTCGTTGTTGTTGGAGGGCGAATCTTACCACCGCTGTCAATACCATCATGGGTATCACTCGCACCACCATCCCAACTGTCCCTGCCACCACCGGCCCCACCACAACCGTGCGCGGCTTACCGAGGCATCTCCTCTGCGATCTTCATGAGCATGTGGTTTGGGAGGACTTATCTGTGACAGCAACAGCACAACACACACTGGTCAGGCCAGGGCACAATGCACATCTCAGCAATAACAACAATCACACAGGCCGTACAGGCCCAACAACGCAACAGCGACAGTAATCGTACTACGCAACCATTGACCTACGGCACTGGAATGTGAAGTTTCTACAACTGGTTCAGGATCACGATCAGGTAAATTAAAAAGTGCTGCGTCGTACACCCCAGTGTTTGACTGTGCTATATTATAAACACCCGTGTATCGATATTTCCATTTTAATGTGTTATGGTCGAAACGTCGTGATAATTTTTATTGTTTTATAAATATTTTATTATTTATTGTTTCCCTTCAACGTGACTTTACCGAAAGAGCTAAGAATATGAATTACTGCAGTCACGAAAGTTTTAAATCAAAATTTAGACTGTGTGTTGTTTTGGTGCGGTCTTGGATCGTTTTTGTTGTTGTTTTGCTGCCTTGCCCTAAAGTGCATTGAGTGTTAAAAAATCTACAGTAATTAATGTAATTATGCAATTTGTACTTATATACTTTATATTCATACATTTGTCGCTACTCTGGACATCTGTGATAAAGAGTTCATAGCTCATCGGATTCCTCCAGTCTAAATAAATATTCTGATAAATCAAGTTAAAAATTTTGAACACTGTGGTGTTGTTCCGTTTGCTGTGTTATTCTACGCTGTTGGAAAGTCCCGTGCTTTGCTGCACTATGCTATGCAGTGCAGTACACGGCTATTTCAGCGCCGCGTGCGCTCTCACCCCGTGCTCTCGTCCTCGGCGCGTGCCGTGCGGTCGCGCCAGGCGTACAGGAGCCGGGCGGCGCTGCTCTGCTGCACATCCAGTGGCTGTTTGTGCTTGTGCAGCAGCTCCAGGTAGGAGTCCTCGGTGAACACCGGCTTGTGGTAGCGCTGAGACACACACACAGACGCACACAGGGAGAGAGAGGGAGATGGAACCACGCAAGTAGTGACAGAGGCAGCAATAATTACCAGGGTTGTTAAAACGATCATCGGTTAACTGGTAATTGTTTTCAGCATCAATTACCAGTTCTGAAAGTCGGTAACCAATGTTTCCAGTGGGAATTTTTATCGCGAATGCACTAATTAGGATGCATGAACATTAAAACGGTACGGCGGGCCCGAGTCACCACATTGAACATAAATCGGCATTTTGAGACCCCCTCCACTGTCACTGTGTAGCATATTATTACGTTCCAGGGACTCTATGAGATGATAGGACAATAGTCTACACACATTACACCATGAACTATATCACTTCGTTGATCTAGTAAAAAAGATAAATATATTCTTTATTTATTGCTTGAGGACTTGTAACGGAATAAACAATATTTTTGGAGAGGTGGGAAAACTGTCCCGATCGAGAGTGAGAATGGTGGATTTGCTTACAAAGATAGGCTTGCAACTTGCTCACTGGTGGAGCCAGTGGGGGGTGGGGTGGCACGTGCCCCCCCAATGATCCGATCGGCATTTTGCGACCTTCACTGCCACTTTGTAGCATATTATTACGTGTCAGGGACTCTATGAGATGATAGGACAATAGTCCGAGTCCATAATTGGTAATAAGTAACGGCAAAGCAGTTATAAGTGACTCACAGAATTGTGCGCAGTTGCGTATACAGGACACGACTTCCCTGAAGGCATCAACACCTTCAGCGAGCGCGAAGCCGATCACACAACGCGGTTCGAACTCGACCCTCAATCGATGGCTGTGCCATCGCCGCACTACGCGTCAAATAAAAACCAAGGGACAAGTCCTTACTTACTAACACTATCTTTTTTCATTGCTGGAGGGGTTGCCCCCCCCCCCCCCACCTGAAAATCCTGGCTCAGCCATTGCCCACGCGCCACTCACCTTGAGGGCCACAGTTCGGCTCTGGTCCCACACAAGCTGCAGGAGGTTGGGTCGGCCCAGCGCCTTGGTGAGCAGGTCGGCGCGGACGCGGTCGTACACGTACAGCAGGTAGTGCGTGTCGGCACGCGCATAGTGCAGCATGTCTGGCAGGAGAGGCCTGTGTGTGTGTGGCGTGCATACGTGGAAGTGTGCAAGTGTTTGTGTGCGTGTGTATGCAATTGTGAGTGTGTATGTGTTTGTGTGTGAGTGTGTGCATGCGAGTGTGTATGAGACGCAGATATTAAAGTACCGCAACATTTATCTGTTGACCCATGTTTCATTTCCGGTGAAGGCTAACATCATTTGGGAGTGATATAGTAACCAGTATTGGACCTCCCCCAAGACTGACTGGGCCTTAAATGAGTACCTAGTATAAGATATGAACATCAGCACTGGGGAAACAAAGGAGGTCAGGCATGATGCTTACCACATTACCCTCTCAAACATTGTGCCAGCCTTAATAGGGGCTCGCTAAGATAACTTGAGGAGGGGGGGGGTGAAAGTGCTTCATATGTACTGTTCTATGAACCCAGTGATGGGACTTCAATTCCTCACCCTGGCCAACTAGATTCAGCAGTCTATTCAGGCGACACGGGGGATCTTTGTCCTTGTGTGTGAATGTGTAAGCAGTAGAGTATCGGCTAGCACCCTGTGCTATGAACCTGGTGAAACGAGTTCGATTTCTACTCACGGCCAACACCTGTGACAATTATCTGAACCGGTCCCGGCCCTCCACTAGCTCGACTCAGCCTCAAATGAGTACCTGGTGTAGCGGTGTGTAAACATCACCACTGGGGAGACAAAGGCGGCCGTGCATGCTACTGGCCACCCACCCCCTCCTTCACAGCACTTTCCCCAACAATTAGTTGAGGCTATACAGGGGATCTTTGCCTTTGTTTTTGTACGTGTGTACAAGTTAGCCCGTGCATGCGCGCGCGTATGCAGAGGTTCGAGCAAGTGCGGCGTGCGTACCGGATGCGCCAGTCAGCCAGCTGGTACTGCTTGTCGGTAGACAGGCTGCAGTAGTGCATGAGGAGGTGGGCGAGCGAGTTTCTGGCGAGGCCGAGGGAGCGCGCCGCTGGGTGCGTGTCGAACAGGCCCACCACGTACAGGCCCAGGTCACGTTGCAGCCACTCAATGTCCGAGTCCGCTCCGTGGAAAACCTGCGCCCCCGCCACACCGCAGCGTCAATCACCACGTCACCGGGGCAATCACTGTGCCACTGCGTCGCCGCGTCAAGCACCACTCCTCTCACGTGGCCGGTGCTCAAGATATGGTTACAACGTTCCTAGTAACCATCGTCGCCGCCGCCGCTGTCAACAAGGCATGGCTGCAGCCAGCCCCCCTTAATTGCTTCCTTTCTCTATTTCCCTTGCTCGCTCCGACCTGCTCCCTCCTATTCTTTGGTCCTTTCGGTAAAGTCACCACCACGTAGAAGGGAAGCAATAAAATAATACAAATATAAAACAATAAAATTCTCACGACGTTTCGACTGCAACACAAGCAATCATCATCAGGTGTGAAAACCACAGCAAGAATTTTATTGTTTTATATTTTTATTATTTTAGTGTTGCCCTTCTACGTGGTGACTTTACCGAAAGAACCAAGAATATGAATCCCTGCGGTCACGAAAGCTTTAAATAAATAAATAAAAATCTGCTCCCTCCTGTTCTCCCCGTGTAATTCTGCGCCCCGAGATGTTTGTTACGCTTTAGGTGCAATACAAGTGCAATGTATTGTTGCAAACATTCACCCAATGGCATTCATATCGAGTGTGCAGGCAGTGCAATGATACATTGGCAGCAAGCTGGAGGGACCCAGGCGTCGTGCTACAAAGTCGGCGAGGGAGAGGGATGTCTCTCTCCTTGTTTTGCTGTCTCACTCGCTTATTTTGTTTATGCATGTCTACGTGCACGCGTGCCTCTCACCTTGACAATTTTGTTGGGGTTGGTGAAGGCCTCGTTGAGGATGTGCAGGTCGTCGCGCAGCATCAGTGTGTCGATAATGAAGTCCTCTTCGCGCGTCGAGATTTGCATGAGGCAGGTGATGCCCAGGAAGGAACGGTATGAGTGATGCTACGGGGCCACGCACAGGAATAGCCGCTCAACGGTGGGCGGACAAACAAGAGTAGAAGAGGCAGATAGGCGGTCGAGCGGGACGAAAGCACACAGACGGCACAACCCAACAAACCAACCGCACATCACAACTCGATATTATACGACCACACACGTCACACACACATGCTGGCACGCACCCAGACAACAAACACAGATCCCCCGTAGAGCTTTAACAGACTGTTGGGACAAGTGCTGTTAGAGAGCACCTATGAAGGCCGAAACGGCACACGAGGGGTTGGGTGGCCAGCACAACGCCCGGCCGCCTTTGTCTCCCAAGCGGCAATGTTTTTAAACATCGCACCAGGTACTCAATTGAGGCCGAGTCAAACTAGGGGAGGCCCAGGACCGGTTCAGATAATTGTGCTCTCGCACAGTCGGTACGGCGACCGGCTCCTCTTGAGGGCACTCCACCTTCATCTTCTTCTCCGCTGCAGACACGGGGATCCGTCACTCATGGGGCGTGCGTGCAGTAGTGTGCTGGTTAATGCACTGCAAACCCAGTCACCTGATTTCAATTCCCGCTTGCGATCAACAGCAATGGCAAATATTTGATCAAGTCCTGGGCCTCCCCGAGGTCGACGGAGCCTTAATTGAGTACCGGGCACGATATGTCATCATCAGTGCTGGGGAAACAAAGGCAGCCGAGCCTGGTGTTGACTACCCACCCCTCGAGTAATCCTGGATCTTCAGAGATGCTTGCTAACAGCACTTGCCCCAAGTCTGTTAAAGGTGATACGATTTTGTTTTTGTCGTGTGTGTGCGAGCCACGCCTCGACTTCTGTACGTGTCTGCATGTGTGTGTGTGCACATGCACGTGCAAGTGTTTGCGACTGCTGGATTAGTGCATGTCTCTGTGTTCATGGTGTGTGTGTCTATGCCTTCACCGTGTTTGGCTTTTGCAGGCTGTGCAGAGCTCTTCTTTGGTTTCTCTGGCGCTTTCATCAGTTTCCAGCGACTACAGATCTACAGAGACGGGTGAGATAGCACTCAACGGGTTCTCATCACTCACTCAGTCAACTACTTAAACACTCATTCACTTACTCAGCCACTCAGGTACTCGTTCAACGATCCAACCACTCATGCGCTCAACTACACTCTCTCACATACCCAAGCACTCACTCAACCATTCATTCACCCACTCATCTGCTCAAACATGCACTCAAATAAACACATTAATCACCAAACCACTAAAATTCCTCACTCAGCACCCATCCGCACAAGTGGTTTGTGAAATGGAATGGAGATAATGATGATGGAGATGATGATGTGAGCAAGATGTTAGCACACAACAATCACGTATTAACTAAAACACTTTTGAGTTAGGATCCAATTTCTTTTCTTGAAATGGCAGAGATTTCCCGTCACTGGATGGTAGATACTGCAAGCACAAGCACATGAACAGATGCACAAGCGAACTTGGACACACGCGCAAGGAAACAAACAAACGACCCTGTGCATGTCCTCTTTTTATTTTCAACCACTTCAAGTCCCCACGTCTTCATGTTTCCAGGATTTCTGCGTCAATGAAGACCGTTTTATCCAAATTCTAAGTGACCCCGTGTTACGTGTGACCCTGTGCTAATATTGTTTCTCTATGCCTCCTATCTGTCTCTCATTTACCATGCCTCCTGTGTGTTCCCCACGTCCCTAAGTCGCTTGTATCGCTGCATTGTCTTGGTGTCCTTGTAATTCCCGTGTCTCAAAGTCCATGTATCTCCTTGGCACTCAACTACCCCTGTGCCTCCACATGTCCCTGTCTCCCCATGTCTAACCATGCCAAAGGGGTTGACGAACGTCTGCAGGACACGCGCTGCCTTCATCTGGGACGTGGAGCTCTGAGCAGTGCGAGCCTCGTTCTGCTGCTCTTCGCTGTCCTGCACACCACAGCAGAGCGCAGAGCGCTACAGCACATCGCAGCGCACTACAGCAACATGACAGCAATTTCAGCACAGCTCAGAATGCGACAGCACACAAGAGAACGCACAGAACGCTCCAGCACATGATGGCTAACACAGCAAACACAGCACGGTACAGAAAGCTATAGTACACAAGATCACACACACAGTGCTTTCGCCAGCGGTGTGGGAGATGAGACATGGGTTGGTTGTGGTCGTGTGAGGATGTTGGGCTCACGTCAAACAGGGTGAGGACCGGGCGCGTGGCAGGCACCGCCCTCCGTGCTCCCTCCACTGCACCACACAAAAGACAAAAGTCAAAGATCCTCAATATAGCCTTGAAAAGACTTTTAGGGCAAGTGCTGTTAGCGAGCATCTACGAAGGTCAGCACAGAACACGAAGGGGATGGGAGGACCAACACTACACCCAGCCACCTTTGTCTCCCCAGTGCTGATGCTTTACACGCACTGAGTACTCATTTAAGGCTGAATTAATCTAAGGGAGCCCCAGGACCGGTTTAGATATTCATCACCGGTGTTGGCCATAAGCAGCAATCGAACTTGGGTCGCCAGGTTAAGAGTGCAGCACGCTAACCAGCTAAACTACTGCTGTTCGTCGTGACCGGGAATGGAACTTAGGCCATCAGGATCGTGCCACTACACACTACCACTGCACAACCGTTCTCTAGTGACATACAGACATCCGCTAGCACAGAAGATGCACAGAGATACAGACTGAAGAATACACACGTGAACACACACACCCACACACACGCAATAATATACACGGCCACACACCTGTTGCAACCGCTGACACACAAGACATACGCATGCAGACAGGCAAATAAAGACACGTTAGCAGAGACACAGGAATGAATACACACACATGTGAATGAAAATGCACGCAATTGAACAGACACAAAGATAGCGAAAGAAATAATATGCACATACACGCAGCAGCCAAAGAAGGGTCATTGCTTAAAACATCACCTATTATGTAAGTTTTACTTTTACGACAATGTTACTGAAAAGTATTTGTTATTTTTGCTTGTGCCCCACTGTAAATGCAGTCAGGACATTATTTGTTATTTATTTCAATAAATTATGTTTAATTTGTACACAGAACATGGCAATTATTTGTATGATTACTACTCAAATTATGAGTGTGATATTAAAAAGCAGCACAGTATTTTTTCATGTCAATACAATGAAATCTACTCGTGACAGGCTAGGTGTACTCATCAACTGTCACGAATAAAAAAATAGAATCCATATCATGAGCTTTGCCGATATAACCAGCACAACTAAGTGTGAGCTACCTTCAGTACCGTGCCTTGTGATTGGCTGCCTGTCGTCCAATGACAAGCCATCGTGAGGACAGAAGAGAGGGTTTTCCAATCGCTGTCAAAACACAGAAGAAAATTGATTGAACAATCAGTGCCACACTAGGGTGGGCATACAAATGATACCATTAATGTCACCTTTGGGGGATTGAAACATCTAGATTGTGCTGTCAGGGTCAGGCCATGAACCAACAAAATCACACAGGGGTGTCAACCTACACAACAATCGGAACATTATTCACACTCTAAGGACGGACATGAACTGAGCTCCTCATTGTCATGACGGTTTTGGGACGTGGAATTAAAAAAAGAACCACAAATGAGAGTTCTGTGCCGGATGAGAAAATGAGATGTAGAGTTTATAATCGAAGTAAAGAGGGCATTTGTGTGATGAGTTTTGCTCTCTGGTCACCTCTGTCCGGGTGATGAATGTTCTCAATGGAGCCTTGATGGGCGTTTCGCTCTGCAGGAACAGCAGCAATGATTATTAAACAAACGCAACCTTTACTGCAACGAGTCATTACTTTTGCAGTCACTTGTGCCTGATTGTGACCATCAACTCGCTACATTTGTGAACGTCGTTTAACCACGGGTGGCTGAAACTCCCAAGATTCAAAACCTAGGATCTTAGCCGGGTGGTGTTGGTGGCGAAGTCCTGTAACCCAGCACTATGGAGGCAACAAGGGTGGGTGGATCACACAAATGTTGTTAAACTCGCTTCCCGTTGCTTTTCAGGTGTCATAGCATGGCCTGCCAGAAGCGGGTACAGCAAAGGTTGACTTCATCTGTTCGTTCTGTATGGGATCGACTGTTGCCTCCTCGCATGCGTGGGTTTACTCCAAGAACCCCGGTTCCCTCCCATATGTAAACACTCATTAATTGGTTGATAACACCTTCATATATAGACGACCACAAAGCTTGGGGGGAAATTTGGCACACAGGCTCACCACCTGGTGAGCCTGTGAGTTGTTCTCTCGCTTCGAGTGAGCGAATAATGTGCAGTGTGTCACAAGTTAAAAAATTATTATTGAAGCAGTGCCGGATCATTGTGTTTGACCCAGTATTGGCCCCAGGAGCCACCCAGTCACCACCTATATTAAATCCATACTCTTTTGTTCTTTCGGTAAAGTCAGGTAGGTAGAAAAACAATAGATCACGACGTTTCGATCGCAACACAAGCAATCGTCATCAGGTGGGACAACCACACCAACTGCTGTCTTCAGCAGTTGGTGTGGTTGTCCCACTGCTGTCTTCAGCAGTTGGTGTGGTTGTACCACCTGATGACGATTGCTTGTGTTGGATCGAAACGTCGTGATCTATTGTTTTTCTACCTACGTGACTTTACCGAAAGAACCAAAGAGTATGGATTCCTGCAGTCACGAAAGCTTCAAATCAAGATTATATTAAATGTTTTATTATATTAATATATGCACATTCTGTCTCTGACCACTCGCTATCCCTCTCCCCCTATGACTTTCAGTCTCTGTCTCCCACTCTCTTGTGTCTCTGTTCTCGTTCTCCGACTCTCTTGCCCTATCTATCCTTCATCCGTATCTCAACCCTGGCCGTCCATTATGAACCCCTCGCTGCTCCACCGAGCCGCCTCCGCTTCTGCGCTCACCTTGATGAGCGGGACGAGGCGTGCCTGCTTGACGAGCTGCCACAGCTCATTGGCGTTCTGCCTCACGAGGGGCGGCACCGGATTGCAGCACGCGAGCACGCCCTGCAGCTCCCTGCGTCGGCAACGACGATGTCAACATGTTAGAGCAGCGACACGCGTCACAACACAACGCCAGAGCAATGCAACATCACGGCAAAAACCACGTCACAGCAACAACACAATCTCACAGAAACAGCACAACGTTACAACAAGCCAGCACTCCCTCTCTGTCTTGCATCAAACAGCAATGGCGTGGACTAGGGTGCATATAGCCGTTGATACTGGCAAAAGCATATCCGTTCAAGATGGCGTACATATATCCTATTCATGCTGGTGTACATACGTATATTGTTCATTCTGGCGAACGTGCGTATAGGCAGCTCAGGAAAGTCTATGTATGTATAGCCTAATAAAGTATTAAAGCTTTCGTGACTGCATAAAATTACTCATTGGTTTTTTCGGTAAAGTCACGTATGTAGAAATACAATAAAATTATATTATTTATTGTATTTCTACATACGTGACTTTACCGAAAAAAACAATGAGTATGTATAGCCTGTTCATCCTGGCGTACGTATGTATATTGTGTTCAGGCTGGCATACGTACGTAAAGCCTGTCTTGTCTAGCGTACGTATACATACCCTGGTCATTATCAGGATCATACTAACCAATGCTATTACCACAATGCAACCTTCATCATCACCATCATACTATCACCATATCATCACCAGCATCCAGATCACCATCCACATCAAAACATAATGAGTGGCACCACCATCAACACTATCACTACCACTCTCACTACTATCAGCACAATCATCAGCCACCACCACTATTACCAACAACAAGAACAGGCGCCATATGCCAATAAGTGGCGGTGACATCACCACGGCAGTTGTCTCAGGCCAGGTGCACTCCGAAGCCACGTCCAGTGTCGAAGGCTCGCTAACAGGCGCTCACGGAACAGAGCCAGGTGCCATGGGTTGACTGACTGCAATGACTGGGGCAGATGCACCAGCTGTGCACGCGACTGTGCCAACTTGCTGCATTTTAGCCGCCCGGCACTCGCTCTTTATTGTGAGCATCGCTCCTCTGCCCTTCGTTGTTGTTGGAGGGCGAATATTACCACCACTGTCAATACCATCATGGGTATCACTCGCACCACCATCCCAACTGTCCCTGCCACCACCGGCCCCACCACCACCGTGCGCGGCTTACCGAGGCATCTCCTCTGCGATCTTCATGAGCATGTGGTTTGGGAGGACGTATCTGTGACAGTAGGAGCACAACACACACCGGTCAGGCCAGGGCACTATGCACGTCGCAGCAATAACAATAATCACACAGGCCGTACAAGCCCAACAACGCAACAGCTACAGTAATCGTACTACGCAACCATTGACCTACGGCACTGGAATGTGCAGTTTCTACAACTGGTTCAGGATCACGATCAGGTAAATAAAAAGTGCTGCGTTGTACACCCCAGTGTTTTACTGTGCTATATTATAAAACACCCGTGTATCGATATTACCATTTTAATGTGCAATTTTATTGAGGGACTGTGTGTTGTTTTGGTGCGGTCTTGGATCGTTTTTGTTGTTGTTTTGCTGCCTTGCCCTAGAGTGCATTGAGTGTAAAAAAATCTACAGTAATTAATGTAATTATGCAATTTGTACTTGTATACTTCATATTCATACATTTTTCGCTACTCTGGACATCTGTGATAAAGAGTTCATAGCTCATCGGATTCCTCCAGTCTAAATAAATATTCTGATAAATCAAGATAAATATTTTGAACGCTGTGGTGTTGTTCTGTTTGCTGTGTTATTCTACGCTGTCGGAAAGTCCCGTGCTTTGCTGCACTATGCTATGCAGTGCAGTACACGGCTATTTCAGCGCCACGGGCGCTCTCACCCCGTGCTCTCGTCCTCGGCGCGTGCCGTGCGGTCGCGCCAGGCGTACAGGAGCCGGGCGGCGCTGCACTGCTGCACATCCAGTGGCTGCTTGTGCTTGTGCAGCAGCTCCAGGTAGGAGTCCTCGGTGAACACCGGCTTGTGGTAGCGCTGAGACACACACACACACGCACACAGGGAGAGAGGGGGAGATGGAACCACGCAAGTAGTGAAAGCGGCAGCAATAATTACCAGGGTTCAGACTTGTTTGGTATGCTTCTCTCTCTGTGTCGCCTGTTGTATCTGTGTTAGTTCCCCCCTACTTGGGTGTCTGTATATACATCTGGGGTTATGTGTTTCCTCTCTCTCGTAAATTTAGCTCTTCTGTACCTGATGATGGCTGCTTGTGTTGCAACCAAAACGTCGTACGCTATTATCTTATTTTATTATTTCTCATTTATACGTGACTTTACCGAAAAAACCAAAGAGTAATTACCTGGGATGTTAAAACGATCATCGGTTAACTGGTAATTTTTTTCAGCATCAATTACCAGTTCTGAAAGTCGGTAACCAATGTTTCCAGTGGGATTTTTTATCGTGAATGCACTAATTAGGATGCATGAACATTACAACGGTACGGCGGGCCCGAGTCACCACATTGAACATAAATCGGCATTTTGCGACCCCCTCCACTGCCACTGTGTAGCATATTATTACGTTCCAGGGACTCTATGAGATGATAGGACAATAATCTACACACATTACACCATGAACTATATCACTTCGTTGATCTAGTTAAAAAGATAAATATATTCTTTGTTTATTGCTCGAGGCCTTTTAACGGAATAAACAATATTTTCGGAGGGGTGGGAAAACTTTCGAGAGTGAGAGTGGTGGATTTGCTTACAAAGATAGGCTTGCAACTTGCTCATTGGTGGAGCCAGTGGGGGGTGGGGTGGCACGTGCCCCCCCAATGATCCGATCGAAATCCCTAATTGAGATCGGATCACTGGGGTTTATTGGTAATAAATCAGCATTTTGCGACCCTCACTGCCACCGTGTAGCATATTATTACGTGTCAGGGACTCCATGAGATGATAGGACAATAGTCCGAGTCCATAATTGGCAATAAGTAACGGCAAAGCAGTTATAAGTGACTCACAGAATTGTGCGCAGTTGCGTATACAGGACACGACTTCCCTGAAGGCATCAACAACTTCAGCGAGCGCGATGCCGATCACACAACGCGGTTCGAATTCGATCCTTGATCGATGGCTGCACCATCGCCGCACACGCGTCAAATAAAAACCAAGGGACAAGTCCTTACTTACTAACACTACCTTTTTTCATTGCTGGAGGGGTTGCCCCCCCCCCACACCTGAAAATCCTGGCTCCGCCATTGCCCACGCGCCACTCACCTTGAGTGCCACAGTTCGGCTCTGGTCCCACACAAGCTGCAGGAGGTTGGGTCGGCCCAGCGCCTTGGTGAGCAGGTCGGTGCGGACGCGGTCGTACACGTACAGCAGGTAGTGCGTGTCGGCACGCGCATAGTGCAGCATGTCTGGCAGGAGAGGCCTGTGTGTGTGCGTGCATACGTGGATGTGTGCAAGTGTTGGTGTGCGTGTGTATGCAATTGTGAGTGTGTATGTGTTTGTGTGTGAGTGTGTGCATGCGAGTGTGTATGAGACGCAGATGTTAATGTACCGCAACATTTATCTGTTGACCCATGTTTCATTTCCGATGAAGGCTAACATCATTTGGGAGTGATATAAAAACCAGTATTGGACCTCCCCCAAGACTGACTGGGCCTTAAATGAGTACCTAGTATAAGATATGAACATCAGCACTGGGGAAACAAAGGAGGTCAGGCATGATGCTAATCAGCCTTAATAAGGGCTCGCTAAGATAACTTGAGTGGGGAGGGGGGTGAAAGTGCTTCATATGTACTGTTCTATGAGCCCAGTGATGGGACTTCAATTCCTCACCCTGGCGAACTAGATTCAGCAGTCTATTCAGGCGACACGGGGGATCTTTGTCCTTGTGTGTGAATGTGTAAGCAGTAGAGTAGCGGCTAGCACCCTGTGCTATGACCTGGTGAAACGAGTTCGATTTCTACTCACGGCCAACACCTGTGACAATTATCTGAACCGGCCCCGGGCCTCCACTAGCTCGACTCAGCCTTAGTTGAGGCTATACAGGGGATCTTTGCCTTTGTTTTTGTAAGTGTGTACAAGTTAGCCCGTGCATGCGCGCGCGTATGCAGAGGTTCGAGCAAGTGCGGCGTGTGTACCGGATGCGCCAGTCAGCCAGCTGGTACTGCTTGTCGGTAGACAGGCTGCAGTAGTGCATGAGGAGGTGGGCGAGCGAGTTTCTGGCGAGGCCGAGGGAGCGCGCCGCTGGGTGCGTGTCGAACAGGCCCACCACGTACAGGCCCAGGTCACGTTGCAGCCACTCAATGTCCGAGTCCGCTCCGTGGAAAACCTGCGCCCCCGCCACACCGCAGCGTCAATCACCACGTCACCGTGGCAATCACTGCGCCACTGCGTCGCCGCGTCAAGCACCACGCCTCTCACGTGGCCGGTGCTCAAGATTTGGTTACAACGTCCCTAGTAACCATCGTCGCCGCCGCCGCCGCTGTCAACAAGGCATGGCTGCAGCCAGCCCCCCTTAATTGCTTCCTTTCTCTATTTCCCTTGCTCGCTCCGACCTGCTCCCTCCTATTCTTTGGTCCTTTCGGTAAAGTCACCACCACGTAGAAGGGAAGCAATAAAATAATACAAATATAAAACAATACAATTCTCACGACGTTTCGACTGCAACACAAGCAATCGTCATCAGGTGTGAAAACCACAGCAAGAATTTTATATTTTTATCATTTTATTGTTTCCCTTCTACGTGGTGACTTTACCGAAAGAACCAAGAATATGAATCCCTGCAGTCATGAAAGCTTTAAATAAATAAATAAAATTCTGCTCCCTCCTGTTCTCCCCGTGTAATTCTGCGCCCCGAGATGTTTGTTACGCTTTAGGTGCAATACAAGTGCAATTTATTGTTGTAAACATTCACCCAATGGCATTCATATCGAGTGTGCAGGCAGTGCAATGATACATTGGCAGCAAGCTGGAGGGACCCAGGCGTCGTGCTACAAAGTCGGCGAGGGAGAGGGATGTCTCTCTCCTTCTTTTGCTGTCTCACTCGATTATTTTGTTTATGCATGTCTACGTGCACGCGTGCCTCTCACCTTGACAATTTTGTTGGGGTTGGTGAAGGCCTCGTTGAGGATGTGCAGGTCGTCGCGCAGCATCAGTGTGTCGATAATGAAGTCCTCTTCGCGCGTTGAGATTTGCATGAGGCAGGTGATGCCCAGGAAGGAACGGTATGAGTGATGCTACGGGGCCACGCACAGGAATAGCCGCTCAACGGTGGGCGGACAAACAAGAGTAGAAGAGGCAGATAGGCGGTCGAGCGGGACGAAAGCACACAGACGGCACAACCCAACAAACCAACCGCACATCACAACTCGATATTATACGACCACACATGTCACACTCACATGCTGGCACTCACGCAGACAACAAACACAGATCCCCCGTAGAGCTTTAACAGACTGTTGGGACAAGTGCTGTTAGAGAGCACCTATGAAAGCCGAAACGGCACACGAGGGGTTGGGTGGCCAGCACCACGCCCGGCCGCCTTTGTCTCCCAAGCGGCAATGTTTTTAAACACCGCACCAGGTACTCAATTGAGGCCGAGTCAAACTAGGGGAGGCCCAGGACCGGTTCAGATAATTGTGCTCTCGCACAGTCGGTACGGCGACCGGCTCCTCTTGAGGGCGCTCCACCTTCATCTTCTTCTCCGCTGCAGACACGGGGATCCGTCACTCATGGCGCGTGCGTGCAGTAGTGTGCTGGTTAATGCACTGCAAACCCAGTGACCTGATTTCAATTCCCGCTTCCGATCAACAGCAATGGCAAATATTTTATCAAGTCCTGGGCCTCCCCGAGGTCGACGGAGCCTTAAATGAGTACCGGGCACGATGTGTAATCATCAGTGCTGGGGAAACAAAGGCAGCCGAGCCTGGTGTTGACTACCCACCCCTCGTGTAATCCTGGATCTTCAGAGATGCTTGCTAACAGCACTTGCCCCAAGTCTGTTAAAGGTGAAACGATTTTTTTGTCGTGTGTTTGTGAGCAACGCCTCGACTTCTGTACGTGTCTGCATGTGTGTGTGTGTGCACATGCACGTGCAAGTGTTTGCGACTGCTGGATTAGTGCATGTCTCTGTGTTCATGGTGTGTGTGTGCCTTCACCGTGTTTGGCTTTTGCAGGCTGTGCCGAGCTCTTCTTTGGTTTCTCTGGCGCTTTCATCAGTTTCCAGCGACTACAGATCTACAGAGACGGATGAGATAGCACTCAACGGGTTCTCATCACTCACTCAGTCAACTACTTAAACACTCATTCACTTACTCAGCCACTCAGGTACTCGTTCAACAATCCAACCACTCATGCGCTCAACTACACTCTCTCACCTACCCAAGCACTCACTCAACCATTCAATCACCCACTCATCTGCTCAAACATGCACTCAGATAACCACATTAATCACCAAACCACTAAAATTGCTCACTCAGCACCCATCCGCACAAGTGGTTTGTGAAATGGAATGATGGAGATAATGATGATGGAGATGTGAGCAAGATGTTAGCACACAACAATCACGTGTTAACTCAAACACTTTTGAGTTAGGATCCAATTTCTTTTCTTGAAATGGCAGAGATTTCCCGTCACTGGATGGTAGATACTGCAAGCACAAGCACATGAACAGATGCACAAGCGAACTTTTTATTTTCAATCACTTCCTCGAGTCCCCACGTCTTCATGTTTCCAGGATTTGTGCGTCAATAAAGACCGTTTTATCCAAATCCTAAGTGACCCCGTGTCACGTGTGACCCTGTGCTAATATTGTGTCTCTATGCCTCCTATCTGTCTCTCATTTACCATGCCTCCTGTGTGTTCCCCACGTCCCTAAGTCGCTTGTATCGCTGCATTGTCTTGGTGTCCTTGTAATTCCCGTGTCTCAAAGTCCATGTATCTCAATGCCACTCAACTACCCCTGTGCCTCCACATGTCCCTGTCTCCCCATGTCTCACCATGCCAAAGGGGTTGACGAACGTCTGCAGGACACGCGCTGCCTTCATCTGGGACGTGGAGCTCTGAGCAGTGCGAGCCTCGTTCTGCTGCTCTTCGCTGTTCTGCACACCACAGCAGAGTGCAGAGCGCTACAGCACATCGCAGCGCACTACAGCAACATGACAGCAATTTCAGCACAGCTCAGAATGCGAAAGCACACAAGAGAACACACAGAACGCCCCAGCACATGATGGCTAACACAGCAAACACAGCACGGTACAGAAAGCTACAGCACACGAGATCACACACAAAGTGCTTTCGCCAGCGGTGTGGGAGATGAGACATGGGTTGGTTGTGGTCGTGTGAGGATGTTGGGCTCACGTCAAACAGGGTGAGGACCGGGCGCGTGGCAGGCACCGCCCTCCGTGCTCCCTCCACTGCACCACACAAAGACAAAAGTCAAAGATCCTCAATATAGCTTTGAAAAGACTTTTAGGGCAAGTGCTGTTAGCGAGCATCTACGAAGGTCAGCACAGAACACGAAGGGGATGGGAGGACCAACACTACACCCAGCCACCTTTGTCTCCCCAGTGCTGATGCTTTACACGCACTGAGTACTCATTTAAGGCTGAATTAATCTAAGGGAGCCCCAGGACCGGTTTAGATATTCGTCACCGGTGTTGGCCATAAGCAGCTATCGAACTTGGGTCGCCAGGTTAATAGTGCAGCACGCTAACCAGCTAAACTACTGCTGTTCGTCGTGACCGGGAATGGAACTTAGGCCATCAGGATCGTGCCACTACACACTACCACTGCACAGCCGCTCTCTAGTGACATACAGACATAAGCTAGCACAGAAGATGCAGAGAGATACAGACTGAACAATACACACGTGAACACACACACCCACACACAAGCAATAATATACAGGGCCACACACCTGTTGCAACCGCTGACACACAAAACGTACGCATGCAGACAGGCAAATAAAGACACGTTAACAGAGATACAGGAATGAATACACACACATATGAATGGAAATGCACGCAATTGAACACAGACATAGACGCAAAGATAGTCACAGAAATAATACGCACATACACGCAGCAGCCAAAGAAGGGTCATTGCTTAAAACATCACCTATTATGTAAGTTTTACTTTTAGGACAATGTTACTGAAAAGTATTTTGTTATTTTGCTTGTGCCCCACTGTAAATGCAGTCAGGACATTACTTTTCGATTTAAAGCTTTCGTGACTGCAATGATTCATCTTCTTTGGTTCTTTCGGTAAAGTCACGTAGAATGAGAATAAAATAATAAATTGATAAAATAAAATAACACAATAATATTCTCACGACGTTTCGGCCACAACACAAGCGGCCTTCATCAGGTGAAGGGAGCGAGACTGTCTGGTAGGACAGCGCTTGTGTTGTGGCCGAAACGTCGTGAGAATATTGTGTTATTTTATTTTATCAATTTATTATTTTATTCTCATTCTACGTGACTTTACCGAAAGAACCAAAGAAGAGGACATTACTTGTTATTTATGTCACTAAATTATGTTTAATTTGTACGCAGAACATGGCAATTATTTGTATGATTACTACTCAAATTATAAGTGTGATATTAAAAAACAGCACGGTATTTTTTCATGTCAATAAAATGAAATTTACTCGTGACAGGCTAGGTGTACACATCACTGGTCACGAATAAAAAATATATAATCCATATCATGAGCTTTGCCGATATAACCAGCACAACTAAGTGTGAGCTACCTTCAGTACCGTGCCTTGTGATTGGCTGCCTGTCGTCCAATGATAAGCCATCGTGAGGACACAAGAGAGGGTTTTCCAATCGCTGTCAAAACACAGAAGAAAATTGATTGAACAATCAGTGCCACACTAGGGTGGGCATACAAATGATACCATTAATGTCACCTTTGGGGGATTGAAACATCTAGATTGTACTGTCAGGGTCAGGCAATGAACCAAGAAAATCACACAGGGGTGTCAACCTACACGACAATCGTAACATTATTCACACTCTAAGGACGGACATGAACTGAGCTCCTCATTGTCACGACGGTTTTGGGACGTGGAATTAAAAAAAAGAACCACAAATGAAGAGTTCTGTGCCGGATGAGAAAATGAGATGTCGAGTTTATAATCGCAAGTAAAGATGGCATTTGTGTGATGAGTTTTGGTCTCTGGTCACCTCTGTCCAGGTGATGAATGTTCTCGATGGAGCCTTGATGGGCGTTTCGCTCTGCGGGAACAGCAGCAAAGATTATTAAACAAACGCAACCTTTACTGCAACGAGTCATTATTTTTGCAGTCACTTGTGCCTGTTTGTGACCATCAACTCGCTACATTTGTGAACGTCGTTTAACCACGGGTGGCTGAAACTCCCAAGATCCAAAACCTAGGATCTTAGCCGGGTGGTGTTGGTGGCGAAGTCCTGTAACCCAGCACTATGGAGGCAACAAGGGTGGGTGGATCACACAAATGTTGTTAAACTCCCTTCCCGTTGCTTTTCAGGTGTCATAGCATGGCCTGCTAGAAGGGGGTACAGCAAAGGTTGACTTCATCTATTCGTTCTGTATGGGATCGACTGTTGCCTCCTCGCATGTGTGGGTTTTCTCCAGGAACTCCGGTTCCCTCGCATATGTAAACACTCATTAATTGGTTGATAACACCTTCATATATAGACGACCACAAAGTTTGGGGGGAAATTTGGCACAGGCTCACCGCCTGGTAGCCTTTCCCGCTCGTCTGTGGTTCCTCCTCACGCCTCTGAGTCGTTCTCTCGCTTCGAGTGAGCGAATAATGTGCAGTGTGTCACAAGTTAAAAAATTATTATTGAAACAGTGCCGGATCATTGTGTTTGACCCAGTATTGGCCCCAGGAGCCACCCAGTCACCACCTATATTAAATCCATACTCTTTGGTTCTTTCGGTAAAGTCAGGTAGGTAGAAAAACAATAGATTACGACGTTTCGATGGCAACACAAGCAATCGTCATCAGGTGGGACAACCACACCAACTGCTGAAGACAGCAGTTGGTGTGGTTGTCCCACTGCTGTCTTCAGCAGTTGGTGTGGTTGTCCCACCTGATGACGATTGCTTGTGTTGCGATCGAAACGTCGTGATCTAATATTTTATACCTACGTGACTTTACCGAAAGAACCAAAGAGTATGGATTCCCGCAGTCACGAAAGCTTCAAATCAAGATTATATTAAATGTTTGATTATATTTATTTATGAACATTCTGCCTCTGACCACTCGCTATCCCTCTCCCCCTATGACTTTCAGTCTCTGTCTCCCACTCTTTTGTCTCTGTTCTCGTTCTCCGACTCTCTTGCCCTATCTATCCTTCATCCGTATCTCAACCGTGGCTGTCCATTATGAACCCCTCGCTGCTCCACCGAGCCGCCTCCGCTTCTGCGCTCACCTTGATGAGCGGGACGAGGCGTGCCTGCTTGACGAGCTGCCACAGCTCATTGGCGTTCTGCCTCAAGAGGGGCGGCACCGGATTGCAGCACGCGAGCACGCCCTGCAGCTCCCTGCGTCGGCAACGACGATGACAACATGTTAGAGCAGCGACACGCGTCACAACACAACGCCAGAGCAATGCAACATCACGGCAAAACCACGTCACAGCAACAACACAATCTCACAGAAACAGCACAACGTTACAACAAGCCAGCACTCCCTCTCTGTCTTGCATCAAACAGCAATGGCATGGACTAGGGTGCATATAGCCGTTGATACTGGCAAAAGCATATCCGTTCAAGATGGCGCACATATATCCTATTCATGCTGGTGTACATACGTATATTGTTCATTCTGGCGTACGTGCGTATAGGCAGCTCAGGAAAGTCTATGAATGTATAGCCTAATAAAGTATTAAAGCTTTCGTGACTGCATAAAATTACTCATTGGTTTTTTCGGTAAAGTCACGTATGTAGAAATACAATAAAATTATATTATTTATTGTATGTATAGCCTGTTTATCCTGGCGTACGTATGTATATTGTGTTCAGGCTGGCATACGTACGTAAAGCCTGTCTTGTCTGGCGTACGTATATATAGCCTGGTCATTATCAGGATCATACTAACCAATGCTATTACCACAATGCAACCTTCATCATCACCATCATACTATCACCATATCCATATCATCACCAGCATCCAGATCACCATCCACATCAAAACATTATGAGTGGCACCACCATCAACACTATCACTACCACTCTCACTACTACCAGCACAATCATCAGCCACCACCACTATTACCAACAACAAGAACAGGCGCCATATGCCAATAAGTGGCGGTGACATCACCACGGCGGTTGTCTCAGGCCAGGTGCACTCCGAAGCCACGTGCAGTGTCGAAGGCTCGTTAACAGGAGCTCACGGAACAGAGCCAGGTGCCATGGGTTGACTGACTGCAATGACTGGGGCAGATGCACCAGCTGTGCACGCGACTGTGCCAACTTGCTGCATTTTAGCCGCCCGGCACTCCGTTCTTTATTGTGAGCATCACTCTTCTGACCTTCGTTGTTGTTGGAGGGCGAATATTACCACCGCTGTCAATACCATCATGGGTATCACTCGCACCACCATCCCAACTGTCCCTGCCACCACCGGCCCCACCACCACCGTGCGCGGCTTACCGAGGCATCTCCTCTGCGATCTTCATGAGCATGTGGTTTGGGAGGACTTATCTGTGACAGCAACAGCACAACACACACCGGTCAGGCCAGGGCACAATGCACATCTCAGCAATAACAATAATCACACAGGCCGTACAGGCCCAACAACGCAACAGCGACAGTAATCGTACAACGCAACCATTGACCTACGGCACTGGAATGTGAAGTTTCTACAACTGGTTCAGGATCACGATCAGGTAAATTAAAAAGTGCTGCGTCGTACACCCCAGTGTTTGACTGTGCTATATTATAAACAACCGTGTATTGATATTTCCATTTTAATGTGTTATGGTCGAAACGTCGTGATAATTTTTATTGTTTTATAAATATTTTATTATTTATTGTTTCCCTTCAACGTGACTTTACCGAAAGAGCTAAGAATATGAATTACTGCAGTCACGAAAGTTTTAAATCAAAATTTAGACTGTGTGTTGTTTTGGTGCGGTCTTGGATCGTTTTTGTTGTTGTTTTGCTGCCTTGCCCTAAAGTGCATTGAGTGTTAAAAAATCTACAGTAATTAATGTAATTATGCAATTTGCACTTATATACTTTATATTCATACATTTGTCGCTACTCTGGACATCTGTGATAAAGAGTTCATAGCTCATCGGATTCCTCCAGTCTAAATAAATATTCTGATAAATCAAGTAAAAAATGTTGAACACTGTGGTGTTGTTCCGTTTGCTGTGTTATTCTACGCTGTTGGAAAGTCCCGTGCTTTGCTGCACTATGCTATGCAGTGCAGTACACAGCTATTTCAGCGCCGCGTGCGCTCTCACCCCGTGCTCTCGTCCTCGGCGCGTGCCGTGCGGTCGCGCCAGGCGTACAGGAGCCGGGCGGCGCTGCTCTGCTGCACATCCAGTGGCTGTTTGTGCTTGTGCAGCAGCTCCAGGTAGGAGTCCTCGGTGAACACCGGCTTGTGGTAGCGCTGAGACACACACACAGACGCACACAGGGAGAGAGAGGGAGTGACAGCGGCAGCAATAATTACCAGGGTTGTTAAAACGATCATCGGTTAACTGGTAATTGTTTTCAGCATCAATTACCAGTTCTGAAAGTCGGTAACCAATGTTTCCTGTGGGAATTTTTATCGCGAATGCACTAATTAGGATGCATGAACATTAAAACGGTACGGCGGGCCCGAGTCACCACATTGAACATAAATCGGCATTTTGAGACCCCCTCCACTGCCACTGTGTAGCATATTATTACGTTCCAGGGACTCTATGAGATGATAGGACAATAGTCTACACACATTACACCATGAACTATATCACTTCGTTGATCTAGTAAAAAAGATAAATATATTCTTTATTTATTGCTTGAGGACTTGTAACGGAATAAACAATATTTTTGGAGAGGTGGGAAAACTGTCCCGATCGAGAGTGAGAATGGTGGATTTGCTTACAAAGATAGGCTTGCAACTTGCTCACTGGTGGAGCCAGTGGGGGGTGGGGTGGCACGTGCCCCCCCAATGATCCGATCGGCATTTTGCGACCTTCACTGCCACTTTGTAGCATATTATTACGTGTCAGGGACTCTATGAGATGATAGGACAATAGTCCGAGTCCATAATTGGTAATAAGTAACGGCAAAGCAGTTATAAGTGACTCACAGAATTGTGCGCAGTTGCGTATACAGGACACGACTTCCCTGAAGGCATCAACACCTTCAGCGAGCGCGAAGCCGATCACACAACGCGGTTCGAACTCGACCCTCGATCGATGGCTGCGCCATCGCCGCACACGCGTCAAATAAAAACCAAAGGACAAGTCCTTACTTACTAACACTATCTTTTTTCATTGCTGGAGGGGTTGCCCCCCCCCCCCCCCACCTGAAAATCCTGGCTCAGCCATTGCCCACGCGCCACTCACCTTGAGGGCCACAGTTCGGCTCTGGTCCCACACAAGCTGCAGGAGGTTGGGTCGGCCCAGCGCCTTGGTGAGCAGGTCGGCGCGGACGCGGTCGTACACGTACAGCAGGTAGTGCGTGTCGGCACGCGCATAGTGCAGCATGTCTGGCAGGAGAGGCCTGTGTGTGTGTGGCGTGCATACGTGGAAGTGTGCAAGTGTTGGTGTGCGTGTGTATGCAATTGTGAGTGTGTATGTGTTTGTGTGTGAGTGTGTGCATGCGAGTGTGTATGAGACGCAGATATTAAAGTACCGCAACATTTATCTGTTGACCCATGTTTCATTTCCGGTGAAGGCTAACATCATTTGGGAGTGATATAGTAACCAGTATTGGACCTCCCCCAAGACTGACTGGGCCTTAAATGAGTACCTAGTATAAGATATGAACATCAGCACTGGGGAAACAAAGGAGGTCAGGCATGATGCTTACCACATTACCCTCTCAAACATTGTGCCAGCCTTAATAGGGGCTCGCTAAGATAACTTGAGGAGGGGGGGGGGTGAAAGTGCTTCATATGTACTGTTCTATGAACCCAGTGATGGGACTTCAATTCCTCACCCTGGCCAACTAGATTCAGCAGTCTATTCAGGCGACACGGGGGATCTTTGTCCTTGTGTGTGAATGTGTAAGCAGTAGAGTATCGGCTAGCACCCTGTGCTATGAACCTGGTGAAACGAGTTCGATTTCTACTCACGGCCAACACCTGTGACAATTATCTGAACCGGTCCCGGCCCTCCACTAGCTCGACTCAGCCTCAAATGAGTACCTGGTGTAGCGGTGTGTAAACATCACCACTGGGGAGACAAAGGCGGCCGTGCATGCTACTGGCCACCCACCCCCTCCTTCACAGCACTTTCCCCAACAATTAGTTGAGGCTATACAGGGGATCTTTGCCTTTGTTTTTGTACGTGTGTACAAGTTAGCCCATGCATGCGCGCGCGTATGCAGAGGTTCGAGCAAGTGCGGCGTGCGTACCGGATGCGCCAGTCAGCCAGCTGGTACTGCTTGTCGGTAGACAGGCTGCAGTAGTGCATGAGGAGGTGGGCGAGCGAGTTTCTGGCGAAGCCTAGGGAGCGCGCCGCTGGGTGCGTGTCGAACAGGCCCACCACGTACAGGCCCAGGTCACGTTGCAGCCACTCAATGTCCGAGTCCGCTCCGTGGAAAACCTGCGCCCCCGCCACACCGCAGCGTCAATCACCACGTCACCGTGGCAATCACTGCGCCACTGCGTCGCCGCGTCAAGCACCACGCCTCTCACGTGGCCGGTGCTCAAGATATGGTTACAACGTCCCAAGTAACCATCGTCGCCGCCGCTGTCAACAAGGCATGGCTGCAGCCAGCCCCCCTTAATTGCTTCCTTTCTCTATTTCCCTTGCTCGGTCCGACCTGCTCCCTCCTATTCTTTGGTCCTTTCGGTAAAGTCACCACCACGTAGAAGGGAAGCAATAAAATAATACAAATATAAAACAATTAAATTATCACGACGTTTCGACTGCAACAGAAGCAATCATCATCAGGTGTGAAAACCACAGCAAGAAATTTATTGTTTTATATTTTTATTATTTTATTGTTGCCCTTCTACGTGACTTTACCGAAAGAACCAAGAATATCAATCCCTGCAGTCACGAAAGCTTTAAATAAAAATAAAAATTCTGCTCCCTCCTGTTCTCCCCGTGTAATTCTGCGCCCCGAGATGTTTGTTACGCTTTAGGTGCAATACAAGTGCAATTTATTGTTGTAAACATTCACCCAATGGCATTCATATCGAGTGTGCAGGCAGTGCAATGATACATTGGCAGCAAGCTGGAGGGACCCAGGCGTCGTGCTACAAAGTCGGCGAGGGAGAGGGATGTCTCTCTCCTTCTTTTGCTGTCTCACTCGATTATTTTGTTTATGCATGTCTACGTGAACGCGTGCCTCTCACCTTGACAATGTTGGGGTTGGTGAAGGCCTCGTTGAGGATGTGCAGGTCGTCGCGCAGCATCAGTGTGTCGATAATGAAGTCCTCTTCGCGCGTCGAGATTTGCATGAGGCAGGTGATGCCCAGGAAGGAACGGTATGAGTGATGCTACGGGGCCACGCACAGGAATAGCCGCTCAACGGTGGGCGGACAAACAAGAGTAGAAGAGGCAGATAGGCGGTCGAGCGGGACGAAAGCACACAGACGGCACAACCCAACAAACCAACCGCACATCACAACTCGATATTATACGACCACACACGTCACACACACATGCTGGCACGCACCCAGACAACAAACACAGATCCCCCGTAGAGCTTTAACAGACTGTTGGGACAAGTGCTGTTAGAGAGCACCTATGAAGGCCGAAACGGCACACGAGGGGTTGGGTGGCCAGCACCACGCCCGGCCGCCTTTGTCTCCCAAGCGGCAATGTTTTTAAACATCGCACCAGGTACTCAATTGAGGCCGAGTCAAACTAGGGGAGGCCCAGGACCGGTTCAGATAATTGTGGTCTCGCACAGTTGGTACGGCGACCGGCTCCTCTTGAGGGAGCTCCACCTTCATCTTCTTCTTAGCTGCAGACACGGGGATCCGTCACTCATGGCGCGTGCGTGCAGTAGTGTGCTGGTTAATGCACTGCAAACCCAGTCACCTGATTTCATCGCTTGCGATCAACAGCAATGGCAAATATTTGATCAAGTCCTGGGCCTCCCCGAGGTCGACGGAGCCTTAAATGAGTACCGGGCACGATGTGTAATCATCAGTGCTGGGGAAACAAAGGCAGCCGAGCCTGGTGTTGACTACCCACCCCTCGTGTAATCCTGGATCTTCAGAGACGCTTGCTAATAGCACTTGCCCCAAGTCTGTTAAAGGTGATACGATTTTGTTTTTGTCGTGTGTGTGTGTGTGTGAGCCACGCCTCGACTTCTGTACTTGTCTGCATGTGTGTGTGTGTGCACATGCACGTGCAAGTGTTTGCGACTGCTGGATTAGTGCATGTCTCTGTGTTCATGGTGTGTGTGTGTGTTCCTTCACCGTGTTTGGCTTTTGCAGGCTGTGCAGAGCTTTTCTTTGGTTTCTCTGGCGCTTTCATCAGTTTCCAGCGACTACAGATCTACAGAGACGGATGAGATAGCACTCAACGGGTTCTCATCACTCACTCAGTCAACTACTTAAACACTCATTCACTTACTCAGCCACTCAGGTACTCGTTCAACGATCCAACCACTCATGCGCTCAACTACACTCTCTCACCTACCCAAGCACTCACTCAACCATTCATTCACCCACTCATCTGCTCAAACATGCACTCAAATAACCACATTAATCACCAAACCACTAAAATTCCTCACTCAGCACCCATCCGCACAAGTGGTTTGTGAAATGGAATAATGGAGATAATGATGATGGAGATGATGATGTGAGCAAGATGTTAGCACACAACAATCACGTATTACCTCAAACACTTTTGAGTTAGGATCCAATTTCTTTTCTTGAAATGGCAGAGATTTCCCGTCACTGGATGGTAGATACTGCAAGCACAAGCACATGAACAGATGCACAAGCGAACTTTTTATTTTCAACCACTTCAAGTCCCCACGTCTTCATGTTTCCAGGATTTGTGTGTCAATGAAGACCGTTTTATCCAAATCCTAAGTGACCCCGTGTTACGTGTGACCCTGTGCTAATATTGTGTCTCTATGCCTCCTATCTGTCTCTCATTTACCATGCCTCCTGTGTGTTCCCCACGTCCCTAAGTCGCTTGTATCGCTGCATTGTCTTGGTGTCCTTGTAATTCCCGTGTCTCAAAGTCCATGTATCTCCTTGGCACTCAACTACCCCTGTGCCTCCACATGTCCCTGTCTCCCCATGTCTCACTATGCCAAAGGGGTTGACGAACGTCTGCAGGACACGCGCTGCCTTCATCTGGGGACGTGGAGCTCTGAGCAGTGCGAGCCTCGTTCTGCTGCTCTTCGCTGTCCTGCACACCACAGCAGAGTGCAGAGCGCTACAGCAACATGACAGCAATTTCAGCACAGCTCAGAATGCGACAGCACACAAGAGAACGCACAGAACGCTCCAGCACATGATGGCTAACACAGCAAACACAGCACGGTACAGAAAGCTACAGCACACGAGATCACACACACAGTGCTTTCGCCAGCGGTGTGGGAGATGAGACATGGGTTGGTTGTGGTCGTGTGAGGATGTTGGGCTCACGTCAAACAGGGTGAGGACCGGGCGCGTGGCAGGCACCGCCCTCCGTGCTCCCTCCACTGCACCACACAAAGACAAAAGTCAAAGATCCTCAATAAAGCCTTGAAAAGACTTTTAGGGCAAGTGCTGTTAGCGAGCATCTACGAAGGTCAGCACAGAACACAAAGGGGATGGGAGGACCAACACACACCCAGCCACCTTTGTCTCCCCAGTGCTGATGCTTTACACGCACTGAGTACTCATTTAAGGCTGAATTAATCCAAGGGAGTCCCAGGACCGTTTTAGATATTCGTCACCGGTGTTGGCCATAAGCAGCAATCGAACTTGGGTCGCCAGGTTAATAGTGCAGCACGCTAACCAGCTAAACTACTGCTGTTCGTCGTGACCGGGAATGGAACTTAGGCCGTCAGGAACGTGCCACTACACACTACCACTGCACAACCGCTCTCTAGCGACTTACAGACATACGCTAGCACAGAAGATGCACAGAGATACAGACTGAAGAATACACACGTGAACACACACTCACACACACGCAATAATATACATGGCCACACACCTGTTGCAACCGCTGACACACAAGACATACGCATGCAGACAGGCAAATAAAGACACGTTAACAGAGAAACAGGAATGAATACACACACATGTGAATGAAAATGCACGCAATTGAACACAGACACAAAGATAGCGAAATAAATAATATGCACATACACGCAGCAGCCAAAGAAGGGTCATTGCTTAAAACATCACCTATTATGTAAGTTTTACTTTTACGACAATGTTACTGAAAAGTATTTTGTTATTTTTGCTTGCGCCCCACTGTAAATGCAGTCAGGACATTATTTGTTATTTATTTCAATAAATTATGTTTAATTTGTACACAGAACATGGCAATTATTTGTATGATTACTACTCAAATTATGAGTGTGATTAAAAAACAGCACAGTATTTTTTCATATCAATAAAATGAAATCTACTCGTGACAGGCTAGGTGTACTCATCAACTGTCACGAATAAAAAAATATAATCCATATCATGAGCTTTGCCGATATAACCAGCACAACTAAGTGTGAGCTACCTTCAGTACCGTGCCTTGTGATTGGCTGCCTGTCGTCCAATGATAAGCCATCGTGAGGACAGAAGAGAGGGTTTTCCAATCGCTGTCAAAATACAGAAGAAAATTGATTGAACAATCAGTGCCACACTAGGGTGGGCATACAAATGATACCATTAATGTCACCTTTGGGGGATTGAAACATCTAGATTGTACTGTCAGGGTCAGGCCATGAACCAACAAAATCACACAGGGGTGTCAACCTACACAACAATCGGAACATTATTCACACTCTAAGGACGGACATGAACTGAGCTCCTCATTGTCACGACGGTTTGGGGATGTGGAATTAAAAAAAAGAACCACAAATGAGAGTTCTGTGCCGGATGAGAAAATGAGATGTAGAGTTGATAATCGCAAGTAAAGAGGGCATTTGTGTGATGAGTTTTGGTCTCTGGTCACCTCTGTCCGGGTGATGAATGTTCTCGATGGAGCCTTGATGGGCGTTTCGCTCAGCAGGAACAGCAGCAAAGATTATTAAACAAAGGCAACCTTTACTGCAACGAGTCATTATTTTTGCAGTCACTTGTGCCTGGTTGTGACCATCAACTCGCTACATTTGTGAACGTCGTTTAACCACGGGTGGCTGAAACTCCCAAGATCCAAAACCCGGGTGGTGTTGGTGGCGAAGTCCTGTAACCCAGCACTATGGAGGCAACAAGGGTGGGTGGATCACACAAATGTTGTTAAACCACCCTTCCCGTTGCTGTTCAAGTGTCATAGTATGGCCTGCCAGAAGGGGGTACAGCAAAGGTTGACTTCATCTGTTCGTTCTGTATGGGATCGACTGTTGCCTCCTCGCATGCGTGGGTTTTCTCCAGGAACCCCGGTTCCCTCCCATATGTAAACACTCATTAATTGGTTGATAACACCTTCATATATAGACGACCACAACGCTTGGGGGGAAATTTGGCACGGGCTCACCGCCTGGTTGCCTTTCCCGCTCGTCTGTGGTTCCTCCTCATGCCTCTGAGTCGTTCTCTCGCTTCGAGTGAGCGAATAATGTGCAGTGTGTCACAAGTAAAAAAATTATTATTAAAGCAGGACCGGATCATTGTGTTTGATCCAGTATTGGCCCCAGGAGCCACCCAGACACCACCTATATTAAATCCATACTCTTTGGTTCTTTCGGTAAAGTCAGGTAGGTAGAAAAACAATAGATCACGACGTTTCGATCGCAACACAAGCAATCGTCATCAGGTGGGACAACCACACCAACTGCTGAAGACAGATGACGATTGCTTGTGTTGCGATCGAAACGTCGTGATCTATTATTTTTCTACCTACGTGACTTTACCGAAAGAACCAAAGAGTATGGATTCCTGCAGTCACGAAAGCTTCAAATCAAGATTATATTAAATGTTTGATTATATTTATTTATGAACATTCTGCCTCTGACCACTCGCTATCCCTCTCCCCCTATGACTTTCAGTCTCTGTCTCCCACTCTCTTTTGTCTCTGTTCTCGTTCTCCGACTCTCTTGCCCTATCTATCCTTCATCCGTATCTCAACCCTGGCCGTCCATTATGAACCCCTCGCTGCTCCACCGAGCCGCCTCCGCTTCTGCGCTCACCTTTATGAGCGGGACGAGGCGTGCCTGCTTGACGAGCTGCCACAGCTCATTGGCGTTCTGCCTCACGAGGGGCGGCACCGGATTGCAGCACGCGAGCACGCCCTGCAGCTCCCTGCGTCGGCAACGACGATGTCAACATGTTAGAGCAGCGACACGCGTCACAACACAACGCCAGAGCAATGCAACATCACGGCAAAAACCACGTCACAGCAACAACACAATCTCACAGAAACAGCACAACGTTACAACAAGCCAGCACTCCCTCTCTGTCTTGCATCAAACAGCAATGGCGTGGACTAGGGTGCATATAGCCGTTGATACTGGCAAAAGCATATCCGTTCAAGATGGCGTACATATATCCTATTCACGCTGGTGTACATACGTATATTGTTCATTCTGGCGAACGTGCGTATAGGCAGCTCAGGAAAGTCTACGTATGTATAGCCTAATAAAGTATTAAAGCTTTTGTGACTGCATAAAATTACTCATTGGTTTTTTCGGTAAAGTCACGTATGTAGAAATACAATAAAATTATATTATTTATTCATTGGTTTTTTCGGTAAAGTCACGTATGTAGAAATACAATAAAATTATATTATTTATTGTATTTCTACATACGTGACTTTACCGAAAAAACCAATGAGTATGTATAGCCTGTTCATCCTGGCGTACGTATGTATATTGTGTTCAGGCTGGCATACGTACGTAAAGCCTGTCTTGTCTGGCGTGCGTATATATAGCCTGGTCATTATCAGGATCATACTAACCAATGCTATTACCACAATGCAACCTTCATCATGACCATCATACTATCACCATATCCATATCATCACCAGCATCCAGATCACCATCCACATCAAAACATTATGAGTTGGACCACCATCAATACTATCACTACCACTCTCACTACTACCAGCACAATCATCAGCCACCACCACTATTACCAACAACAAGAACAGGCGCCATATGCCAATAAGTGGTGGTGACATCACCACGGCTGTTGTCCCAGGCCAGGTGCACTCCGAAGCCACGTGCAGTGTCGAAGGCTCGCTAACAGGGGCTCACTGAACAGAGCCAGGTGCCATGGGTTGACTGACTGCAATGACTGGGGCAGATGCACCAGCTGTGCACGCGACTGTGCCAACTTGCTGCATTTTAGCCGCCCGGCACTCCGCTCTTTATTGTGACCATCGCTCCTCTGCCCTTCGTTGTTGTTGGAGGGCGAATATTACCACCACTGTCATTACCATCATGGGTATCACTCGCACCACCATCCCAACTGTCCCTGCCACCACCGGCCCCACCACCACCGTGCGCGACTTACCGAGGCATCTCCTCTGCGATCTTCATGAGCATGTGGTTTGGGAGGACGTATCTGTGACAGTAGGAGCACAACACACACCGGTCAGGCCAGGGCACTATGCACGTCGCAGCAATAACAATAATCACACAGGCCGTACAAGCCCAACAACGCAACAGCAACAGTAATCGTACTACGCAACCATTGACCTACGGCACTGGAATGTGCAGTTTCTACAACTGGTTCAGGATCGCGATCAGGTAAATTAAAAAGTGCTGCGTCGTACACCCCAGTGTTTTACTGTGCTATATGATAAAACACCCGTGTATCGATCGATATTTCCATTTTAATGTGCAATTTTATTGGGGGACTGTGTGTTGTTTTGGTGCGGTCTTGGATCGTTTTTGTTGTTGTTTTGCTGCCTTGCCCTTGAGTGCATTGAGTGTAAAAAAATCTACAGTAATTAATGTAATTATACAATTTGTACTTATATACTTTATATTCATACATTTTTCGCTACTCTGGACATCTGTGATAAAGAGTTCATAGCTCATCGGATTCCTCCAGTCTAAATAAATATTCTGATAAATCAAGTTAAAAATTTTTAACACTGTGGTGTTGTTCTGTTTGCTGTGTTATTCTACGCCGTCGGAAAGTCTCGTGCTTTGCTGCACTATGCTATGCAGTGCAGTACACGGCTATTTCAGCGCCGCGTGTGCTCTCACCCCGTGCTCTCGTCCTCGGTGCGTGCCGTGCGGTGGCCCCAGGCGTACAGGAGCCGGGCGGCGCTGCTCTGCTGCACATCCAGTGGCTGCTTGTGCTTGTGCAGCAGCTCCAGGTAGGAGTCCTCGGTGAACACCGGCTTGTGGTAGCGCTGAGACACACACACACGCACACAGGGAGAGAGAGGTAGATGGAACAACGCAAGTAGTGACAGCAGCAATAATTACCAGGGTTCAGACTTGTTTGGTATGCTTCTCTCTCTGTGTCCCATGTTGTATCTGTGTTAGTTCCACCCTACTTGGGTGTCTGTATATACATCTGGGGTTATGTGTTTCCTCTATCTCGTAAATTTAGCTCCTCTGTACCTGATGATGGCTGCTTGTGTTGCAACCAAAACGTCGTACGCTATTATGTAATTTAATTATTTCTCATTTATACGTGACTTTACCGAAAAAACCAAAGAGTAATTACCAGGGTTGTTAAAACGATCATCGGTTAACTGGTAATTGTTTTCAGCATCAATTACCAGTTCTGAAAGTCGGTAACCAATGTTTCCAGTGGGAATTTTCATCGTGAATGCACTAATTAGGATGCATGAACATTAAAACGGTACGGCGGGCCCGAGTCACCACATTGAACATAAATCGGCATTTTGCGACTCCCTCCACTGCCACTGTGTAGCATATTATTACATTCCAGGGACTCTATGAGATGATAGGACAATAGTCTATACATTACACCATGAACTAGATCACTTCGTTGATCTAGTTAAAAAGATAAATATATTCTTTGTTTATTTCTCGAGGCCTTTAAACAGAATAAACAATATTTTTGGAGGGGTGGGAAAATTTTCCCGATCGACAGTGAGAGTGGTGGATTTGCTTACAAAGATAGGCTTGCAACTTGCTCACTGGTGGAGCCAGTGGGGAGTGGGGTGGCACGTGCCCCCCCAATGATCCGATCGAAAACCCTAATTTAGATCAGATCATTGGGGTTTATTGGTAATAAATCAGCATTTTGCGACCCCCACTGCCACAGTGTAGCATATTATTACGTGTCAGGGACTCGATGAGATGATAGGACAATAGTCCGAGTCCATAATTGGCAATGAGTAACGGCAAAGCAGTTATAAGTGACTCACAGAATTGTGCGCAGTTGCGTATACAGGACACGACTTCCCTGAAGGCATCAACACCTTCAGCGAGCGCGACGCCGATCACACAATGCGGTTCGAATTCGATTCCAAGGGACAAGTCCTTACTTACTAACACTACCTTTTTTCATTGCTGGAGGGGTTGCCCCCCCCCCCACCTGAAAATCCTGGCTCAGCCATTGTCCACGCGCCACTCACCTTGAGTGCCACAGTTCGGCTCTGGTCCCACACAAGCTGCAGGAGGTTGGGTCGGCCCAGCACCTTGGTGAGCAGGTCGGCGCGGACGCGGTCGTACACGTACAGCAGGTAGTGCGTGTCGGCACGCGCATAGTGCAGCATGTCTGGTAGGAGAGGCCTGTGTGTGTGCGTGCATACGTGGATGTGTGCAAGTGTTGGTGTGCGTGTGTATGCAATTGTGAGTGTGTATGTGTTTGTGTGTGAGTGTGTGCATGCGAGTGTGTATGAGACGCAGATGTTAATGTACCGCAACATTTATCTGTTGACCCATGTTTCGATGGTTACGTCCCTAGTAACCATCGTCGCCGCCGCTGTCAACAAGGCATGGCTGCAGCCAGCCCCCCTTAATTGCTTCCTTTCTCTATTTCCCTTGCTCGGTCCGACCTGCTCCCTCCTATTCTTTGGTCCTTTCGGTAAAGTCACCACCACGTAGAAGGGAAGCAATAAAATAATACAAATATAAAACAATAAAATTCTCACGACGTTTCGACTGCAACGCAAGCAATCATCATCAGGTCTGAAAATTACAGCAAGAATTTTATTGTTTTATATTTTTATTATTTTATTGTTGGCCTTCTACGTGACTTTACCGACAGAACCAAGAATATCAATCCCTGCAGTCACGAAAGCTTTAAATAAATACAAATTCTGCCCCCTCCTGTTCTCCCCGTGTAATTTTGCGCACCGAGATGTTTGTTACGCTTTAGGTGCAATACAAGTGCAATGTATTGTTGCAAACATTCACCCAATGGCATTCATATCGAGTGTGCAGGCAGTGCAATGATACATTGGCAGCAAGCTGGAGGGACCCAGGCGTCGTGCTACAAAGTCGGCGAGGGAGAGGGATGTCTCTCTCCTTGTTTTGCTGTCTCACTCGATTATTTTGTTTATGCATGTCTACGTGCACGCGTGCCTCTCACCTTGACAATGTTGGGGTTGGTGAAGGCCTCGTTGAGGATGTGCAGGTCTTCGCGCAGCATCAGTGTGTCGATAATGAAGTCCTCTTCGCGCGTCGAGATTTGCATGAGGCAGGTGATGCCCAGGAAGGAACGGTATGAGTGATGCTACGGGGCCACGCACAGGAATAGCCGCTCAACGGTCGGCGGACAAACAACAGTAGAAGAGGCAGATAGGCGGTCGAGCGGGACGAAAGCACACAGACGGCACAATCCAACAAACCAACCGCACATCACAACTCGATATTATACGACCACACACGTCACACACACATGCTGGCACTCACCCAGATAACAAACACAGATCCCCCGTAGAGCTTTAACAGACTGTTGGGACAAGTGCTGTTAGAGAGCACCTATGAAGGCCGAAACGGCACACGAGGGGTTGGGTGGCCAGCATCCATGCCCGGCCGCCTTTGTCTCCCAAGCGGCAATGTTTTTAAACATCGCACCAGGTACTCAATTGAGGCCGAGTCAAACTAGGAGAGGCCCAGGACCGGTTCAGATAATTGTCACGGGTGTTGCCCATGAGTGGGAATCGAACTCGGGTGGCTGGGTTCATAGTGTAGAATGCTAACCACTACACTACAGCTTCCCACAAACTGACACTCACGCCGACACACACACACACACTCACACCGCCCTTACCTCAAGGTCCACAGTGAACTCCTTGCACTGGAGCAGCTTTTCGTTGACCTGCGCTAGTTCTTCCAAGGAGGTCACTAAGGTCAGTGGCGTCTCCTCCAGAGGCCGGAACTTCTGCTCAACGGCACCATCAAGACCATCAACATCACAAGCAGAACCAACAACATCAGCACCATCAACAATAACACCAACAACCACTACCAGCTCCATGTTCATCATCTCCATCAACACTGTTAAAAGTAACATCACCAGCAGTAGCACCAGCACTTTGTTGTGTGTATACGTGTATGTGAGGAGCGGTAGCGCACAACGCTATGAACCCAGCGACCCAAGTTCGATTCCTGCTCAAAGCCAACACCAGTGACGATCACTTGAACCGGTTCTGGGCATCCCCTTGGTCGACTCAGCCTCAACTGAGTAAATGGTGCAGTGCGTAAACATTAGTACTGAAGAGATAAAGGTGGCCGGGTGTGGTATCGACCACCCAGCCCCTCGTTTGCCATGCCGGCCTTCGGAGGTGCTCGCTAACAGCACTTGCCGCAAAAGTATGTTCAGGTTATATGGGGGATCTTTGTCTTTGTATGTATATATACATTCGTGTGTGTACTTGTGTGTACGTGTGTGTTCACCTGTGGTTCTGGCTCTTGAAGGAGCTCCTCACTGGGAGTGAAACTCTCCAGCTCAAACTGGTATGGTGGGCAAAGCTGCACGCACACATGGGCACACAACAGCAGCAACAATTCAGCACTGGCTGGTACCATCAGCACACCATCAGCACCAGGCAAGGTGCATTCCAAAGCCATGACGATCAGTGAATACTCACTGATGGGAAGTCACAGAACAGAAGCACACTTGTATGAAACACAAATACACACTGGTGTGTACCAATGTCTATTTGTTTGTGTATCTAATTTGCATTTGTGTGTCTGCATGTAACCGTACACATATTCTTTGGGTCTTTCGTTGAAGCCACATAGATAGATCAAATAATAAAAAATAATAAAGATAAAAATAACAATATCACGACGTTTTGATCACAACACAAGCTATTGTCATCAGGTGAGAAATATCGCAGGAGAGCTGCTGAGAATATATGGTGGGAGCGCTGCTAAGGAGTTATAAAGGTTTGGGATGGGTGTAGCGGAAGGGTCAGTGGGCGGGCTAGAGATTAAATTTGTATGTAAATGTAAGATCGGGTAAATCTTGACAAACGAAGCTGTGGGGGTGGCCATTGTATTTTGAGAGATTAGCATGTCAATGTAAGAGATTAGCATGTCAATGTAAGAGATTTGCTTGTCAATGTAAGACATTTGCTTGTCATTGTAAGAGATTAGCATGTCAATGTAAGACATTTGCTTGTCAATGTAAGCTCGGAGAGAGCTCGGCAAGAACATTGCCACATGGAGGTGGAAAAGGATGGCAAGCCGCCATTTACTAACACCTCTAAAAGTGGTTGTGTTAGTGAATGTAACGCAGAGAGTTGAAATGTAACTGCTCACATAGGTAAGTAGAGAGGGAACATCACAGCCAGTTATGACCTAAACTGGTTAATAACGTCCTTCCAATGATTGCTCGGTTTGTACCCATCTTCTCGGTTGAAATCGTGTCTGTGTAATAAGATCAGGTAAATCTTGACAAATGAAGCTGTGGGGGTGGCCATTACATTGTGAGAGATTAGCATGTCAATTTAAGGAATTTGCTTGTAAGCAATCGTCACCATATGACGATTGCTTGTGTTGCGATCGAAACGTCGTGATATTGTTATTATTTTTATTATTTCTATCTTTATTTTTTTTTATTATTTGATCTATCTACGTGGCTTTACCAAAATACCCAAATAATATGAATTCCTGCAGTCACGAAAGCTTTAAGTCAAGATTTAAGTGTACACATCTTTGCGCAACTGTTTACATCAGTGTATGAGTCGATATATTTGCGCCTCATATTACAATTGGAGAATTTCTGAACTGGTCTTGAGCCTTTGCTAGGTGAACTCCGCCTTGAATGAGTACCTGGTGCAGTGTATATACTGTACATCCGTAATGGGGAGATAACCAGCACCTCGGCATGGTGTTTCCCACACTACCCCCTTGTGTGCTGTGCCAATCTTCATAAGTGCTCACAAACAGCACAACAATCTATATTATCTCCTGCCAGTGAGCCTTCAACACTTCACGTGGCCTCAGAGTGTACCTAGCCTAGCACTAGTGGTAAATTGTGCTTGTTGTTGTTTTATGTGCCTGCATTAGTACGTATATACATTCATCTTATTGTGTTGATGCATGCATGAGTACATATCTTTGTGCCTCCGATGGTATTGGTGTGTGCATCTGTGCGTGTGTCTGTATGTTAGTGTGTGTGTGTGTGTACGTACACGTCTTCCTGTGTATGCGTACGCTGCTGGTGCAGGAGGTCAGCGAGGGCGGGAGGTACGTCCAGGTCATCCGGGTGCACGTCCCGGCGTAAACGCAGTGCTGCAATCACACAAACACACATTCACACCAACCTCATTAGCCGTCGTTTATCACTGCTGGGTAAAGGCCTCCCCATACTTCACTGTCGAGTGATTCAACAAATCATATCACGTCTGTGCATGAGCAAATCTCATCACCCATTCACCACAGTGGTCATATTAAAAGATTCACTCCTTTGGCTGTTATTTAATTACCATTCTTGTCCATCCCTTTGAGTAAAGCTACCTGCCAAAGGCAACTTGATTCCCCAAAACAATCAATATTTTATTTCCATTTGTTTTCCAGTTTGTATTCGTCTTCTTCTTGTCAGTAATTCCCAGCATGCACCTCGATGTAATTATTTGCATACTATACAGCTTTTATGCAATATTCTAGATTTGAAGTTTTCGTGACTGCAATGATCCATACTCTTTGGTTCTTTAGGTAAAGTGATCCATGTCACAGCATGAGAAGATTTGAGATGCATTAGTCATTTATTACATATTAACATATGTGCTTATTTGTACGAGTGTGATGAATATTCAGCGAGAGATGAATATTCTTTGAGTGCCATTTCAAAATGCTCGGCCTCATGTGGTTACGGGATATATAAAGTGCAGTCGCACCTCTGATTAGCACAGGTTGGCTACGTAAGACGGTGCGAAAACATTTCAACACACATCAAAGTCATGGGTTGTATGAAATGTGGTTGCATGCCATCTGGCCCGATGGGCCGTATGTACCCCTGATGTGTTTCCGTACCTGCTGGCAGCGGCTTGAGGGCATTGGGCTTCACACGCAGCTTGGGCAGGAAAGGCACGTTTGAGTTGTCCACTCTCTGCGTGGAGCTGAGCTGTGGCCGTGCGATGTTCTTGGCCTGCAGCGCGTGGAATGTGCGGCCTCGCGCCGAGGCAGACTCCTGGTTCTGCGTGAGAGCTGAGATGCTGACTCAGCAGAGTACTGAAACGTTGAGTCAGCGGATCACTGTCGATGACAACTAGGCATGCAATGATACAGATTCATTAAAATTGATTTGTACGTTTAAGACACACGCTTTGAATTGAGCGTGTCACGTTTTATATTAATTATAGTCATACAGCAGTGAACTGACAGAAGGTTGAAACGTGTTTTCAATCTTCTGGTGACTAGATGGAGACCATCTCAATACACCTGAGATTTTGGTGGCTGAAACCCAGATTAAAACCCAGGATCACAGTGGTACCAGCTCAAGTATCTCTGATCCAGTATTAATCGTAAGCCACCCAACCACTTCATACATGTCTTGTGTATGTGGGGGTCCCAAATGCCTTTGTTGTGTGTATGTCAAAGTTGGTGCATCTGCCAATCATCTAAGACCGTCTCCTGTGATCTTCAGACAGCGAGGATCCAACACTTCACGTATAAGGCGTGTGAATTTAGTGCATACTCGTCGTGTGTTGCGTCGTGAATGTCGTGTATTTGTGTACCCGACGATTCCACGAGGACACGATGGTCTTGGGGGGCAGGGTTCCCTGGGGGAGCACGGGGGCCTTATTTTTGTTCACCCCTGATACCTCGTCCAACAACGTGCCCTGCACCACACAGGGAAAAATTATTACACAACCACATGCACAACAGACGACAATCACTACACGAAGCAAAACAATGACACAACCACATACACAACACAACTATGTAACTACACACAGCGACATAATTACACAATTGTATACACAAGGCATAAAAGCCACGTAAAAATTATACAATCACATACAACACTCAACAATCACATGACATCAAATGACACCTACTACTCATGTCGCAACAACCATACACCCTATTTACAACTCCATTTACAACTTACTCAATCAGCACTTCATCGATGAGGGCCTCCCCCATGCAATTTGGGTTGAGGGGGTTAATTGACCATACTTCACATTTGTTCAGTGTGGGTTAGTGTGTTGGTGGGGAGCATCAATGTGGGAACGTAGAGAATGAAATGAATTTTGTATGTTGAACTTATTTCACACCATATGTAGCCAACCATGCTAATCGGAGGTGCAGGGAACATATAATAACGATTAGGAATTGTGATCATTCATGCAAGCAATATCCATGCACAATCCTGCTAATCATTGGAGATCTAGGGTGGTTTGGTCAATACATGCATTTCCACACATCCGATGACTAATGCAACCATACATCCTACATATTACACATTAACACAACATGTAAACACAACCAGTAACATAGAAATATACACCATCACATATTACCACACACATCGCCATACTCCCAACCAGACATGTACTTGAGCGTCAATACAAAGTGCAATAAGCAAGCACAGTCACACGTACAAACTACACACGTGTAAAATACACAACCACATCAGCATAAGTAGTCTTCAATCCAAACGCCTTGCATTTCAGACTTCAGTGTCTCTGCTTAGCAACAGTAAGACCATACGGGCAGACGAGGGTTGCTGGGAACCAAGAGCTGGTCAATAAGAGGGGAGCGTGGCAATCACGGTGGAAAAACACTACAGTTCATGGAAATACAGATCAGCCCAGCACTAGCCCAGCTGCACTCGTACTAAAGTAAGATTCACTCACCACACGCTCCAGGATGGTGTCGGTGGCATCCACCAGCCCTTCGAATCGCTCCTCGGGGTCCATCGAGTCCGTCACGTGACCACGGCAGCCATAATAACGCGACAGATTGGAGATGCTGCACGGTATTTTGGGTAATGCAGAATCGCATGCAATCAACTGTTAACAATGGCTATTGTATGGAGAGGCTGCAAGAGGGTTTTGGGGCTGCCCATTACTAATTTTAGCAGTGAAACACGGACTGAAAAGCCAATAGGCCAATGTGCTAAATAATACTTTTGTTTATACATAGAGACAGAGCAGAGTTCTGATATATTTCCTTTTGGCATAACATTTTAGGTTTTAGAATGGTGTGCTGTTCAGCGCAAAACGAGAGCAACATGACGTGCGGTGAAACATATTCCTGTAGATGATATCATCTCTCAGGTCGATGTGGCCCTTAAAGGCATAGGACACATCCAAGCAGACGTTGCGAGAGCTGAAATAGCCACTATTCTTAAGAATGCTAAGAAACCCATTAGCAACATCAGCAAAAATGAACGCTCTAAACTCGCGAATTTAAAAAAACAGAAGTGATATAGTCATCCTCTCAGCCGACAAAGGAAACGCTACTGTAATTATGGATAAAGATTCGTACAACAACAAAATCCAGAACCTACTCTACGATGGAAGTTACTCAAAAAATAAAAATGACCCTACTAATAGCCTAACTATAAAAACCAACAAGATCATCACAAGTTCGACCTCCCTAATCGAACCAACTAAACGTCCCTCCTTAAAACCTTCTGCTGCAAGACCCCCTAGATTCTATGGTCTCCCCAAGATTCATAAAGGCAATCCACTACAGGTTCTCCGGTTTTTCCATACACATTAAAAAACACGCGTTTAGAGTATTTGGCTGCAATATATTTCGACATAAGACACTTCATTGACTCATTGTTTTTTTCGGTAAAGTCACGTATATATGATGAGTAATTTTATGCAGTCACGAAAGCTTTAATACACTTCATTGACATTTTATTTGCGACTGGGTCACTTAAAAAAAGTGCTAAATAGCTCAGTGAGCCTTAGCTGGTAAAAAACAAAATGCGCGTGATCGTGAGTGTCCGTGTGTAAACGCGCGTGGGTGTTTCTGCATGTGCATACGTGACCTCGTGTCTGTGTGTGGGGAACGCAAGCACAATGTTTAGCACGCAGCACTACCTACCCAGCGACCCGAGTTAGATTACAAAAATGTATATTGTGATATAATCAATGTTTTATGTCACGGCTCCTTGGAAACAAATATGGGTCCCCTGCATGCCGAAAGTCGGGAAAAACAGATGACGAAGACGAACCAGCACTAGAATGGGAAGCAGATGAACAGAATACAAGAGACATCAAGAGACATCGATCAGCATGATGAGAATAACTAGAGCCTCTTGGTGTCCGTCGCGCAGCTCGACGCACAATTACCCACGGCTGCGGCGAGAAGGGGACTTAGACGGGGTGGTTTCAAGCCGCCGATGTTCCCGCTGGGGAGACCACGCGGTCATCTGGCCACCAATTCGCCCACTGACGGCACAGCGCGTCCGACGGCCCCCCCAATTCGTGCAAAGCACGGGAAACGACGCAAGGCACGATCGCTCCGGCAGCACACGAGGGAGCGGCGGGCCGACCCAGACATTTACCTCCCGTCAGGGAATTCGTGGCAGAGGGAATGTGACCGGACCGCCTTTACCTGTCGGTTCGAAGCAGCATACGAATCTGTTGGATGAACGGAGGAGGAGGAGGCTCTACGGGCCTTGCCGACGGCCCTCGACGATAACGCTCTGGCAGCGTTCCGAGACATCCCCGAGAAAGGACGAGGCACCCTCCGAAATGGCAGCCGCCTTCGATCCACCATCCAATGTGCAGAGGAAATTCCTGCAGTGGAGGCGAGGGGAGGCCGAGACGCCCCTCGCTTTGAAAGTGGGGGGCCCTTGAAAGCGCGGGGCCCGTGGCATGTGTCACTATACTCTTTGGTTCTTACGGTAAAATCACGTAGGTAGAAATAAAATAAATGACGGCGTTTCGAACGCAACACAAGCGCCCGTCTTCAGGTGAACAATCGCGAGAGCCGCGATGTCTGCTCCCTTGTGTAGCTACTTGGCGGTGGCAGTGCGAGGCTGGGGTCGACGCAGGGAGGAGACATCACGACGACGGCCCCGAGATCGGAGGCAGAGAGAGAGAGAGCGACCCCCTCTACCGCAAGAACCCACGAATTGCTTCCGGTGTGAGCAACTGGGCCACATTGTGCCAGGGTGCCAGAGTGATGGCTTGTCAACGACAATGCCGCCGACATCCTCCGTCCCACCGACAACCACTTCCCAAGCCCGACAAGCAAGTCGCGACAAATCAGACACCTGCAGAGATGGCAACGTTTTTGGAACCCTGAGGTGTAACAATTTATTCTCGTGTACTACCCGCATCAACCGACCCCTGCAGGCTAGTGGGAACCACCATGCAGTGATGCTGCAGCCCCTCGTCCCACCTCATCAAAAGTCCTTCTGAGGGACTACCTGCGAAGTCCCCAATGTGCAGGGTCTTTGCGATTCAACTCAGCGCGGCGCCGCAAGCTCAACAATGTCACATCCTCTACCTGCAGCCGCCCCCACTCGGCCTGCGTGAGACCCAACGTGTTGTCCCCAGGTGTCACCACCCTGGCCGGTTCTGCGTCACTCAACGTCGCCCCGAGCTTTGGTGACACTGCCAAGGGTGGTCTACATCAATGCAAACCCACACACCTGATGACGACCGTTTGTGTTATGGTCGAAACGTCGTGAGAATTTTTATTGTTTTATATATGTTTTATTATTTTATTGTTTCCCTTCAACGTGACTTTACCGAAAGAGCTAAGAATATGAAATATAGCTATTAATATGTATATCCCTGCTAACAGCGTCAGTTATATTCTTAGCTCTTTCGGTAAAGTCACGTTGAAGGGAAACAATAAAATATTTTTATTGTTTTATATATATTTTAGTATTTTATTGTTTCCCTTCAACGTGACTTTACCGAAAGAGCTAAGAATATGAATTACTGCAGTCACGAAAGTTTTAAATCAGCGTCAGTTATATTTAAAAAATATGTAATAATAATACAACTTTTTTGCGATTTTTTTATTGTGTTAGAGTTATACCAGCGATAATTGATCTAAATTATATGCGATATGAAGAAGGGCCATTTCGCAGACTATCCGTTTTCCTTTTCAGCGGTGTTAATGGCGAGTGTGTTGAGTTTTGTTTCGTGTTCGTTTTTGTTTGGCTGTTTTTGCTATAATTTCTATTTTCTGCACCATTGTACATGTACATGTTTTCACTCTATCGCTTTTGTCATGTTGGTGACCCAGGTCTTGCGCTCTTCTCACCTGGTGAACCTAAACGTCAATCCCAATCAACGAATTGTTCATTATTTACACATCGATAGACACCCCTGTATCTTGTTCAACTTTTCCATACCTTAATTTTGTAACCTAATTACGATCCAAACTTGATTTGAAGCTTTCGTGACTGCAGGAATTACTCTTTGGTTCTTTCGGTAAAGTCACGTAGAAATAAAATAAAATAAATTGAATGACATTTTGAGTCCTATTCGGCCGTCTGAAATGCTTTCTTGACGATATTAGGAAACGACTGGTGATATGCACTTTTAAATCTAGATTAAAAACTAACTTAAAAAACTGTGTTTAGTTTGTCCTTCCCCCGCATCTCTGATTAGCACGGTTGAATGCAGACGGTGCGAAAGAAGTTCAACAACAACCTCCATTCGCCACTCCGTGGCGGTGACATCACCACGGTGATTATGCCAGGCGAAGTGCACTTTAAAGTGAGGCGACTGGCCGATGCACCACCTGTGCACCCAACTGTGCCCACCTACTATGTTTAGCCACCTGGCGCTTGCTCGGGTTGGTGAGCGTCGCTCCATAGCCCTCCGTTCATGCTGAAGGGCGACTGCCTCCAACTACCCAGTAGCGTCCTTCACAAGCCTCCTCCACAGAGGCCGATCTTGACACCGCTGGTACCAGTCATCGGAAAGCACACTTAGCTCTACATCCTCTTGTACCACATGATTACATCTCTTCTCGAGCCCCTGCCACGTCCATTTGGCCCCCTCTATCTGGCTGAACAAAAGCTATTTAGGCATGCGGTGGCTGTACATGCAGGCTCTATAACCCAGCCAACGCAGCCTTGCCTCCCGGAGCTCACCGATGAACTTTGTCGAGCTCTTTCAAGATTTTGTGAAGTCCTCACACAATACAGCCTGGCTAAACCCAGGATGGATCGTAGGCATGCCAGCCTGAATGTGTTTTACTGGCGAAGATGTTCCATTGGGGGGGGGGGGGGTCCGCTTTTCCGCAAGAATACAGGAGGGCATGACGGTGGCCGTGAATACCCGAGGCTTCATGTGGAGCAACAGACCAGGAAGCTTCCACACAGCTTTACCCAGCCGATGAACAGATGCCACTCGACTGATTTGGAGTGAGACTTCTGCTATCAAATCGGAGCTGGTCATAAGCACACTGCCCAGGTATGGAAAACTCTCCACTCTCTCTACAACTGCCCCATCACCAATCGGGAGTTGAGGGGGTGGAGTGTTTGATGGCACAAAATACCCAGCCAGGTGCTTAGTTTTGGTGGGGCTGATGGTAAGTTTGTAGCATGCTCCAGGTCTAGCAGCAGCGCTTCCAACTTCTTCTAAGTGAACAGCAATCACCAGATCATCAGCATATATAAATGGTTGACCAATAGGGAGCTATCCCTTGACCACATTGATCAGCCTCCCACTGTATCTGTACCAGATGGATATTCCGCCAGTACAGCCAAGGAAGGCTTCTCGAACTACGTTGTCGAAAAAGATGTTAAATAATGTTGGAGCCACAGCACATCCCTGTCGCACCCAAAGGTGAACAGGGAATGGCTCTGACTCCCAGCCACGTAGCTTTACTCGGGCCTACCCACCATCATCAAGGTCCTTAATGATTGTGAGCAGTCAGGGACTCCAAAAGCATGAAGAAAAAAGTTCAACATTCATTACCACTCCCCACCTTAAACACCTACACACACAGCGACAAAAGACACGTTTGACAAAGTCCCTCCTGCAGGAGAGAAGGCTTAAAAACGTGAAACCAAATTTATTTTTCTATAATTTCTTTGCGGTCTACTTGTCAGCACCACAACATCCATGTGGGAACAAGTCATTAAACTGGTAATGCAGGGGGTGCAGGGTTATCAAAAAAGCTTGCGCATATGTGTGCACATGTGAGTGCTAACATCTATGTTCATGTGATTGTGTGAGAGTGCATGGGCATTGCACGTGTGAAAACTTATTATTTACACGCGCTGGACATGAGTTTCTCATTATTTGATGGAAAGTATTAAAGCTGGTTTATCACTCATTTTGCTGGTGATGCTCAATGTAGCTGGCTGTAGCTGGTATTATCAGCTGTTAATGATAATGTGAGATGATGTTGGTGACACTGGGTGTATTTTGGGGTGTTGCCGTTGAGTCTGGGTGTTACTGGCCATACAGGGTACTTCTTCTTTGGTTCTTTCGGTAAAGTCACGTAGAATGATAATAAAATAATAAATTGATAAAATAAAATAACAATAATATTCTCACGACGTTTCGGCCACAACACAAGCGGCCTTCATCAGGTGAAGGGGGCGAGACTGTCTGGTAGGACAGCGCTGGAGTGAAAGAGCCACGTTCAGATACGGCCTTTAAGCTGTGTGAGAGGAACAAAGCGCCTTGACAAAGGAATTAGCATAGAATTTAGCATTGAAATGGCTGAATGATTAGCTTGTGACTGGTCACAGAAATAGCTATGTTAAAAGTTAAAGCATACACACCCGCAGAGGCACCCATTGTTAAAGGGATTAGCATAGAATTTAGCATTGAAATAGCTAAGTTAAGGCATACACATCTTGACAATGGAATTAGCATAGAATTTAGCATTGAGATAGCTGAGTGGTTAGCTTGTACCTGCTGCAGAAATAGAGCTTGTACCTGCTGCAGAAATAGCTACGTTAAAGTCAGAGCATACACATTCACCGAGGCCCTTAGTACAAATCAAACAGGAGAATTTAGCATTGAAATAACTAGGCGAATCCAGCATTGAAACAACTGAGTGATTAGCTAGTGACTGGTCACAGAAATGACTACACATCTGAGCTATTCACAGTACTATATAGTGAACCAATACAAACTCAAATATAAATTACCTTCATGTTATCAATAAACTCTATATTCTCCAATCAGCTAAGCTACCAACAATAAGTCGTTATATATCACAATGCTATATGGCGAAAAAATGGGTGAATTCTTACCCTCAAATTTCAGCACCACGGATAGCTACGGGTCCCGTTCAGACGGACGAGTTCGTCCATGGTCGGAACAGAGGAGGGGGAGAGAGACAGCTGCGAGGCCCTAGTATGCTCCATATTGTAAAACTATACCATTAACCGTGGTGTGAGAGGTATTAAGAGGCAATGCTGGCGAAAGAGCTGCGGTCTGAAGGTCATCGTAAAAATACAATTAATTAAGAACAGAAATGATTTAAAACATCTTTCCAGTGGTTACTAAGCCTGAATCCATCTTCTCGGTTGAAATTGTCTCTGTGCTTGTATATGTGAATGGCCTCATGAACGAATCTCTCATGGTAGCCGGTTGGTTTGCAAAGAACCTCCGTCTTGGAGAAGTCAATGTCATGTGAGCCCACTGAATTATAACAGTGATCTGCCACGGCAGAGGAGTTCGTCCTACCGTGTTTCAAGTCTGCTTTGTGTTCGCGGATGCGGTCCGAGATATGTCTTTTGGTTTCTCCAATGTAGCTACTACCACAGAGGCACTTTAGTTTGTAAACGCCCAGGTACTGTATGTCTGGAAGAGTGGCTCCACAAGAGGATCCTTCTTCATGACTGGAGTGATGGCTTTGCGGATTGTGTAGTCGGAGTAGCCATTAGCCCTGAGAGCCTGGTGTACGTGCTTGAGTTCACTGGTAATGTGTTCCTGGTCGGAAATGCATTGGGTTCTATGGTATAGAGTCTTGATGAGGGAGTTCTTCTGGGATGGATGGTGGTGGGAATCCGGTTTCAAGTAAGCATCTGTATGGGTAGCTTTCCTGTAGACAGAGTGGCTCATTGAACCATCATGTCTTCTTTTAATTAAGACATCCAAAAATGGTAGTTTGCCATCTTTTTCGACCTCCATGGTAAATCTGATGGCTGGGTGTATGGAATTGATGTGGTCGCGGAATTGGTCTAGAGCAGGCTGGCCATGTGGCCAGATGACAAAGGTGTCATCAACGTACCTCTTCCATAAGGTCGGGCGTAGAGTGGCAGTCTGGATGGCGTCAGTTTCAAATTTTTCCATGAATACGTTGGCTACAACCGGAGATAGGGGGGAGCCCATTGGGGTGCCCTCAGTTTGTTTGTAGAAAGTTCCATTCCAGGTGAAGTAAGTGTTGGTTAAGCAATGTCTCACCAGGGGGGGTACATCAGTATGCAGTCCTTGATGAACCAGGTCTTCAATGATAGTGATGGTGTCAGGTACCGGGACTTTGGTGAACAAGGACACCACATCAAAACTGACAAGCAGGTCGTTTGGGGACAGGGAAATGCCTTTGATTGTCGATACCAGGTGAGTAGAATTTAGTACCGCAGAGGTGGTTTTTCCAGTGAAAGGTCGCAGTATATCAGCAAGAAAACGTGCCAGTTTGTAGGTGGGGGAGCTGATAGTAGAGACGATGGGACGAAGGGGTGTATCTTCTTTGTGTATCTTTGGAAGGCCATATAATCTTGGCCATATAAAAATACAGGGTACTTGTATCCGTGTGTTGTTAACGTCGCAGTTACAGGAGACCCTGTGTGACTCGAGCAGTTGGTGTAAACTACGTGTCTTATTTGTACTCTGGTAGACTTTAGGAGTTGCTGTGAACTCTGTTGCTAGAATTTACTGGCCGAATAGATGTCGCTATTAACTCCCATGTATTGTTAGATACTCCAGTTGACTCGGTGTTGCTGTTAACTGCGTGTTGTTCGAATTCGCCAGTTGATCCTGGATGTTGCTGTTAATTGCGTTTGTTGTTGATGTCGCCTCGTATCAATGGGAGACGTTTGTTGTCCTCCCTGCACCAATGCCAGTTCACTCCCCTCCAGGACTCTCACCGCCTCTCTTCACATCTTCATTTTTTCGGGAACGCCTGCCGGGAGCCTCCCCTGCATCACGGAGAAGTGTGCAACCGCGGGTCGCACTGGGATGAAAAGTGGAACACTCCTGACCCACATGCCGGCCGCTCAATATAGGACCACAGAGCTTGAGCAATTGTTGGCACTGGTTCTGGCTATTTTGCCCGCTTGTCTGTGTATTATCATGCCTCCACGCGAAAACTGCATGTGTTACAAATTCTACCACGTTTATAGATGGAATTTTCATGCAAGATGCTAAATACATGCAGAATATTATTTTTAAGATGTGGAGGGACACACACACACGTGGAAATGCAAGCATCAAGATTTGAGGACACAGATAGTGACCAGTGAATAAATTAAGAGAACAGCCGCCATTGAGTGATGTGACCGTAGCAGCTGTGCCAGGCTAGGTGCATTTTGAGATTATGGAACACAGAGTCACCCACATGGAGATATGCAGACATGTGCTTGGCACAGAGGCACATGAAAACGAATGGTTCTTCAGAAATATTATCTGGCGGGCTACAAAAAGTTAGCGACGGAATATCACGTGCCACGCGTACATGTTACGTCACGTGACTTATTTACGTCATAACGTCAGCTATGTGACAGCTAATCACCATAGTTTGTCTCCAACTCTCATCCCTATCTCTTGTATATCACTTTTCATCTCACTAACCTGTATCTACAGGTTTCCACAGTTTATTCAGGTTTGGTTTGTGCGATTTCACGTATATGCGGCTTACCTATTTCTCCACAAAATTCGCTAAATGTCTTTTGAACTCACTCTATATGCCACTTTGCGGTCAGATGTGACACAACATTGCATGTGTACGTATATACTACTCGGCAGGACGCTGTCTTGTGCGGTTTCACTTTGTGTGCCCTTTTTTTGGGAACTTATCCACCGCATAAAGTGAGGGAAACCTGTATTTATACCTCGGCAGGCCACTACAAAAGCCTTCACGGGCCAGATGTGCCAGTGGGAGAACCCTGTGTGATGACATGTGCTATAACGCATCGGTGACACACCGACACGCATGGTAACAATGCTACAGGGGGGCACGTGAAGACACAAGCAGACACGAAGTACCACTGACACAAAGCAACACTGTTGACACCGTTGACACTGAGACACACAAAGGCAAGCAGATGCATGTGCAGACACAAAGGCATACGTATACACAGGAACACACGTGAAAATGCACGGAACCGTGATCTATGATCTAAAGGAAGACGCAGCATGCGTAGTGACACGGAGGGACATGAGGACATGCGGGGAACTAACCGAGAGAAGGTGGGACATTACAGAGACATGTGAGTACACATTTAGACTTGCGGCGACCCACAGGGACACACAAGGACACGTGGGGTAAACATTTAGATATGCAAGGTCCGACGAGGACACAAAAGACACGTGAATGCACGTAGGGCGACATAGGTGATGGGAGAGGGATCTCCTACCGGCCACTGTGTCCCTGCATGTACGTCATGCCCCGTGCCGATCCTCTGAAGACTGTACGACCACCTTGCCCCCGCCCGCACAACTTATGCTGCACAAACACACAACGGATACACGCAAATGTGTACTCAACATCAAACACACACCACACACAATGCGCGTTTATGCGCACAACAGACACCATGCACACGACACAAAAAGCACGCGGAGCACAAAGATTTAACACAATGCGCAATGCACTACACGACGTGTATCGTGGTAATGGTGGTGGGAATGAAGATGATGTTGACAGTGGTACCAATGAATGTGGTTATGATGGTGGTGACGGCATTAATGATGGTGTTAATGACGTTAAAGGTGAAGGCAACACTGGTTACAGAGATGATGGTAATGGTGTTGATGGTGACGGTAACGGTGATGGTGATGAATATGGTGGTTATGACAGTGATCATGGTAGCGGTGATGGTGTTAAAAGTAGTGGAGATAATACTTTAGTTGTAGGGGTGATGGTTGTGTTATTGATGGTGATGGTGATGACAATGATAGTGGTGATGATGGTGATGAATATGGGAGTTATGATAGTGATGTTGGTAGCAGTGATTTTCATGATGGTGATGATGGTAGCTGTAATGGTGTTGATGGTAGTGGTGATGGTGATAAAACTGTAATATTAGGGGTGGTGATGGTGTGATGACAATGGTAGTGGTGGTTATGACGGCGACGATGATGATAGCGGTGATGTGAAGTACGTACGCACCTTGTCCTGCCGAGTCGTGTGTCTGTTCTGATCTCTTCCTCGAGAGCACCCGGCTGGAACAGAGAACAACTCGCTCACTCGCCCACTCAAACTCGCTCACATTGACCTTCACATACCCACCCTCACATTCACACATTGACCTTACCTGTAAAGATGTGTGTGTGTGTGCGTTTTTTTGAAGATGTGCGTTTTTCCCATGATGATGTACATGTGCGCGTGTCTGTGTACCTGTGAAGATGTGGATGTGCACGTATGTACTTGTGAAGATGTGTGTGTACCTGTGAAGATGTGAGCGTCGGCCTCCGTGTACTCGTGGGGGGTGAAGTCATCTGGCACGAGTGGTGGCGCTGGCGATGAGTCCGAGTCCGCGCGCTGCCTTTTCCCTCCGACCTCCGTGACCTCGTCTGCCCCCGGTGCCTCTCTACGTGTGGCACCCTGCCCATGGAAAGGGGTAAGGGAGAGGCCGAACGAGAGAGAATGAAGGCAACACAGTGGGAGGGGGTGGGGAGGGGAGAGCGGCAGTGGGGAGGTATTCTGGTTTGTGTCGGATTTTTGTCTTTTCCCCCAATGTTATCCCCACGATGCTACCAGCATCAAGTCACGAGTCACAGGATAGGGTACCGATTCGTTAACCCTCGTCGAGTTATCACCAGCGCACCAGGGAAAGAAAAAACAGTTTATTTCATTATTATTTACTCCTTACCTTATGCGATTCCCTGTGCACTTTTTTTCATGCGGTTGCAATTTATTTTGCTCAGTCGGTGTAAGCCGCCGAGTTCGCGACGGGTTTCTTTTTACATTTTTATTGCTCTATGCCCATGTACCATTCGCATTCCGCTGTGATGCGCACCGATGCCTACTTTATTGACGGCAAAAATTTGCACGCCACGACGTAATTCGCTCAAACACATGCAGAATGTTCACAAGAATAACGCATCTGAATTCGTATGCAATTTTGTAAGCAATGTCTTACCCCAACACAGGCTGGTGTTCAGATGGAATGGGAAAGGGCAGCAGTGAGTGGGGAGGGGGTGGGTGGGTGGGGACTTAAGGGCACCAGGAGGGGCCGGGTCCCACGAAGCCCAGTCACAAACGCAAGGCCCGGGGGTGCAGGTCCTGCAACAGGTTCCCAGTTCATACTCTTTGGTTCTATTCGGTCACGTAGGTAAAAAATAAAACAACAAAAATCACGACGTTTCAGCCACAACACAAGCGGCCGAAACGTCGTGATTTTTGTTTTATTTTTTACCTACGTGACTACCGAATAGAACCAAAGAGTATGGATCCTTGCAGTCACGAAAGCTTTAAATCTAGGTTCCCAGTTCCCCCATTGGCCGTGGAAACGCCGGAGCGCGAGTGAGCGGGGCGCACCTGTTTCTGCTCTCGCACAGTCGGTACGGCGACCGGCTCCTCTTGAGGGCGCTCCACCTTCATCTTCTTCTCCGCTGCAGACACCGGGATCCGTCACTCATGGCGCGTGCGTGCAGTAGTGTGCTGGTTAATGCACTGCAAACCCAGTGACCTGATTTCAATTCCCGCTTGCGATCAACAGCAATGGCAAATATTTGATCAAGTCCTGGGCCTCCCCGAGGTCGACCGAGCCTTAAATGAGTACCGGGCACGATGTGTAATCATCAGTGCTGGGGAAACAAAGGCAGCCGAGCCTGGTGTTGACTACCCACCCCTCGTGTAATCCTGGATCTTCAGAGACGCTTGCTAACAATACTTGCCCCAAGTCTGTTAAAGGTGATACGATTTTTGTCGTGTGTGTGTGTGCGTGAGCAACGCCTCGACTTCTGTACTTGTCTGCATGTGTGTGTGTGTGCACATGCACGTGCAAGTGTTTGTGACTGCTGGATTAGTGCATGTCTCTGTGTTCATGGTGTGTGTGTGTGTGCCTTCACCGTATTTGGCTTTTGCAGGCTGTGCAGAGCTCTTCTTTGGTTTCTCTGGCGCTTTCATCAGTTTCCAGCGACTACAGATCTACAGAGACGGATGAGATAGCACTCAACGGGTTCTCATCACTCACTCAGTCAACTACTTAAACACTCATTCACTTACTCAGCCACTCAGGTACTCGTTCAACGATCCAACCACTCATGCACTCAACTGCACTCTCTCACCTACCCAAGCACTCACTCAACCATTCATTCACCCACTCATCTGCTCAAACATGCACTCAAATAACCACATTAATCACCAAACCACTAAAATTCCTCACTCAGCACCCATCCGTACAAGTGGTTTGTGAAATGGAATGATGGAGATAATGATGATGATGATGGAGATGATGATGTGAGCAAGATGTTAGCACACAATAATCACGTGTTACCTCAAAGACTTTTGAGTTAGGATCCCATTTCTTTTCTTGAAATGGCAGAGATTTCCCGTCACTGGATGGTAGATACTGCAAGCACAAGCACATGAACAGATGCACAAGCGAACTTTTTTTTATTTTCAATCACTTCCTCGAGTCCCCACGTCTTCATGTTTCCAGTATTTCTGCGTCAATGAAGACCGTTTTATCCAAATCCTAAGTGACCCCGTGTCACGTGTGACCCTGTGCTAATATTGTGTCTCTATGCCTCCTATCTGTCTCTCATTTACCATGCCTCCTGTGTGTTCCCCACGTCCCTAAGTCGCTTGTATCGCTGCATTGTCTTGGTGTCCTTGTAATTCCCGTGTCTCAAAGTCCATGTATCTCCTTGGCACTCAACTACCCCTGTGCCTCCACATGTCCCTGTCTCCCCATGTCTCACCATGCCAAAGGGGTTGACGAACGTCTGCAGGACACGCGCTGCCTTCATCTGGGACGTGGAGCTCTGAGCAGTGCGAGCCTCGTTCTGCTGCTCTTCGCTGTCCTGCACACCACAGCAGAGTGCAGAGCGCTACAGCACATCGCAGCGCACTACAGCAACATGACAGCAATTTCAGCACAGCTCAGAATGCGACAGCACACAAGAGAACGCACAGAACGCCCCAGCACATGGTGGCTAACACAGCAAACACAGCACGGTACAGAAAGCTACAGCACACGAGATCACACACAGTGCTTTCGCCAGCGGTGTGGGAGATGAGACATGGGTTGGTTGTGGTCGTGTGTGGATGTTGGGCTCACGTCAAACAGGGTGAGGACCGGGCGCGTGACAGGCACCGCCCTCCGTGCTCCCTCCACTGCACCACACAAAGACAAAAGTCAAAGATCCTCAATATAGCCTTGAAAAGACTTTTCGGGCAAGTGATGTTAGCGAGCATCTACGAAGGTCAGCACAGAACACGAAGGGGATGGGAGGACCAACACTACACCCAGCCACCTTTGTCTCCCCAGTGCTGATGCTTTACACGCACTGAGTACTCATTTAAGGCTGAATTAATCTAAGGGAGCCCCAGGACCGGTTTAGATATTCGTCACCGGTGTTGGCCATAAGCAGCAATCGAACTTGGGTCGCCAGGTTAATAGTGCAGCACGCTAACCAGCTAAACTACTGCTGTTCGTCGTGACCGGGAATGGAACTTATGCCATCAGGAACGTGCCACTACACACTACCACTGCACAACCGCTCTCTAGCGACATACAGACATACGCTAGCACAGAAGATGCACAGAGATACAGACTGAACAATACACACGTGAACACACACACCCACACACGCGCAATAATATACAGGGCCACACACCTGTTGCAACCGCTGACACACAAGACATACGCATGCAGACAGGCAAATAAAGACACGTTAACACCTGTTTGACCACTAGTGGGCGGTATATACTCCGCTAAGGGACAGTCCTTTGGAACTACTGGTCGTAGGTTGGTTTCCTCAAGGTCCTTTCCCAGTCTGTTGGTCAGTAGTTGAGTGGTCCATATTTCTGCTGGACGCTTGGTTTCGTTCTTGATTGTCCGTGACAGGTCGTTGAGTTCTGTTATCATTTGAATTCCTGTAAAGTCTTCAACTTCTTCATCTTCTGGATCCCTATGCTGCTCCGGCATTGACTGTGCCCATATTTGTCGGGATTCAAGGTTCATGACGGGTTTAAGGCGATTCAGTAGTTCGATCCCAATGATCAGCTCTTTTCCTGGGTTCTGCACGACATATAGTGGATGGCTCATGTTGACTTTGTTGAACGTGAGCTTCATCATGACCTTGCCCAATGGCCGCATGTGGGTCCCTTCGCATCCTGAGTAGGTGAGCCTACTTGGCATCATCTGTAACGTTTCATTCTTCCTCTGGACGGCAGTCTGGAGTTCATCAAACATGTCTCTGGATATCATGGATATTTCTGCTCCCGTATCACAAAGGCCCTGGCTGGTCAGGGTGTCTTGCAGTATTACTTCCACGTGGACTCGTCCGACCGGTCCTACGGGAATTAATTCCCCCAGATGGTACCCTTTACCCTCTGGTACCACCTCGGTGACTGCTTTGGGGTTTCTTGAGTTTCTTATGTTCTCTTGGGCTATCTTTGCGTTGGGTGCGTCCTCTTCCTGTGTGTGTTCTGTTGGTATTCTTTTCTTGGCTGTTCGCATGGGAGTCTTCATACTCTCTTGATGTTCTCTTTCCATCCGAATATAGTGAGCGTATCGACTCCTGTTGGCTGCCTGTGGTCTATGCCCCATTGCTAGCGGAGGCGGCAGTGGGAGACGATATGGGGATTGGTTCGGTGGGCGTCGGCCTCCGCGGGGTAGGTATGATCCGTCATTCGCTCTCCATCCTCCATAGTTCCAAGATCAGCCCTCTTCTATATTCCAGGGCTGTGGGGGCCGTGGGTGCCAGGTCCCCCGTGACCAGTTGTCCGGCGTGTTGCTGCTGAGTTTTGATCCTCGTGGATTTGGCGCCCTCTCCTGGGGTGTTTCATGTTCGTTCCGGGTGGTTCTGTTATTATTCCCTGGAGACTCGTTTCCTTCCAGATTGAGACGATCTTTGTCTTTGGTGATGATGTGTGTTTTAGCTGTGCTAGTGGTTCTCCGTCCGTTCACCCAGGCCGTGTGGGCCTTGCTTTCAATCTGGCGCAAGGAGGCAGTCTCGGGGTCTAGCATCGTTCCTACTATCTTCACTATTTCAGGTCTTAGTGATTGGAAGAACATAACTTTTAATATCTTCCCTTCTTCCTGGGCGTTGTCCACGTCACCTGCGGAATTTGCTCTCTTGAGGCGTAGGAGATAATCTCGTGGGTCTTCGTCCGCACGCTGAGTCATCAATTTTTGCCGCGTTCAATCCTTCAGATAGTGTGGAGTATTCCCCAAATCTATTAACTACTGCTCGGCTTAATTGCTTAAAATCGCTCTTGACCCTATTTGGCAGGGATGTTACCCATGGTCTGGCGGTTTCATGTAAGCTCCTTGACAATAAACATGCTTTTTCTGCTGATTTACCCAGACCCCGGATCTTAGCCTCCTGTCCTACTGTAGCTATGTGGTTGTGTATATCCCTGGTTTTGTTGTGTGGATCGAAATAGGGAATTATGACGAGCGCTTTGTCCATCAATTTCAGAGTCTTACTACTGAATGAGTATTCGGACAGTTGATCGTCGTCAGAGGCGTCAGATTCAGAGGATTTGTCACTCGAGCTGTCCCTGCCTTCGCTATCACTACTGTCATGTTTCCCGTGTCTGTGTCGTGGTCTCCCTCTGTCCGAGGATTCGTATCTGTCCCGTGGCTTGTGTCCCTTATTTCTCTTATGTGGGTCTTGTGATCCATGCCTGTGGGTTGGTGTGCGTGATCTCCTTGAGCTGTGTCTATGTGGTGAGTGTTTTTGTCCTTGACCTTCACGCCGTCTACTACGTGCGTGGTGGCTGCTAGGTGATGTGCTGTGTTTATGTTTGTCTGGTGCTACATGGTTGTCGGGATTCCTGTGTTTGTCATCTGTGGTGCGGGTGGTTTTGCGTTGGTAATTTTAATGTGTCGTGCGTTTCTCTGGTGAGCTGTCCCTTGTACCCGTGTTATGTTGGTCATGTTTGCTTGAGGTGCGTTTCTCTGGTGAGCTGTCTGAGCTATCTGCATCTGATGGGTCATGTTGGCGTGATGTACGCCTTCCTGGAAAGTGATCCCTGCTGTAGGTTCCACGTCGGTCATGCTTACGTGAGGTGCGTTTTCCAAGTGAGCTGTCTCTGTCATCTGCACCATGTCGGTCGCACTTGCGTAGCGTGCGTCTTTCTGGTGAGCTGACTGAGCTATCTGGAACTGGTTGGTCATGTTTGCGCGAGGTGCGCTTCTCCGGAGAGTAGTCCCTGCCATAGATTCCACGTCGGTCGTGCCTGCGTGGAAGGAGTCTACCAAGTGAGCCGTCTCTGTCATCTGCATCATGTCGGTCGTACTTGGGTAGCGTGCGTCTTTCTGGTGAGTTGTCTATGTCATGTTGCTCGTTTCGCCCCAGCTCCGCCCTTTGTCGCTCTATCAGTACAGAATACCCTGGTGACTTAGGGTTAATATTTTGCCTCTCTCTAACCTCGGGGTGGTCGGCCTCCTGTTTTCCTGTTTGTGTCCGTATTTCCCCTTCCCTCTCCTCGATTTGCGAGGGGGTTTCTTTATCAAAATCGCTTTGCATTGTAGCCATACTTTGTGTGGGATCTGGCCCTGGGCTACGTCCGCATGGCTCGGAGTGTGGTAAACTGTTACTCCCGTATGTGTTCTGTGTACCGACGTCTGGGGGTCCCGCTGGTGCATTCAGCGCCGACTCTTTTTCTCTCACGAGGGCGTGCAGACGCACTACCTCTTCTATTAGGGACAGTTTTTCCTTCCTTTCCCTCTCAAATTTTTCCCCAGTCCATAATCTTTCTCTGTCTGTCTGTGTGAGGAGATACGAGTCTAACCTTGCTATTTCTGCAATTTTTATGTCACGTTTGGCTTTGCTACATTTCATCACATCCTTAAGTAGTTTCCTCCTATGTGCCTTAACATCTTCTCTATGTCTCCCCTCCATTATGTCTTTCTGCTCTGTCTGCTCTCTAGCAGTCCGTCCAGTACGTTTTAACACAAATTCACGATATTGTTTTTCCATAGATTCTATCTCCTCCTCGGAGGGCCACTCTGTATCAGTGTTATGCGTTGGGATGTCACCCTCAGAACGTTGCGGGTCATGTGCCATCTCTATTATGTAGTGTAGTTAATAGACTTAAGAGTGTATCTTAACTCTAGCCTCTCATGTGTGGCGTGAGTTACCCTGGAATTCCCCTCAGAGCGCACATAAAAACATTTGTATCACAGAATATGTTGGTTCAATTTGAGCAAATAATCTTACTCCCACTGTCTTTGTTATACACTGCTACTCTGGTATTTTCTTCAGAGTGCGTTTTTTGTTTGTTTTACACCGTTTACCGTCACAGCGCAATGTTAGTTCACAAAACCTTGATTTGTACAACAGTGATTCGGTCCTTCATTTAAGCATAACCTGTCTGCGAGAGATCCCGGACGAGACCCCAATTTGTTCTGTATGTGGGTGTGTGAAAATTGATGAAAAATAATGAAAATTAAATGAAATTCGAAATTTGCATAATTAATCCAAAATTATGTTAATTCGTGTAATTATGCGTATAACTATGCTAATTAGAGAGGTAATCGTATTAATTATACGAGTGGGTGTGGTTGTGTTAATGATGAAAGCCTTTATGATAATCAGGTCCCGCCTCGTTGACGAGGTGGGGTTATCAATCAGGATAACGCAATCAATCGTGTGCAGTTACGCTAGTGTCAATTCGGCCTCGTTGTCTAACTTCGTATTATTGATCAGCATAATACAATGATTCTCGCTTTAACACTCCCCGAGTCTTCATATTTTAGGTCCCAAGTTCATATCATTCGCTTTAAAGTTTAATGAGTGTGGATTGGTGTGTTTATAGTTTAGGTTCCCGAGTTCATATCGCATCGCAGGAAACAGATCTTACGCAAAAATTTCAGGAAAGAATCACACGACCACTTCTGTATTAATCAATTTATTTTCTATTAAACCTTAACTATAACATGTATGTGAACTCTCAATCTCAGAACTTCAACACGGTATCCACACGGTATCAAGACAGTATCATCAACGACTGTACGATTTCACTTTGAAAACACATGGACCCCGCATTAAGCGATGGTTGTTAGTGAAAGAGAGTTATTAGAACATGCAAATGCTATACTAAACAAAAACCTTAACTTTATAATGAATGATTATATTGAATTGTCCCCGCAGTATCGTACTCATTGATCATAGATCATATGCAACCCTTATCACGTTGTTAGCACACTGGGTCACAGAACAGGTGATTATTCTGTAGAGTACGCGAATACGTGCGGCGATTTCGAACGAAAGGTACTTTAAAGATTATACGGCGGTAAGAAAAACAATAAAAACAGTTATTATTCTTAAAGGCACAAATCTCAACAGATACATCGGCAGATTATCTGACTACATAATGGCTTGGAGTAAGGGCATGCGATGGTGTGCTCCTTTCCCCTGAAGATCTTACCTGATACCAAGTTTTAATTGATTGTGGACCAGATCGCCTGATGAGGATCTGGTGGGACACACCCTTCCCCACAAGAGCGTGGCTCTACGGAAGAAGGTGTCAAAAATCAATTCGTATTGATGGATCTGTTGAATATTCATGCGATTAAGAGTACAGCCCACTAAATAGTAAAGAGGACAACTATGGATATACTTATAACGACGGGTGGTTGTCACTCGGTCTCGATGTGACGCCTTCACAGCCACTGATGGCCGATAGACTTGAGTGTTGGCTTCTGGTTAAGGACCCGTGTATGTTTGAGTGACATGAATTGTTTTGAATAGTCAGTGTTCGGAGTCGATCTTTGTGTAAAACAGACGCCTGCTTGTCGTGTGGTGAGGGGGCGGTGCGCGTCATACGTATAAGTCAATTCGGCGGTCACCGTGTTGAACGGATTCGGATGTCGTCGATACGCTGCTGCAGTTCAGAACGCGGTCGGTAGATGGCGGCCACAGCTCGCTCGCAGCGTGCACGGTGGTTGAGTGTTGACCCGGGTGCGCACTCGGCTGGCGATGCACGGTGTGCACGCAGCCTCGTCGCCAAACAGCGACCCTCACCACCCCGGCGGCAGCAGAGACCTCCGCGTCGGCAGAGGCTGACCCACGCAGGGGCGAGTTGAGCTGTCAAGCGGGTCTTGCCCGCCTGCAGATGAGATTGGGAGCCGCTCCGATGAGTCGAGCCCCCGATGGCCGGCTCCGGTGAGCCGATCGAACTCATCTGAGTTCCGATGAACTGCGGACGAGTCGAGCCGACCCGCTGGTCGCAGATCGCTCCTGAGTCGACCCCCTGGTCGAACTGAGGTTTCCATGCTCAGGATCCTCTTTTTATGCCCAAAAATCCCTTCACTCGGATCCTGCCCACAAGGCGGGGTTTCTTTCGATTTTTGCTGTGTCAGGATTTGTCCGTATGTATCTGCGTCCGTGTGTGTGTCCGTACGTGTGTCAGTGTGTGTCCTTGTGTGGATCACCCACGGTATATTCCGTTGTCATACTCCTACCATAAAACCCACAAGTAAAACAATCAAATGTTATAAATTGTCTCGAATGCGCCTCCCTGTCTGGGTGCACAACCTGGAGGGAGGGGCGATATTCCCTCCGACTTTCACCGACGCAGAAAGAAACGGTTAAGGTTTGTAAAGTTAACATTTATGCCTCACAGTTTCACAGTTATGCTCTGTATGTAACCCAAGTTCTGGGTTACCTTCCAGAGTTGTTTCTCCTACCATGGAGAAACAACCCCCTGAGATTCTGATCAAAACCATCACGTTACCATACATAGCAGGCGTTACCAAAAATATTTCCAAAATTCTAAACAAACACAAGATCCAGGTCCGATTCAGTACAATACACAAAATACGTGATCTGATCCCATCCGTAAAGGATGTCATTCCTGACTTACAGTACCCTGGTGTCTACAAACTGAGTTGCATTTGTGGTGATTGCTATATTGGGGAAACGAAGCAATGTATCTGACCGCATTCACGAGCACAAGTCAGATTTGAAACACGATAGGACAAATTCTTCTGCTGTGGCTGATCATTGCTACCAAAGTACTCTGCAAGACATCTGGATACCACCAAAGATTTGTCCATGAATCCATCCAGATATACAAACATAGTCGTAACTTCAACCAAGAGGATGGTTTAAAATTGAGCATTCATTGGAAGGATGTTATTAATCAAGTAAAACTTTAGCTGCTTTAGAGTTTATATTCATATCCATATCTCCGGTCTTTTACTCCCAGCCTTACACACTACCATCACTAGGAAATTTGACGTGCAATGTTTCAATCGTGCAAATTTGTCCCCCATCCCACTCTCCCCCGCCCCCCGCCGCCCCCCGCCGCCCCCCCCCCCCCATCCGTTGTACATGAGTACCATGGCCAGGAGCTTCAATAATCTCCGTCCCCCAACACTCACCCCCCTCCCTACCCTGCATCCGTCCTCCCTGGCTCCTCCCCCCTTCTTACCATTTATAATCGCTTGTCACAAATAGCTCTCTCTACTCACCATAGTATTTTTTACTGTGGCTGTTCCACCTGATGACGGAAGCTTGTGTTGCCTCCGAAACGTCGTGATTTGATTTAGTTGTTTTCATTGTTTTTTTTACTTTTTACCAACGTGACTTTACCGAAGGAACCAGAGTATACTTAACAATATTAAAACATTTAATTCCCACTCACAACCAACATCAGTGATGATAATCTGAATGGGTCCTGGGCCTCTCCTAGGTCAACTCGGCCTCAAATGAGTACCCGGTGCGGTGTGTGTAAACATCGCTACTGTTGAGTCAAAGGCGACCTTCATAAACGCTGTGAAGGCAGGCCATACAGGGGATCGTTGTCGTGTATGTTTTTGTGTGAGTGCGCTTACATGCCCCCTTGTGTGTGAAATTGTTGGGATCCATTATGCGCCTTCCGACAAACAAGCCAGCATCATCGGGAATCAAGGCAAGTTAAGTTAAAACTGATTTTTCTTTCTATTTACCAACATTTATTTGGTATGTTATGTATAATATAGTATTTATTACAGTATAAAATGCAAATGTACAATATTTTTTTATGTGTTTAACAATGTTTCCCTTTTAAAAATGATAAAACAATTTATAGCAATGAGTTATGTGCATTTAAATATAATACATTTTTGACGACCGTCTTATAAACCGTTCGACTTATGAACAGGTGATAAGTCGAGGGCTGCCCATATATTTGACAATATTAAAACATTTAATCCCCCTCACCACTTCCCCCACAACAACAGACGAACTTAATAAGAGCGCGTCCGAACCGATGCAATCTCTTGCGGATGGTTGGTGATTGGGATTTGGGGACCTCAATAATTTTTTCTGCACTGTCCATGTCACTCTGTACCATGGCTTTCATTTGTTCAGCATCGTGAGGCTTAGAGTCTGCCTTAACCGTGCTCTCGGACTCCAGGAGAGGGTTAACAGTGTCGTCTGCGTTTATAGGCAGAGACAATATGGAGCCCATGCTCGTCTCGGCTCCATTTTGGGTCGCCTCATCGACTGCCTCAATTGAAATATGAAATTCCTCAATATCCAGAGGCTTGATGTCCGCATCAATTCTGGTCTCCGACTCTGGGAGGGGGTCAGCAATTGATGCTGTCGAAGACACAGCAGTGTTCACATCTTCCACCTGAATGCTGCATTTTGTGGTGGATGTTGAGCTAGTGGCTGTAGGCATCTCCACATCCAAAATGGTTCCGGCGCTTAATGCAACAGAAGCAGAAGCCAGGAAGGCGTCAGTCCTTGGCTCAATTAAGGGGACTGCAACGGCGGCTGGAGATGGAAGGAAAGTGGCAGTGGACACCTTAGTGGCCAAAATGGGAATTGCCACTCCGGAAGAGCTGCAGCAAAATGATTCGACTGGAATTTGGCCAGGAGAAGTAAGTTGTGGAATTGAGGGAAGGTGGCAAGGTGCTGGAGCCGGGATGAAGAAGTTGTTGGGGTCCGAATCCAGCCAGCATAATTGGTAGGGGTCCATTGTCTTGGAAGGGATGTTGTAGGGGTCCAGAATAGGGAAGGTCTTGGTTGCAGGAGCCAGATGGGAGTTGATCTTGCATGCTGGTGCCTGGTGAAGTCCAGGTGGTGGAGCTGGAGCTGCACTCATCCATGGGTGCTTGAGAGCACTTTTCGGAGTTAGACGGTCATTTGGGTTCCAGCTGAAAACAGAGAGACAAGTACCGATGAGAAGATCAGCAAAATATACATACCCAAATGACACATTAAAGTGATACAATAAGCTTACATCCACTTGATAAAGTATCTAAGGGTTTGCAGGTATGTGAAGATAGGTATGGTAAGTCCACGCTCAAAGTGTGCGTACACAACGTGTTATCGCTAAAGTAAAGTTATTCCATTCTGTTACGGGCTTTCTGAGCGGTTCATGACAAACAACTTTATTCAGCTGCATGGCTGAGCAGTATAGGAATTCTAGGTATATGCGCGGAATAATATAATAGTACGTGGTGGCGTACCCTTATCACAGTTTTTTTTTTTCGCCATGGGATGACTGCAAGCTAATTTTATAGTGAAAATGTGCAAATGTGCATGGTTTTTATTTGTTTATCTCTGTAATGTGTAAACGGTAATTCCTCACTAAATGCATTTTTTCTTAATACAGAACATCTATTAGCGCGTTAAATGAGGATACAGTACTGCATTTGCCCTTTCATTCTTTACCTAGTTTCTTCTGCAGAGAGATGCAAGATAGCTGTACATTGCAAAGGGGATGCATATTCCCTTATGATATAGAAATTTACTGGAATTTTGTTACAGTTGAGGGAAACTCAAAGAGTGGGACACTCACCATAGGATGGAGCTGATGAAGTCCAGGAACAATGGGTCTCTCGTTTTCAGAAACTCCTTGAGCGGGCAACACTGAGGGGTCTCCTGCAGACATTCCTTGGTCAGTTGCCCAAAGAAGTCTGCAGTGGGTACAATCGCAAACGATGTCATGCATTAAAATATTATTCATGTGCACAAGGCTGTGATGTACAATGAAGGCTGTGAAGGACGTGGGGAAACAACCCAACTTTCACGTCATTGTGCAGCCAGACGAGTGATGTTATAACACCTAATCGCATATTAAAAAAAAAAATTGCAGTACTCACTGAAATACCGAGGACCGTCTGGTGCAGCGTGCAGCATCTCAAAAGGTGGTGTTCCCACAATCTGAAAATAAACGATACATTTGATCTCATGTCACTGGCGAGTTAAGAGGCGTTTTCTGTACGTACTTACATACATGGTTCGTATCATATTGATTAAATTATTCATTATTGAGTAATCACTTGATTTCACGTAACATGAAGCTGTTTAAAATTGAATTTGTACTCAAAGTCAAATGAGCATTGAGGCAGTGATCATAGCCTGGCTGCAGCCCTGAGTCAGTGGTAAAACTCCATTCATACGTCACAGGTGAATATATCTCTATGACAACCAATGTCGACTTCCCTAAAAAGTAGTACTCATTTTATCGACACTGTAGGGCTGAATAAACCCCAACCAGATTTAAACCCACAATCTTTCGCTAATAAATATACAAAATTATAAAATTAATGTTACCTTTGTGATGCCAGCGATCTCCTGACTCTCGCTGCTCATTGACATCAGTCGTTTGCCGACAGATATCTCAGCTAGTATGCACCCGGCAGCCCACATGTCAATTGATGTTCCAAACGGCTGGCCCAGCAATACTTCGGGAGCGTTGTATCCGGGCGTCCCAAATAAATCATCGGCTGGAGAAAAATAAAAAAAATACAATATTGCTTAGGTGGCCTGTAGGAGTCATAGTTTCACTAAAAGAATCCCCAATGTGTTCGCACCCTGTCCTGCATGATATGTGATAGTTTTCAAGTTTCAAGTTTTAATTTATTAGGTATAGCCCTGTGAGCCATGCGGCTCTTAAGTCGGGTGCAACCGCAACAAACAGAATATGACAGGACGTGATTTTACACGGAAGTGGACATTCCCAATGCACGGTTGTGAATTGGAGATCGTAAGGAGTTGTGAGCATTCCCTTAATACCTCGTGTGGAGCTACCATGCGCAGGCATCACTGCGTGATGCCTGTTCACATCAGCATCGTTCACGCAATTTGCATGAACGACGCTATATAAAACACAAAATTATTCCAGATAACAGGATCTGTAGGAATATTTAGAAATGTGATGATGTGTATAAATGTATATAAAGTGTAACTTACGAAATTCATATTCAAAAAAACTTCCTCCGAAGTCGGCCAATCGGATGGCTGCCGTGTGGTGATCTTTCACCAAGATGTTTTCCTGAAAAAATTAAGAAAACGGACGCATTATTTGTATTGTATTTAACCAAATGAGAGTCCATTAAGATGATTCCTGTCTGTATGGAAGAATGGCGTTCATTTTGTGCACTGTACATCTAACGTTATAAGTGTAAATGAATTATTTCTCGAGTCGGAAGCAGGGGGATCAATAACTCTCGTAAAGATGATCCAATACAACATCTTGTACTGAAGTTGGTCATGAAAACAAAACACTTATAATGGGAAGAATTGACATGGCGACTCTTCTCATCGGCGCGAACGGAGTTGTTCCGCAATTCAGGATGGTAAAAAAAGAAAAACCTGAATAATTACGTACAAGAATGAAAATAGGGTCACGGATAATTGGTGTTTCTGTGGACTCTACAGCTGCCATGGATAATGGGAGTCATAGGTAATATGATCACGGATAAGAGCTCTTCTGTATGAGGCAGCTGTGATGGGAATTCAACTGGCCACCACGTGGCAAAGAGCTACAGGTGCATGAGGCGCATACACTGCTCGATATGTTTAAAAGATCACCGTAAAGGTGCAGGCCTGCAATTATTTGCTCACCCCTCTACTTCCAGAAAGGCCTCCATCATTGAGTAGGTCGAGAGAGCTACTTAAATGGTTTTGGGCTACTCGTATACACAGCCAAATGTCTCAAAAGTGGTCGGAGTACCCACACTTTACGCCACCACTTGTGACTTTGTGATGAACTGTGTTGTACTTATTTATCCTTCTGGGTGTATAGAGGTGGTGGGTGGGTGGGTGGTTGGAGAGTTGGGATTTCAGAACCTGTCCACTGTTGCAATTGCCAAGCCGGGAGATCAAATTGAATCGATTCCCTCTGGGTTTAAAGTCTAGTGTGCTACCCATGACACCATGGCAGCGTCCCTTAGACCTGCTTAATTCCTCTAAAAGAAATGTAATGATAAACCCTTACCAGCTTGAGGTCCCCATGGACTACGCCGTTCTTCTTCAGGAAGGCCAGCACTTCCATCAGGGAACGGGCGTATCTCTTGACGGAGGACAGAGTAAATGCTCCGTTCGAGTTCACCACGTCAAAGAGGCTGCCCGCGCTGACAACGGAAAACGCACAACATACAGAGTGCAGGATGGTTAATTAAACACAGCATCAAGCACAAAGGCACCAGCACATCCACACATGCACGGCAAGTCCTAGAACACTAAAGGTGAGGTAAGACATTCGAGGTGTAACAATGCATGGAATACGTGCTGACTGCAGATAGTTGTTTTCTTTTTTGCAAACTGGTTACGAAATGGTTAATGCATCTGCTTCTTAACAATGCAGTGTAGCATAGCTAAGGATTGAGCACTGATTGAGATGAAGCAGCTGCCAAGCTTGTAGTTTTACACATCCTGTAAGTGTCACGCTTGTAATGGACTTAGTGTTCTTACTTGATGTAGTCCAACACGAGATAATGGTAATCTCCCACGACGAAGTTTTCCTCAAGCCGGATGATGCTTTTGTGTCTCAACATCTTCAGGAAGCCAGCCTCGTTATATACTTCTGCGTCCGTGACGCTGCGTGAAGAAATACAAACACTTCTGAGAATGTCGAAAATAGGATCATTAAAATAGAATTCTTCATGTCGAGGTAGGCACACGTGAGTTTGTGTTGCAGGAAAACTTTTCAGTGAAGATTGTGATGCACAATCATGACTTGGTCTCTCACCTTAATGTGGAGTCAATCATCTTGAGGGCCATCTCCTTGTGGTTCCTGTGGTCCCAGCATCTGAACACCTGGCCAAATGTTCCTTCACCCAGTTTTTCCAAAACCGCATAGCGATTGTTGAGGAGATTTGTCGCCATCTGGTCAAGAGGGAGTGGTGCAGAAGAGTGCAAGCAATCAGTACAAGTGGCCGTTTTGACAGTAGTTTCCTAACTCCTCATTACTATTTAAATTGAAATTAGTTTCAATAAAAAAAATCCACATGGGGTTAACTCAACCCGGCATGCCCCTTGGGTTCATTAAATAGGTTCGACTTTTACAGTCTACAGAGGTTGTCTCATGGAGATAACTGGTCATGGCCAGAGAAACGTGGATTTGAGTAAACTTGCTAAAGGCCACCAGTGGAGGTTTTGTGGTTTTGTGTGAACAGACACTTTGATGATTTACATGAATCAAGGCTCATTAACGGGTTATGACTTTAAATTGGCCAAATAAGTGCTCAAACGGTGCTGGACAATTGTTGCACCCAGTCTCTTCAATTGTAAGCAAGTACAGCCCTGCAATTGCTTGCTCATACAGCTTATGGTGAAAGGGCCTCCACGAGAGGGATCTCTATAGAGTAGTCTATCTGCTCTTTCCCCCTAATGAGACGTATTGATAGAGGTGGGAGTCGCCACACTCGACCACATCACACACGACTTGCTGCCAAACTACCACCTGTGGTGTAACATTTTCACTTCGGGGTGAACAATAAATACACCCAAGAGGAGGACATCCGTGGAGATGGAGCAATGAAATCAGCTCGTTTTTAGATACTAGATGGATTGTTGCATCGAAGGACTTGTGGGAGATGGTAAAGGTTTATCAGGCCTTCATCCACCAATGAATTGATCATGTTTGATGATAGCCTTTATTTCCTGCTTGCATACATTCAGCAAGTTCACAACATTTCTCTACCTTATTTACTCCTCTCATATCGCTAAATAGGTATCTTAAGTTTGGATATTTTGTCAACTCTCTTTCATAGTTATTTCTTGCTTATATATCTCATTCATACTATCTCTTCTCTACAACTCCTTACACCTCTAAATCTTATTTGTATCTAGTTTTATCTAATTGTACGACTTAATTTTGTCCGTATCTCATATCATATCCCTACATGTCTTTCTCTTGTTTGTGTCCTAATTTCATCTCTCTGCATCACCTATGTAGGTGTGATACACACGTGATGAAGCTAATTCACAGGCATAGGTATGCAGTACAGACAGGAAAAAGAGCTTCATAGCTCACCGGATTTCTCCAGCATAAATAAAGATTCTGATATCTTTGATTTGAAGCTTTCGTTACTGCAGGAATCCATACTCTCTGGTTCTTTCGGTAAAAGTCATGTAGATAGTAAAAAAAAATAATGAAAGAAATCACGACGTTTTGGTCGCAACACAAGCGGCCGTCTTCAGGTGAGAAAAATTATCTGCTGTTGTGGTTTTATATAGGCACGGGGAGGAGGAGTTTGGCTGTAGGGGTTAGGCACGGGAAGGAGGAGTTTGGCTGTAGAGGTTCACAGGGGAGAGGGGGAGGGTTTGTGATGTGCATGGACGTGTAGGGCTGTAGAAATTAGCAAGTAAATTGACTTGTAGTCATCGGACAACAAGACACACGGGTGGGTGAGTGAAAATCAGAGAAGATGGATTCAGATTGAGCAATCATTGGAAGGATGTGATCAACTACGTTATATTTTAACTGCTCCATAGCCCTCTGTTCATGCTGAAGGGCGACTGCCTCCAACTACCCAGTAGCGTCCTTCACAAGCCTCCTCCACAGAGGCCGATCTTGACACCGCTGGTACCAGTCATCGGAAAGCACACTTAGCTCTACATCCTCTTGTACCACATGATTACATCGCTTCTCGAGCCCCTGCCACGTCCATTTGGCCCCCTCTATCTGGCTGAACAAAAGCTATTTAGGCATGTGGTGGATGTACATGCAGGCTCTATAACCCAGCCAACGCAGCCTTGCCTGCCGGAGCTCACCGATTAACTTTGTCGAGCTCTTTCAAGGATTTGTGAGGTCCTCACACAATCCAGCCTGGCTAAACCCAGGATGGATCGTAGGCATGCCAGCCTGAATGTGTCTTACTGGCGAAGATGTTCCATGGGGGGTGGGGGGGTCCGCTTTTCCGCAAGAATACAGGAGGGCATGACGGTGGCCGTGAATACCCGAGGCTTCATGTGGAGCAACAGACCAGGAAGCTTGCACACAGCTTTACCCAGCCGATGAACAGATGCCACTCGACTGATTCGGAGTGAGACTTCTGCTATCAAATCGGAGCTGGTCATAAGTACAATGCCCAGGTATGGAAAACTCTTCACTCTCTCGACAACTACCCCATCACCAATCGGGAGTTGAGTGTTTGATGGCACAAAATACCCAGCCAGTTGCTTAGTTTTGGTGGGGCTGATGGTAAGTTTGTAGCATGCTCCAGGTCTAGCAGCAGCACTTCCAACTTCTTCTAAGTGAACAGCAATCACCAGATCATCAGCATATATAAATGGTTGACCAATAGGGAGCTATCCCTCGACCATATTGATCAGCCTCCCACTGTATCTGTACCAGATGGAGATTCTGCCAGTACAGCCAAGGAAGGCTTCTCGAACTACGTTGTCGAAAAAGATGTTAAATAATGTTGGAGCCACAGCACATCCCTGTCGCACCCAAAGGTGAACAGGGAATGGCTCTGACTCCCAGCCACGTAGCTTTACTCGGGCCTACCCACCATCATCAAGGTCCTTAATGATTGTGAGCAGTCAGGGACTCCAAAAGCATGAAGAAAAAAGTTCAACATTTATTACCACTCCCCACCTTAAACACCTACACACAGCGACAAAAGACACGTTTGACAAAGTCCCTCCTGCAGGAGAGAAGGCTTAAAAATGTGAAACCAAATTTATTTTTACATCATTTCTTTGTGGTCTACTTGTCAGCACCACAACATCCATGTGGAAACAAGTCATTAAACTGGTAATGCAGGGGGTGCAGGGTTTCAAAAAAGCTTGCGCTTATGTGTGCACATGTGAGTTCTAACATCTATGTTCATGTGATTGTGTGAGAGTGCATGGGCATTGCACGTGTGAATACTTATTATTTACACGCGCAGGACATGAGTTTCTCATTATTTTATGGAAAGTATTAAAGCTGGTTTATCACTCACTTTGCTGGTGATGCTCAATGTAGCTGGCTGTAGCTGGTATTATCAGCTGTTAATGATAATGTGAGATGATGTTGGTGACACTGGGTGTGTTTTGGGGTGTTGCCGTTGAGTCTGGGTGTTACTGGCCACACAGGGTACTTGTATCCGTGTGTTGTTAACGTCGCAGTTACAGGAGACCCTGTGTGACTCGAGCAGTTGGTATAAACTACGCGTCTTATTTGTACTCTGGAAGACTTTAGGAGTTGCTGTGAACTGTGTTGTTAGAATTTACTGGCCGAACAGATGTCGCTATCAACTCCCATGTATTGTTAGATACTCCGGTTGACTCGGTGTTGCTGTTAACTGCGTGTTGTTCGAATTCGCCAGTTGATCCTGGATGTTGCTGTTAATTGCGTTTGTTGTTGATGTCGCCTCGTATCAATGGGAGACGTTTGTTGTCCACCCTGCACCAATGCCAGTTCACTCCCCTCCAGGACTCTCACCGCCTCTCTTCACATCTTCATTTTTTCGGCCACGCCTGCCGGGAGCCTCCCCTGCATCACGGAGAAGTGAGCAACCGCGGGTCGCACTGGGATGAAAAGTGGAACACTCCTGACCCACATGCCGGCCGCTCAATATAGGACCACAGAGCTTGAGCAATTGTTGGCACTGGTTCTGGCTATTTTGCCCGCTTGTCTGTGTATTATCATGCCTCCACGCGAAAACTGCATGTGTTACAAATTCTACCACGTTTATAGATGGAATTTTCATGCAAGATGCTAAATATATGCAGAATATTATTTTTAAGATGTGGAGGGACACACACACACGTGGAAATGCAAGCATCAGGATTTGAGGACACAGATAGTGACCAGTGAATAAATTAAGAGAACAGCCGCCATTGAGTGATGTGACCGTAGCAGCTGTGCCAGGCTAGGTGCATTTTGAGATTATGGAACACAAAGTCACCCACATGGAGATATGCAGACATGTGCTTGGCACAGAGGCACATGAAAACGAATGGTTCTTCAGAAATATTATCTGGCGGGCTACAAAAAGTTAGCGACGTAATATCACGTGCCACGCGTACATGTTACATCACATGACTTATTTACGTCATAACGTCAGCTATGTGACAGCTAACCACCATAGTTTGTCTCCAACTCTCATCCCTATCTCTTGTATATCACTTTTCATCTCACTAACCTGTATCTACAGGTTTCCACAGTTTATTCAGGTTTGGTTTGTGCGATTTCACGTATATGCGGCTTACCTATTTCTCCACAAAATTCGCTAAATGTCTTTTGAACTCACTCTATATGCCACTTTGCGGTCAGATGTGACACAACATTGCATGTGTACGTATATACTACTCGGCAGGACGCTGTCTTGTGCGGTTTCACTTTGTGTGCCCTTTTTTTGGAACGTATCCACCGCATAAAGTGAGGGAAACCTGTATTTATACCTCGGCAGGCCACTACAAAAGCCTTCACGGGCCAGATGTGCCAGTCGGAGAACCCTGTGTGATGACATGTGCTATAACGCATCGGTGACACACCGACACGCATGGTAACAATGCTACAGGGGGGCACGTGAAGACACAAGCAGACACGAAGTACCACTGACACAAAGCAACACTGTTGACACCGTTGACACTGAGACACACAAAGGCAAGCAGATGCATGTGCAGACACAAAGGCATACGTATACACAGGAACACACGTGAAAATGCACGGAACCGTGATCTATGATCTAAAGGAAGACGCAGCATGCGTAGTGACACGGAGGGACATGGCGAAATGCGGGGAACTAACCGAGAGAAGGTGGGACATTACAGAGACATGTGCGTACACATTTAGACATGCGGCGACCCACAGGGACACACAAGGACACGTGGGGTAAACATTTAGATATGCAAGGTCCGACGCGGACACAAAAGACACGTGAATGCACGTAGGGCGACATAGGTGATGGGAGAGGGATCTCCTACCGGCCACTGTGTCCCTGCATGTACGTCATGCCCCGTGCCGATCCTCTGAAGACTGTACGACCACCTTGCCCCCGCCCGCACAACTTATGCTGCACAAACACACAACGGATACACGCAAATGTGTACTCAACATCAAACACACACCACACACAATGCGCGTTTATGCGCACAACAGACACCATGCACACGACACAAAAAGCACGCGGAGCACAAATATTTAACACAATGCGCAATGCACTACACGACGTGTATCGTGGTAATGGTGGTGGGAATGAAGATGATGTTGACAGTGGTACCAATGAATGTGGTTATGATGGTGGTGACGGCATTAATGATGGTGTTAATGACGTTAAAGGTGAAGGCAACACTGGTTACAGAGATGATGGCAATGGTGTTGATGGTGACGGTAACGGTGATGGTGATGAATATGGTGGTTATGACAGTGATCATGGTAGCGGTGATGGTGTTAAAAGTAGTGGAGATAATACTTTAGTTGTAGGGGTGATGGTTGTGATATTGATGGTGATGGTGATGACAATGATAGTGGTGATGATGGTGATGAATATGGGAGTTATGATAGTGATGTTGGTAGCAGTGATTTTCATGATGGTGATGATAGTAGCTGTAATGGTGTTGATGGTAGTGGTGATGGTGATAAAACTGTAATATTAGGGGTGGTGATGGTGTGATGACAATGGTAGTGGTGGTTATGACGGCGACGATGATGATAGCGGTGATGTGAAGTACGTACGCACCTTGTCCTGCCGAGTCGTGTGTCTGTTCTGATCTCTTCCTCGAGAGCACCCGGCTGGAACAGAGAACAACTCGCTCACTCGCCCACTCAAACTCGCTCACATTGACCTTCACATACCCACCCTCACATTCACACATTGACCTTACCTGTGAAGATGTGTGTGTGTGTGCGTATCTGTGAAGATGTGCATTTTTCCCATGATGATGTACATGTGCGCGTGTCTGTGTACCTGTGAAGATGTGGATGTGCACGTATGTACTTGTGAAGATGTGTGTGTACCTGTGAAGATGTGAGCGTCGGCCTCCGTGTACTCGTGGGGGGTGAAGTCATCTGGCACGAGTGGTGGCGCTGGCGATGAGTCCGAGTCCGCGCGCTGCCTTTTCCCTCCGACCTCCGTGACCTCGGCTGCCCCCGGTGCCTCTCTACGTGTGGCACCCTGCCCATGGAAAGGGGTAAGGGAGAGGCCGAACGAGAGAGAATGAAGGCAACACAGTGGGAGGGGGTGGGGAGGGGAGAGCGGCAGTGGGGAGGTATTCTGGTTTGTGTCGGATTTTTGTCTTTTCCCCCAATGTTATCCCCACGATGCTACCAGCATCAAGTCACGAGTCACAGGATAGGGTACCGATTCGTTAACCCTCGTCGAGTTATCACCAGCGCACCAGGGAAAGAAAACACAGTTTATTTCATTATTATTTACTCCTTACCTTATGCGATTCCCTGTGCACTTTTTTTCATGCGGTTGCAATTTATTTTGCTCAGTCGGTGTAAGCCGCCGAGTTCGCGACGGGTTTCTTTTTACATTTTTATTGCTCTATGCCCATGTACCATTCCCATTCCGCTGTGATGCGCACCGATGCCTACTTTATTGACGGCAAAAATTTGCACGCCACGACGTAATTCGCTCAAGCACATGCAGAATGTTCACAAGAATAACGCATCTGAATTCGTATGCAATTTTGTAAGCAATGTCTTACCCCAACACAGGCTGGTGTTCAGATGGAATGGGAAAGGGCAGCAGTGAGTGGGGAGGGGGTGGGTGGGTGGGGACTTAAGGGCACCAGGAGGGGCCGGGTCCCACGAAGCCCAGTCACAAACGCAAGGCCCGGGGGTGCAGGTCCTGCAACAGGTTCCCAGTTCATACTCTTTGGTTCTATTCGGTAAAGTCACGTAGGTAAAAAATAAAACAACAAAAATCACGACGTTTCAGCCACAACACAAGCGGCCGAAACGTCGTGATTTTTGTTTTATTATTTACCTACGTGACTACCGAATAGAACCAAAGAGTATGGATCCTTGCAGTCACGAAAGCTTTAAATCTAGGTTCCCAGTTCCCCCATTGGCCGTGGAAACGCTGGAGCGCGAGTGAGCGGGGCGCACCTGTTTCTGCTCTCGCACAGTCGGTACGGCGACCGGCTCCTCTTGAGGGCGCTCCACCTTCATCTTCTTCTCCGCTGCAGACACCGGGATCCGTCACTCATGGCGCGTGCGTGCAGTAGTGTGCTGGTTAATGCACTGCAAACCCAGTGACCTGATTTCAATTCCCGCTTGCGATCAACAGCAATGGCAAATATTTGATCAAGTCCTGGGCCTCCCCGAGGTCGACGGAGCCTTAAATGAGTACTGGGCACGATGTGTAATCATCAGTGCTGGGGAAACAAAGGCAGCCGAGCCTGGTGTTGACTACCCACCCCTCGTGTAATCCTGGATCTTCAGAGACGCTTGCTAACAGCACTTGCCCCAAGTCTGTTAAAGGTGATACGATTTTTGTTTTTGTCGTGTGTGTGTGCGTGAGCAACGCCTCGACTTCTGTACGTGTCTGCATGTGTGTGTGTGTGTGCACATGCACGTGCAAGTGTTTGTGACTGCTGGATTAGTGCATGTCTCTGTGTTCATGGTGTGTGTGTGTGTGTGCCTTCACCGTGTTTGGCTTTTGCAGACTGTGCAGAGCTCTTCTTTGGTTTCTCTGGCGCTTTCATCAGTTTCCAGCGACTACAGATCTACAGAGACGGGTGATATAGCACTCAACGGGTTCTCATCACTCACTCAGTCAACTACTTAAACACTCATTCACTTACTCAGCCACTCAGGTACTCGTTCAACGATCCAACCACTCATGCACTCAACTACACTCTCTCACCTACCCAAGCACTCACTCAACCATTCATTCACCCACTCATCTGCTCAAACATGCACTCAAATAACCACATTAATCACCAAACCACTAAAATTCCTCACTCAGCACCCATCCGCACAAGTGGTTTGTGAAATGGAATGATGGAGATAATGATGATGATGGAGATGATGATGTGAGCAAAATGTTAGCACACAACAATCACGTGTTACCTCAAACACTTTTGAGTTAGGATCCAATTTCTTTTCTTTAAATGGCAGAGATTTCCCGTCACTGGATGGTAGATACTGCAAGCACAAGCACATGAACAGATGCACAAGCGAACTTTTTATTTTCAATCACTTCCTCGAGTCCCCACGTCTTCATGTTTCCAGGATTTCTGCGTCAATGAAGACCGTTTTATCCAAATCCTAAGTGACCCCGTGTCACGTGTGACCCTGTGCTAATATTGTGTCTCTATGCCTCCTATCTGTCTCTCATTTACCATGCCTCCTGTGTGTTCCCCACGTCCCTAAGTCGCTTGTATCGCTGCATTGTCTTGGTGTCCTTGTAATTCCCGTGTCTCAAAGTCCATGTATCTCCTTGGCACTCAACTACCCCTGTGCCTCCACATGTCCCTGTCTCCCCATGTCTCACCATGCCAAAGGGGTTGACGAACGTCTGCAGGACACGCGCTGCCTTCATCTGGGACGTGGAGCTCTGAGCAGTGCGAGCCTCGTTCTGCTGCTCTTCGCTGTCCTGCACACCACAGCAGAGCGCAGAGCGCTACAGCACATCGCAGCGCACTACAGCAACATGACAGCAATTTCAGCACAGCTCAGAATGCGACAGCACACAAGAGAACGCACAGAACGCCCCAGCACATGATGGCTAACACAGCAAACACAGCACGGTACAGAAAGCTACAGCACACGAGATCACACACAGTGCTTTCGCCAGCGGTGTGGGAGATGAGACATGGGTTGGTTGTGGTCGTGTGAGGATGTTGGGCTCACGTCAAACAGGGTGAGGACCGGGCGCGTGGCAGGCACCGCCCTCCGTGCTCCCTCCACTGCACCACACAAAGACAAAAGTCAAAGATCCTCAATATAGCCTTGAAAAGACTTTTAGGGCAAGTGCTGTTAGCGAGCATCTACGAAGGTCAGCACAGAACACGAAGGGGATGGGAGGACCAACACTACACCCAGCCACCTTTGTCTCCCCAGTGCTGATGCTTTACACGCACTGAGTACTCATTTAAGGCTGAATTAATCTAAGGGAGCCCCAGGACCGGTTTAGATATTCGTCACCGGTGTTGGCCAAAAGCAGCAATCGAACTTGGGTCGCCAGGTTAATAGTGCAGCACGCTTACCAGCTAAACTACTGCTGTTCGTCGTGACCGGGAATGGAACTTAGGTCATCAGGAACGTGCCACTACACACTACCACTGCACAACCGTTCTCTAGTGACATACAGACATACGCTAGCACAGAAGATGCACAGAGATACAGACTGAACAATACACACGTGAACACACTCACCCACACACGCGCAATAATATACACGGCCACACACCTGTTGCAACCGCTGACACACAAGACATACGCATGCAGACAGGCAAATAAAGACACGTTAACACCTGTTTGACCACTAGTGGGCGGTATATACTCCGCGAAGGGACAGTCCTTTCTAACTACTGTTCGTAGGTTGGTTTCCTCAAGGTCCTTTCCCAGTCTGTTGGTCAGTAGTTGAGTGGTCCATATTTCTGCTGGACGCTTGGTTTCGTTCTTGATTGTCCGTGACAGGTCGTTGAGTTCTTCTGTTATCATTTGAATTCCTGTAAAGTCTTCAACTTCTTCATCTTCTGGATCCCTATGCTGCTCCGGCATTGACTGTGCCCATATTTGTCGGGATTCAAGGTTCATGACGGGTTTAAGGCGATTCAGTAGTTCGATCCCAATGATCAGCTCTTTTCCTGGGTTCTGCACGACATATAGTGGATGGCTCATGTTGACTTTGTTGAACGTGAGCTTCATCATGACCTTGCCCAATGGCCGCATGTGGGTCCCTTCGCATCCTGAGTAGGTGAGCCTACTTGGCATCATCTGTAACGTTTCATTCTTCCTCTGGACGGCAGTCTGGAGTTCATCAAACATGTCTCTGGATATCATGGATATTTCTGCTCCCGTTTCACAAAGGCCCTGGCTGGTCAGGGTGTCTTGCAGTATTACTTCCACGTGGACTCGTCCGACCGGTCCTACGGGAATTAATTCCCCCAGATGGTACCCTTTACCCTCTGGTACCACCTCGGTGACTGCTTTGGGGTTTCTTGAGTTTCTTATTTTCTCTTGGGCTATCTTTGCGTTGGGTGCGTCCTCTTCCTGCGTGTGTTCTGTTGGTATTCTTGTCTTGGCTGTTCGCATGGGAGTCTTCATACTCTCTTGATGTTCTCTTTCCATCCGAATATAGTGAGCGTATCGACTCCTGTTGGCTGCCTGTGGTCTATGCCCCATTGCTAGCGGAGGCGGCAGTGGGAGACGATATGGGGATTGGTTCGGTGGGCGTCGGCCTCCGCGGGGTAGGTATGATCCGTCATTCGCTCTCCATCCTCCATAGTTCCAAGATCCGCCCTCTTCTATATTCCAGGGCTGTGGCGGCCGTGGGTGCCAGGTCCCCCATGACCCGTTGTCCGGCGTGTTGCTGCTGAGTTTTGATCCTAGTGGATTTGGCGCCCTCTCCTGGGGTGTTTCATGTTCGTTCCGGGTGGTTCTGTTGTTATTCCCTGGAGACTCGTTTCCCTCCAGATTGAGACGTTCTTTGTCTTTGGTGATGATGTGTGTTTTAGCTGTGCTAGTGGTTCTCCGTCCGTTCACCCAGGCCGTGTGGGCCTTGCTTTCAATCTGGCGCAAGGAGGCAGTCTCGGGGTCTAGCATCGTTCCTACTATCTTCACTATTTCAGGTCTTAGTGATTGGAAGAACATAACTTTTAATATCTTCCCTTCTTCCTGGGCGTTGTCCACGTCACCTGCGGAATTTGCTCTCTTGAGGCGTAGGAGATAATCTCGTGGGTCTTCGTCCGCACGCTGAGTCATCAATTTTGCCGCGTTCAATCCTTCAGATAGTGTGGAGTATTCCCCAAATCTATTAACTACTGCTCGGCTTAATTGCTTAAAATCGCTCTTGACCCTATTTGGCAGGGATGTTACCCATGGTCTGGCGGTTTCATGTAAGCTCCTTGACAATAAACATGCTTTTTCTGCTGATTTACCCAGACCCCGGATCTTAGCCTCCTGTCCTACTGTAGCTATGTGGTTGTGTATATCCCTGGTTTTGTTGTGTGGATCGAAATAGGGAATTATGACGAGCGCTTTGTCCATCAATTTCAGAGTCTTACTACTGAATGAGTATTCGGACAGTTGATCGTCGTCAGAGGCGTCAGATTCAGAGGATTTGTCACTCGAGCTGTCCCTGCCTTCGCTATCACTACTGTCATGTTTCCCGTGTCTGTGTCGTGGTCTCCCTCTGTCCGAGGAGGATTCGTATCTGTCCCGTGGCTTGTGTCCCTTATTTCTATTATGTGGGTCTTGTGATCCATGCCTGTGGGTTGGTGTGCGTGATCTCCTTGAGCTGTGTCTATGTGGTGAGTGTTTTTGTCCTTGACCTTCACGCCGTCTACTACGTGTGTGGTGGCTGCTAGGTGATGTGCTGTGTTTATGTTTGTCTGGTGCTACATGGTTGTCGGGATTCCTGTGTTTGTCATTTGTGGTGCGGGTGGTTTTGCGTTGGTAATTTGTATGTGTCGTGCATTTCTCTGGTGAGCTGTCCCTTGTACCCGTGTTATGTTGGTCATGTTTGCGTGAGGTGCGTTTCTCTGGTGAGCTGTCTGAGCTATCTGCATCTGATGGGTCATGTTGGCGTGATGTACGCCTTCCTGGAGAGTGATCCCTGCTGTAGGTTCCACGTCGGTCATGCTTACGTGAGGTGCGTTTTCCAAGTGAGCTGTCTCTGTCATCTGCACCATGTCGGTCGCACTTGCGTAGCGTGCGTCTTTCTGGTGAGCTGACTGAGCTATCTGGAACTGGTTGGTCATGTTTGCGCGAGGTGCGCTTCTCCGGAGAGTAGTCCCTGCCATAGATTCCACGTCGGTCGTGCATGCGTGGAAGGAGTCTACCAAGTGAGCTGTCTCTGTCATCTGCATCATGTCGGTCGTACTTGCGTAGCGTGCGTCTTTCTGGTGAGTTGTCTATGTCATGTTGCTCGTTTCGCCCCAGCTCCGCCCTTTGTCGCTCTATCAGTACAGAATACCCTGGTGACTTAGGGTTAATATTTTGCCTCTCTCTAACCTCGGGGTGGTCGGCCTCCTGTTTTCCTGTTTGTGTCCGTATTTCCCCTTCCCTCTCCTCGATTTGCGAGGGGGTTTCTTTATCAAAATCGCTTTGCATGGTAGCCAAGTTCATATAATTCGCTTTAAAGTTTAATGAGTGTGGATTGGTGTGTTTATAGTTTAGGTTCCCGAGTTCATATCTCATCGCAGGAAACAGATCTTACGCAAAAATTTCAGGAAAGAATCACACGACCACTTCTGTATTAATCAATTTATTTTCTAATTAAACCTTAACTATAATATGTATGTGAACTCTCAATCTCAGAACTTCAACACGGTATCCACACGGTATCAAGACAGTATCATCAACGACTGTACGATTTCACTTTGATAACACATGGACCCCGCATAAAGCGATGGTTGTTAGTGAAAGAGAGTTATTAGAACTTGCAAATGCTATACTAAACAAAAACCTTAACTTTATAATGAATGATTATACTTGAATTGTCCCCGCAGTATCGCACTCGTTATTGATCATAGATCATATGCAACCCTTATCACGTTGTTAGCACATTGGGTCACAGAACAGGTGATTATTCTGTAGAGTACGCGTGTACGTGCGGCGATTACGAACGAAAGGTACTTTAAAGATTATACGGCGGTAAGAAAAACAATTAAAACAGTTATTATTCTTAAAGGCACAAATCTCAACAGATACATCGGCAGATTATCTGACTACATAATGGCTTGGAGTAAGGGCATGCGATGCTGTGCTCCTTTCCCCTGAAGATCTTACCTGATACCAAGTTTTAATTGATTGTGGACCAGATCGCCTGATGAGGATCTGGTGGGACACACTCTTCCCCACAAGAGCGTGGCTCTACGGAAGAAGGTGTCAAAAATCAATTCGTATTGATGGATCTGTTGAATATTCATGCGATTAAGAGTACAGCCCACTAAATAGTAAAGAGGACAACTATGGATATACTTATAACGACGGGTGGTTGTCACTCGGTCTCGATGTGACGCCTTCACAGTCACTGATGGCCGATAGACTTGAGTGTTGGCTTCTGGTTAAGGACCTGTGTATGTTTGAATGACATGAATTGTTTTGAATAGTCAGTGTTCGGAGTCGATCTTTGTGTAAAACAGACGCCTGCTTGTCGTGTGGTGAGAGGGCGGTGCGCGTCATACGTATAAGTCAATTCGGCGGTCACCGTGTTGAACGGATTCGGATGTCGTCGATACGCTGCTGCAGTTCAGAACGCGGTCGGTAGATGGCGGCCACAGCTCGCTCGCAGCGTGCACGGTGGTTGAGTGTTGACCCGGGTGCGCACTCGGCTGGCGATGCACGGTGTGCACGCAGCCTCGTCGCCAAACAGCGACCCTCACCACCCCGGCGGCAGCAGAGACCTCCGCGTCGGCAGAGGCTGACCCACGCAGGGGCGAGTTGAGCTGTCAAGCGGGTCTTGCCCGCCTGCAGATGAGAAGGGGAGCCGCTCCGATGAGTCGAGCCCCCGATGGCCGGCTCCGGTGAGCCGATCGAACTCATCTGAGTTCCGATGAACTGCGGACGAGTCGAGCCGACCCGCTGGTCGCAGCTCACTCCTGAGTCGACCCCCTGGTCGAACTGAGGTTTCCATGCTCAGGATCCTCTTTTTATGCCCAAAAATCCCTTCACTTGGATCCTGCCCACAAGGCGGGGTTTCTTTCGATTTTTGCTGTGTCAGGATTTGTCCGTATGTATCTGCGTCCGTATGTGTGTCCGTACGTGTGTCAGTGTGTGTCCTTGTGTGGATCACCCACGGTATATTCCGTTGTCATACTCCTACCATAAAACCCACAAGTAAAACAATCAAATGTTATAAATTGTCTCGAATGCGCCTCCCTGTCTGGGTGCACAACCTGGAGGGAGGGGCGATATTCCCTCCGACTTTCACCGACGCACAAAGAAACGGTTAAGGTTTGTAAAGTTAACATTTATGCCTCACAGTTTCACAGTTATGCTCTGTATGTAACCCAAGTTCTGGGTTACCTTCCAGAGTTGTTTCTCCTACCATGGAGAAACAACCCCCTGAGATTCCGATCAAAACCATCACGTTACCATACATAGCAGGCGTTACCAAAAATATTTCCAAAATTCTAAACAAACACAAGATCCAGGTCCGATTCAGTACAATACACAAAATACGTGATCTAATCCCATCCGTAAAGGATGTCATTTCTGACTTACAGTACCCTGGTGTCTACAAACTGAGTTGCATTTGTGGTGATTGCTATATTGGGGAAACGAAGCAACGTATCTGACCGCATTCACGAGCACAAGTCAGATTTGAAACACGATAGGACAAATTCTTCTGCTGTGGCTGATCATTGCTACCAAAGTACTCTGCAAGACATCTGGATACCACCAAAGATTTGTCCATGAATCCATCCAGATATACAAACATAGTCGTAACTTCAACCAAGAGGATGGTTTAAAATTGAGCATTCATTGCAAGGATGTTATTAATCAAGTAAAACTTTAGCTGCTTTAGAGTTTATATTCATATCCATATCTCCGGTCTTTTACTCCCAGCCTTACACACTACCATCACTAGGAAATTTGACGTGCAATGTTTCAATCGTGCAAATTTGTCCCCCATCCCACTCTCCCCCGCCCCCCGCCGCCCCCCCCCCCCCCCATCCGTTGTACATGAGTACCATGGCCAGGAGCTTCAATAATCTCTGTCCCCCAACACTCACCCCCCTCCCTACCCTGCATCCGTCCTCCCTGGCTCCTCCCCCCTTCTTACCATTTATAATCGCTTGTCACAAATAGCTCTCTCTACTCACCATAGTATTTTTTACTGTGGCTGTTCCACCTGATGACGGAAGCTTGTGTTGCCTCCGAAACGTCGTGATTTGATTTAGTTGTTTTCATTGTTTTTTTACTTTTTACCAACGTGACTTTACCGAAGGAACCAGAGTATACTTAACAATATTAAAACATTTAATTCCCACTCACAACCAACATCAGTGATGATAATCTGAATGGGTCCTGGGCCTCTCCTAGGTCAACTCGGCCTCAAATGAGTACCTGGTGCGGTGTGTGTAAACATCGCTACTGTTGAGTCAAAGGCGACCTTCATAAACGCTGTGAAGGCAGGCCATACAGGGGATCGTTGTCGTGTATGTTTTTGTGTGAGTGCGCTTACATGCCCCCTTGTGTGTGAAATTGTTGGGATCCATTATGCGCCTTCTGACAAACAAGCCAGCATCATCGGGAATCAAGGCAAGTTAAGTTAAAACTGATTTTTCTTTCTATTTACCAACATTTATTTGGTATGTTATGTATAATATAGTATTTATTACAGTATAAAATGCAAATGTACAATATTTTTATGAGTTTAACAATGTTTCCCTTTTAAAAACGGTAAAACAATTTATAGCAATGAGTTATGTGCATTTAAATATAATACATTTTTGACGACCGTCTTATAAACCGTTCGACTTATGAACAGGTGATAAGTCGAGGGCTGCCCATATATTTGACAATATTAAAACATTTAATCCCCCTCAACACTTCCCCCACAACAACAGACGAACTTAATAAGAGCGCGTCCGAACCGATGCAATCTCTTGCGGATGGTTGGTGATTGGGATTTGGGGACCTCAATATTTTTTTCTGCACTGTCCATGTCACTCTGTACCATGGCTTTCATTTGTTCAGCATCGTGAGGCTTAGAGTCTGCCTTAACCGTGCTCTCGGACTCCAGGAGAGGGTTAACAGTGTCGTCTGCGTTTATAGGCAGAGGCAATATGGAGCCCATGCTCGTCTCGGCTCCATTTTGGGTCGCCTCATCGACTGCCTCAATTGAAATATGAAATTCCTCAATATCCAGAGGCTTGATGTCCGCATCAATTCTGGTCTCCGACTCTGGGAGGGGGTCAGCAATTGATGCTGTCGAAGACACAGCAGTGTTCACATCTTCCACCTGAATGCTGCATTTTGTGGTGGATGTTGAGCTAGTGGCTGTAGGCATCTCCACATCCAAAATGGTTCCGGCGCTTAATGCAACAGAAGCAGAAGCCAGGAAGGCGTCAGTCCTTGGCTCAATTAAGGGGACTGCAACGGCGGCTGGAGATGGAAGGAAAGTGGCAGTGGACACCTTAGTGGCCAAAATGGGAATTGCCACTCCGGAAGAGCTGCTGCAAAATGATTCGACTGGAATTTGGCCAGGAGAAGTAAGTTGTGGAATTGAGGGAAGGTGGCAAGGTGCTGGAGCCGGGATGAAGAAGTTGTTGGGGTCCGAATCCAGCCAGCATAATTTGTAGGGGTCCATTGTCTTGGAAGGGATGTTGTAGGGGTCCAGAATAGGGAAGGACTTGGTTGCAGGAGCCAGATGGGAGTTGATCTTGCATGCTGGTGCCTGGTGAAGTCCAGGTGGTGGAGCTGGAGCTGCACTCATCCATGGGTGCTTGAGAGCACTTTTCGGAGTTAGACGGTCATTTGGGTTCCAGCTGAAAACAAAGAGACAAGTACCGATGAGAAGATCAGCAAAATATACATACCCAAATTACACATTATAGTGATACAATAAACTTACATCCACTTGATAAAGTATCTAAGGGTTTGCAGGTATGTGAAGATAGGTATGGTAAGTCCACGCTCAAAGTGTGCGTACACAATGTGTTATCGCTAAAGTAAAGTTCTTCCATTCGGGTACGGGCTTTCTGAGCGGTTCATGACAAACAACTTTATTCAGCTGCATGGCTGAGCAGTATAGGAATTCTAGGTATATGCGCGGAATAATATAATAGTACGTGGTGACGTACCCTTATCACAGTTTTTTTTTCTCGCCATGGGATGACTGCAAGCTAATTTTATAGTGAAAATGTGCAAATGTGCATGGTTTTTATTTGTTTATCTCTGTAATGTGTAAACGGTAATTCCTCACTAAATGCATTTTTTCTTAATACAGAACATCTATTAGCGCGTTAAATGAGGATACAGTACTGCATTTGCCCTTTCATTCTTTACCTAGTTTCTTCTGCAGAGAGATGCAAGATAGCTGTACATTGCAAAGGGGATGCATATTCCCTTATGATATAGAAATTTACTGGAATTTTGTTACAGTTGAGGGAAACTCAAAGAGTGGGACACTCACCATAGGATGGAGCTGATGAAGTCCAGGAACAATGGGTCTCTCGTTTTCAGAAACTCCTTGAGCGGGCAACACTGAGGGGTCTCCTGCAGACATTCCTTGGTCAGTTGCCCAAAGAAGTCTGCAGTGGGTACAATCGCAAACGATGTCATGCATTAAAATATTATTCATGTGCACAAGGCTGTGATGTACAATGAAGGCTGTGAAGGACGTGGGGAAACAACCCAACTTTCACGTAATTGTGCAGCCAGACGAGTGATGTTATAACACCTAATCGCATATTAAAAATAAAATTTGCAGTACTCACAGAAATACCGAGGACCGTCTGGTGCAGCGTGCAGCATCTCAAAGGGTGGTGTTCCCACAATCTGAAAATAAACGATACATTTGATCTCATGTCACTGGCAAGTTAAGAGGCGTTTTCTGTACGTACTTACATACATGGTTCGTATCATATTGATTAAATTATTCATTATTGAGTAATCACTTGATTTCACGTAACATGAAGCTGTTTAAAATTGAATTTGTACTCAAAGTCAAATGAGCATTGAGGCAGTGATCATAGCCTGGCTGCAGCCCTGAGTCAGTGGTAAAACTCCATTCATACGTCACAGGTGAATATATCTCTATGACAACTAATGTCGACTTCCATAAAAAAGTAGTACTCATTTTATCGACACTGTAGGGCTGAATAAACCCCAACCAGATTTAAACCCTAACCAGATTTAAACCCACAATCTTTCGCTAATAAATATACAAAATTATAAAATTAATGTTACCTTTGTGATGCCAGCGATCTCCTGACTCTCGCTGCTCATTGACATCAGTCGTTTGCCGACAGATATCTCAGCTAGTATGCACCCGGCAGCCCACATGTCAATTGATGTTCCAAACGGCTGGCCCAGCAAGACTTCGGGAGCGTTGTATCCGGGCGTCCCAAAGAAATCATCGGCTGGAGAAAAATAAAAAATACAATATTGCTTAGGTGGCCTGTAGGAGTCATAGTTTCACTAAAAGAATCCCCAATGTGTTCGCACCCTGTCCTGCATGATATGTGACAGTTTTCAAGTTTCAAGTTTTCATTTATTAGGTATAGCCCTGTGAGCCATGCGGCTCTTAAGTCGGGTGCAACCGCAACAAACAGAATATGACAGGACGTGATTTTACACGGAAGTGGACATTCCCAATGCACGGTTGTGAATTGGAGGTCGTAAGGAGTTGTGAGCATTCCCTTAATACCTCGTGTGGAGCTACCATGCGCAGGCATCACTGCGTGATGCCTGTTCACATCCGCATCGTTCACGCAATTTGCATTAACGACGCTATATAAAACACAAAATTATTCCAGATAACAGGATCTGTAGGAATATTTAGAAATGTGATGATGTGTATAAATGTATATAAAGTGTAACTTACGAAATTCATATTCAAAAAAACTTCCTCCGAAGTCGGCCAATCGGATGGCTGCCGTGTGGTGATCTTTCACCAAGATGTTTTCCTGAAAAAATTAAGAAAACGGACGCATTATTTGTATTGTATTTAACCAAATGAGAGTCCATTAAGATGATTCCTGTCTGTATGGAAGAATGGCGTTCATTTTGTGCACTGTACATCTAACGTTATAAGTGTAAATGAATTATTTCTCGAGTCGGAAGCAGGGGGATCAATAACTCTCGTAAAGATGATCCAATACAACATCTTGTACTGAAGTTGGTCATGAAAACAAAACACTTATAATGGGAAGAATTGACATGGCGACTCTTCTCATCGGCGCGAACGGAGTTGTTCCGCAATTCAGGATGGTAAAAAAAGAAAAACCTGAATAATTACGTACAAGAATGAAAATAGGGTCACGGATAATTGGTGTTTCTGTGGACTCTACAGCTGCCATGGATAATGGGAGTCATAGGTAATATGATCACGGATAAGAGCTCTTCTGTATGAGGCAGCTGTGATGGGAATTCAACTGGCCACCACGTGGCAAAGAGCTACAGGTGCATGAGGCGCATACACTGCTCGATATGTTTAAAAGATCACCGTAAAGGTGCAGGCCTGCAATTATTTGCTCACCCCTCTACTTCCAGAAAGGCCTCCATCATTGAGTAGGTCGAGAGAGCTACTTAAATGGTTTTGGGCTACTCGTATACACAGCCAAATGTCTCAAAAGTGGTCGGAGTACCCACACTTTACGCCACCACTTGTGACTTTGTGATGAACTGTGTTGTACTTATTTATCCTTCTGGGTGTATAGAGGTGGTGGGTGGGTGGGTGGTTGGAGAGTTGGGATTTCAGAACCTGTCCACTGTTGCAATTGCCAAGCCGGGAGATCAAATTTAATCGATTCCCTCTGGGTTTAAAGTCTAGTGTGCTACCCATGACACCATGGCAGCGTCCCTTAGACCTGCTTAATTCCTCTAAAAGAAATGTAATGATAAACCCTTACCAGCTTGAGGTCCCCATGGACTACGCCGTTCTTCTTCAGGAAGGCCAGCACTTCCATCAGGGATCGGGCGTATCTCTTGACGGAGGACAGAGTAAATGCTCCGTTCGAGTTCACCACGTCAAAGAGGCTGCCCGCGCTGACAACGGAAAACGCACAACACACAGAGTGCAGGATGGTTAATTAAACACAGCATCAAGCACAAAGGCACCAGCACATCCACACATGCACGGCAAGTCCTAGAACACTAAAAGTGAGGTAAGACATTCGAGGTGTAACAATGCATGGAATACGTGCTGACTGCAGATAGTTGTTTTCTTTTTTGCAAACTGGTTACGAAATGGTTAATGCATCTGCTTATTAACAATGCAGTGTAGCATAGCTAAGGATTGAGCACTGATCGAGATGAAGCAGCTGCCAAGCTTGTAGTTTTACACATCCTGTAAGTGTCACGCTTGTAATGGACTTAGTGTTCTTACTTGATGTAGTCCAACACGAGATAATGGTAATCTCCCACGACGAAGTTTTCCTCAAGCCGGATGATGCTTTTGTGTCTCAACATCTTGAGGAAGCCAGCCTCGTTATATACTTCCGCGTCCGTGACGCTGCGTGAAGAAATACAAACACTTCTGAGAATGTCGAAAATAGGATCATCATTAAAATAGAATTCTTCATGTCGAGGTAGGCACACGTGAGTTTGTGTTGCAGGAAAACTTTTCAGTGAAGATTGTGATGCACAATCATGACTTGGTCTCTCACCTTAATGTGGAGTCAATCATCTTGAGGGCCATCTCCTTGTGGTTCCTGTGGTCCCAGCATCTGAACACCTGGCCAAATGTTCCTTCACCCAGTTTTTCCAAAACCGCATAGCGATTGTTGAGGAGATTTGTCGCCATCTGGTCAAGAGGGAGTGGTGCAGAAGAGTGCAAGCAATCAGTACAAGTGGCCGTTTTGACAGTAGTTTCCTAACTCCTCATTACTCTTTAAATTGAAATTAGTTTCAATAAAAAAAAATCCACATGGGGTTAACTCAACCCGGCATGCCCCTTGGGTTCATTAAATAGGTTCGACTTTTTCAGTCGCTCAAACGGTGCTGGACAATTGTTGCACCCAGTCTCTTCAAATGTAAGTAAGTACAGCCCTGCAATTGCTTGCTCATACAGCTTATGGTGAAAGGGCCTCCACGAGAGGGATCTCTATAGAGTAGTCTATCTGCTCTTTCCCCCTAATGAGACGTATTGATAGAGGTGGGAGTCGCCACACTCGACCACATCACACACGACTTGCTGCCAAACTACCACCTGTGGTGTAACATTTTCACTTCTGGGTGAACATTAAATACACCCAAGAGGAGGACATCCGTGGAGATGGAGCAATGAAATCAGCTCGTTTTTAGATACTAGATGGATTGTTGCATCAAAGGACTTGTGGGAGATGGTAAAGGCTTATCAGGCCTTCATCCACCAATGAATTGATCATGTTTGATGATAGCCTTTATTTCCTGCTTGCATACATTCAGCAAGTTCACAACATTTCTCTCCCTTATCTACTCCTCTCATATCGCTAAATAGGTATCTTAAGTTTGGATATTTTGTCAACTCTCTTTTATAGTTATTTCTTGCCTATATATCTCATTCATACTATGTCTCTTGGCTACAACTCCTTACACCTCTAAATCTTATTTGTATCTAGTTTTATCTAATTGTACGACTTAATTTTGTCCGTATCTCATATCATATCCCTACATGTCTTTGTCTTGTTTGTGTCCTAATTTCATCTCTCTGCATCACCTATGTAGGTGTGATACACACGTGATAAAGCTAAATCACAGGCATAGGTATGCAGTACAGACAGGAAAAAGAGCTTCATAGCTCACCGGATTTCTCCAGCATAAATAAAGATTCTGATATCTTTGATTTGAAGCTTTCGTTACTGCAGGAATCCATACTCTCTGGTTCTTTCGGTAAAAGTCATGTAGATAGTAAAAAAAATAATGAAAGAAATCACGACGTTTCGGTCGCAACACAAGCGGCCGTCTTCAGGTGAGAAAAATTATCTGCTGTTGTGGTTTTATATAGGCACGGGGAGGAGGAGTTTGGCTGTAGAGAGGGGGAGGGTTTGTGGTGTGCATGGACGTGTAGGGCTGTAGAAATTAGCAAGTAAATTGACTTGTAGTCATCGGACAACAAGACACACGGGTGGGTGAGTGAAAATCAGAGAAGATGGATTCAGATTGAGCAATCATTGGAAGGATGTGATCAACTACGTTATATTTTAACTGCTATGATTTTCACTCACCCACCCGTGTGTCTTGTTGTCCGATGACTACAAGTCAATTTACTTGCTAATTTCTCCAGCCCCACCCGTCCATGCACACCACAAACCCTCCCCCTCTCCCCTGTGAACCTCTACAGCCAAACTCCTCCTCCCCCCCCCCGTGCCTAACCCCTACAGCCAAACTCCCCCCCCCCCCGTGCCTAACCCCTACAGGCAAACTCCCCCCCCCCCCGTGCCTAACCCCTACAGGCAAACTCCCCCCCCCCCCGTGCCTAACCCCTACAGGCAAACCCCCCCCCCCCGTGCCTAACCCTACAGCCAAACTCCCCCCCCCCCGTGCCTAACCCTACAGGCAAACTCCTCCCCCCACCCCCCGTGCCTAACCCCTACAGCCAAACTCCTCCCCCCACCCCCCGTGCCTAACCCCTACAGGCAAACTCCTCCTCCCCGTGCCTATATAAAACCGCAACAGCAGATAATTATTCTCACCTGAAGACGGCCGCTTGTGTTGCGACCGAAACAGTTCGAAACTAGTAATTTTGGTCTATATAACAGCTTTATGTCTTCCTTAATAAATAAAACAGGTCCCTGCAGGGTGGGCTGGTAGGAACATTGGAATTTTGCGCAATTTTATTACACCCAACAGCACGAGATTTCACTTCGTTAAAGTATTGAAAGGGGACGGACGGACACATTAATCTATTGCAGGCTGGTACACTCAGTTTACAACTTCGTTCCTACCAGTATCAGATAACGTATAGTGTAGTGTGTAGTGTATAGTGTAGTGTATAGTGTAGTGTAGGTAAATTGTAGCATCCAAACTATGAAGAAAAGTGCGCTTGGGTAGGACACGTGGCTAGGAGGGATGTCGATGTTTAAGATGAATCGATGCTTAAAATAAGTCGATGTTTAAGATAAGTCGATGGTTAAGAATAAATCGATGTTTAAGATAAGTCGATGTTTAAGTGGATGTTTAAGATAAGTAAATGTTTAAGATAAGTCGATGTTTAAGATAAGTCGATGTTAAAGATAAGTAAATGTTTAAGATAAGTCGATGTTTAAGTGGATGTTTAAGATAAGATAAGTCGATGTTTAAGATAAGTCGATGTTTAAGTCAATGTTTAAGATAAGTAAATGTTTAAGATAAGTGGATGTTTAAGATAAGTCGATGTTAAAGATAAGTAAATGTTTAAGATAAGTCGATGTTTAAGATAAGTCGATGTTTAAGACAAGTCGATGTTTTAGATAAGTCAATGATTAAGATAAGTCGATGTTAAGATAAGTCGATGTTCAAGATAAGTCGATGTTTAAGATAAGTCGATGTTCAAGATAAGTACATTTTTAAGAAAAGTCGATGTTTAAGATAAATCGATGTTTAAGATAAGTAAATGTTTAAGATAAGTCAATGATTAAGATAAGTCGATGTTTAAGATAAGTAAATGTTTAAGAACAGCACGAGATTTCACTTCGTTAAAGTATTGAAAGGGGACGGACGGACACATGAATCTATTGCAGGCTGGTACACTCAGTTTACAACTTCGTTCCTACCAGTATAAAATAGATTCTTACCTTGCGTTGAGAAAAACAAAAATATCTTGAAGTTTGGAGACGCGATTCTGCTGCTCGCGGCCGTCGTGGGAGCCCAATCGCGTAGAAGTGAAGTCGCCCCGCCCACGTAATGACGCTACGCTGCCCAGCCCCTCCCCCTTCCGGCGTAGCCACGCCCCCTCCAAACTGTGGCCCCGCCCTCCCACGCCACTCTCCCAACACGGCCCCGCCCCTATGTCTCTCCCACTGTCACGGCTTCTGTACATAGACGCCCGCGTTCTGTATAAATATATTTCCCCAACTCTGTACATTTGTAAATATATACACGGAGTGAAACATTTCTGAACATCGATTTTAATGTATTTAATTCAGTGAATGCAGTGTGAACTGAAATATAGCTTTTGTGTTATGGTCGAAACGTGAGAATTTTTATTGTTTTTTATATATTTTATTATTTTATTGTTTCCCTTCAACGTGACTTTACCGAAAGAGCTAAGATTATGAAATATAGCTATTAATATGTATATCCCTGCTAACAGCGTCAGTTATATTTTAAAAATATGTAATGATAATATAACTTTTTTGCGAATGTTTTTATTATTGTGTTAGAGTTATACCAGCGATAATTGATCGAAATTATATGCGATATGAAGAAGGGCCATTTCGCAGACTATCCGTTTTCCTTTTCAGCGGTGTTAATGGCGAGTGTGTTGAGTTTTGTTTCGTGTTCGTTTTTGTTTGGCTGTTTTTGCTATAATTTCTATTTTCTGCACCGTTGTACATGTACATGTTTTCACTCTATCGCTTTTGTCATGTTGGTGACCCAGGTCTTGCGCTCTTCTCACCTGGTGAGCCTAAACGTCAAACCCAATCAACGAATCGTTCATTCTTTACACATCGATAGACACCCCTGTATCTTGTTCAACTTTTCCATACCTTAATTTTGTAACCTAATTACGATCCAAACTTGATTTGAAGCTTTCTTGACTGCAGGAATGACTCTTTGGTTCTTTCGGTAAAGTCACGTAGAAAGAAAATAAAATAAACAATAGAATGACATTTCGAGTCCTATTCGGCCGTCTGAAATGCTTTCTTTACGATATTAGGAAACCACTGGTGATATGCACTTTTAAATCTAGATTAAAAACTAACTTATAAAAAAAATGTGTTTAGTTTGTCCTTCCCCCGCATCTCCAATTAGCACGGTTGAATGCAGACGGTGCGAAATAAGTTCAACAACAACCTCCATTCGTGACTCCGTGGCGGTGACATCACCACGGTGATTATGCCAGGCGAAGTGCACTTTAAAGTGAGGCGACTGGCCGATGCACCACCTGTGCACCCAACTGTGCCCACCTACTATGTTTAGCCACCTGGCGCTTGCTCGGGTTTGTGAGCGTCGCTCCATAGCCCTCCGTTCATGCTGAAGGGCGACTGCCTCCAACTACCCAGTAGCGTCCTTCACAAGCCTCCTCCACAGAGGCCGATCTTGACACCGCTGGTACCAGTCATCGGAAAGCACACTTAGCTCTACATCCTCTTGTACCACATGATTACATCTCTTCTCGAGCCCCTGCCACGTCCATTTGGCCCCCTCTATCTGGCTAAACAAAAGCTATTTAGGCATGCGGTGGCTGTACATGCAGGCTCTATAACCCAGCCAACGCAGCCTTGCCTGCCGGAGCTCACCGATTAACTTTGTCGAGCTCTTTCAAGGATTTGTGAGGTCCTCACACAATCCAGCCTGGCTAAACCCAGGATGGATCGTAGGCATGCCAGCCTGAATGTGTCTTACTGGCGAAGATGTTCCATTGGGGGGGGGGGGGGTCCGCTTTTCCGCAAGAATACAGGAGGGCATGACGGTGGCCGTGAATACCCGAGGCTTCATGTGGAGCAACAAACCAGGAAGCTTCCACACAGCTTTACCCAGCCGATGAACAGATGCCACTCGACTGATTCGGAGTGAGACTTCTGCAATCAAATCGGAGCTGGTCATAAGCACACTACCCATGTATGGAAAACTCTCCACTCTCTCGACAACTGCCCCATCACCAATCGGGAGTTGAGGGGGTGGAGTGTTTGATGGCACAAAATACCCAGCCAGGTGCTTAGTTTTGGTGGGGCTGATGGTAAGTTTATAGCACGCTCCAGGTCTAGCAGCAGCGCTTCCAACTTCTTCTAAGTGAACAGCAATCACTAGATCATCAGCATAATGATTATGAGCAGTCAGGGACTCCAAAAGCATGAAGAAAAAAGTTCAACATTCATTACCACTCCCCACCTTAAACACCTACACACACAGCGACAAAAGACACGTTTGACAAAGTCCCTCCTGCAGGAGAGAAGGCTTAAAAACGTGAAACCAAATTTATTTTTACATCATTTCTTTGCGGTCTACTTGTCAGCACCACAACAACCATGTGGGAACAAGTCATTAAACTGGTAATGCAGGGGGTGCAGGGTTATCAAAAAAGCTTGCGCTTATGTGTGCACATGTGAGTGCTAACATCTATGTTCATGTGATTCTGTTAGAGTGCATGGGCATTGCACGTGTGAAAACTTATTATTTACACGCGCAGGACATGAGTTTCTCATTATTTGATGGAAAGTATTAAAGCTGGTTTATCACTCATTTTGCTGGTGATGCTCAATGTAGCTAGCTGTAGCTGGTATTATCAGCTGTTAATGATAATGTGAGATGATGTTGGTGACACTGGGTGTGTTTTGGGGTGTTGCCGTTGAGTCTGGGTGTTACTGGCCACACAGGGTACTTGTATCCGTGTGTTGTTAACGTCGCAGTTACAGGAGACCCTGTGTGACTCGAGCAGTTGGTATAAACTACGCGTCTTATTTGTACTCTGGTAGACTTTAGGAGTTGCTGTGAACTGTGTTGTTAGAATTTACTGGCCGAACAGATGTCGCTATCAACTCCCATGTATTGTTAGATACTCCAGTTGACTCGGTGTTGCTGTTAACTGCGTGTTGTTCGAATTCGCCAGTTGATCCTGGATGTTGCTGTTAATTGCGTTTGTTGTTGATGTCGCCTCGTATCAATGGGAGACGTTTGTTGTCCGCCCTGCACCAATGCCAGTTCACTCCCCTCCAGGACTCTCACCGCCTCTCTTCACATCTTCATTTTTTCGGCCACGCCTGCCGGAAGCCTCCCCTGCATCACGGAGAAGTGAGCAACCGCGGGTCGCACTGGGATGAAAAGTGGAACACTCCCGACCCACATACCGGCCGCTCAATATAGGACCACAGAGCTTGAGCAATTGTTGGCACTGGTTCTGGCTATTTACCCCGCTTGTCTGTGTATTATCATGCCTCCACGCGAAAACTGCATGTGTTACAAATTCTACCACGTTTATAGATGGAATTTTCATGCAAGATGCTAAATACATGCAGAATATTATTTTTAAGATGTGGAGGGACACACACACATGGAAATGCAAGCATCAGGATTTGAGGACACAGATAGTGACCAGTGAATAAATTAAGAGAACAGCCGCCATTGAGTGATGTGACCGTAGCAGCTGTGCCAGGTTAGGTGCATTTTGAGATTATGGAACACAAAATCACCCACATGGAGATATGCAGACATGTGCTTGGCACAGAGGCACATGAAAACGAATGGTTCTTCAGAAATATTATCTGGCGGGCTACAAAAAGTTAGCGATGTAATATCACGTGCCACGCGTACATGTTACGTCACATGACTTATTTACGTCATAATGTCAGCTATGTGACAGCTAATCACCATAGTTTGTCTCCAACTCTCATCCCTATCTCTTGTATATCACTTTTCATCTCACTAACCTGTATCTACAGGTTTCCACAGTTGATTCAGGTTTGGTTTGTGCGATTTCACGTATATGCGACTTACCTATTTCTCCACAAAATTCGCTACATGTCTTTTGAACTCACTCTATATGCCACTTTGCGGTCAGATGTGACACAACATTGCATGTGTACGTATATACTACTCGGCAGGACGCTGTCTTGTGCGGTTTTACTTTGTGTGCCCTTTTTTTTGGAACGTATCCACCGCATAAAGTGAGGGAAACCTGTATTTATACCTCGGCAGGCCACTACAAAAGCCTTCACGGGCCAGATGTGCCAGTGGGAGAACCCTGTGTGATGACATGTGCTATAACGCATCGGTGACACACCGACACGCACGGTAACAATGCTACAGGGGGGCACGTGAAGACACAAGCAGACACGAAGTACCACTGACACAAAGCAACACTGTTGACACCGTTGACACTGAGACACACAAAGGCAAGCAGATGCATGTGCAGACACAAAGGCATACGTATACACAGGAACACACGTGAAAATGCACGGAACCGTGATCTATGATCTAAAGGAAGACGCAGCATGCGTAGTGACACGGAGGGACATGGGGACATGCGGGGAACTAACCGAGAGAAGGTGGGACATTACAGAGACATGTGCGTACACATTTAGACATGCGGCGACCCACAGGGACACACAAGGACACGTGGGGTAAACATTTAGATATGCAAGGTCCGACGCGGACACAAAAGACACGTGAATGCACGTAGGGCGACGTAGGTGATGGGAGAGGGATCTCCAACCGGCCACTGTGTCCCTGCATGTACGTCATGCCCCGTGCCGATCCTCTGAAGACTGTACGACCACCTTGCCCCCGCCCGCACAACTTATGCTGCACAAACACACAACGGATACACGCAAATGTGTACTCAACATCAAACACACACCACACAATGTGCATTCATGCGCACAACAGACACCACGCACACGACACAAAAAGCACGCGGAGCACAAAGATTCAACACACTGCGCAATGCACTACACGACGTGTATCGTGGTAATGGTGGTGGGAATGAAGATGATGTTGACAGTGGTACCAATGAATGTGGTTATGATGGTGGTGACGGCATTAATGATGGTGTTAATGACGTTAAAGGTGAAGGCAACACTGGTTACAGAGATGATGGTAATGGTGTTGATGGTGACGGTAACGGTGATGGTGATGAATATGGTGGTTATGACAGTGATCATGGTAGCGGTGATGGTGTTAAAAGTAGTGGAGATAATACTTTAGTTGTAGGGGTGATGGTTGTGTTATTGATGGTGATGGTGATGACAATGATAGTGGTGATGATGGTGATGAATATGGGAGTTATGATAGTGATGTTGGTAGCAGTGATGGTCATGATGGTGATGATGGTGATGATGGTAGCTGTAATGGTGTTGATGGTAGTGGTGATGGTGATAAAACTGTAATATTAGGGGTGGTGATGGTGTGATGACAATGGTAGTGGTGGTTATGATGGCGACGATGATGATAGCGGTGATGTTAAGTACGTACGCACCTTGTCCTGCCGAGTCGTGTGTCTGTTCTGATCTCTTCCTCGAGAGCACCCGGCTGGAACAGGGAACAACTCGCTCACTCGCCCACTCAAACTCGCTCACATTGACCTTCACATACCCACCCTCACACATTGACCTTACCTGTGAAGATGTGTGTGTGTGCGTATCTGTGAAGATGTGCGTTTTTCCCACGATGATGTACATGTGCGCGTGTCTGTGTACCTGTGAAGATGTGGATGTGCACGTATGCACTTGTGAAGATGTGTGTGTACCTGTGAAGATGTGAGCGTCGGCCTCCGTGTACTCATGGGGGGTGAAGTCATCTGGCACGAGTGGTGGCGCTGGCAATGAGGCCGAGTCCGCGCGCTGCCTTTTCCCTCCGACCTCCGTGACCTCGGCTGCCCCCGGTGCCTCTCTACGTGTGGCACCCTGCCCATGGAAAGGGGTAAGGGAGAGGCCGAACGAGAGAGAATGAAGGCAACACAGTGGGAGGGGGTGGGGAGAGCGGCAGTGGGGAGGTATTCTGGTTTGTGTCGGATTTTTGTCTTTTCCCCCAATGTTATCCCCACGATGCTACCAGCATCAAGTCACGAGTCACAGGATAGGGTATCGATTCGTTAACCCTCGTCGAGTTATCACCAGCGCACCAGGGAAAGAAAAAACAGTTTATTTCATTATTATTTACTCCTTACCTTTCTTATGCGATTCCCTGTGCACTTTATTTTTCATGCGGTTGCAATTTATTTTGCTCAGTCGGTGTAAGCCGCCGAGTTCGCGACGGGTTTCTTTTTACATTTTTATTGCTCTATGCCCATGTACCATTCCCATTCCGCTGTGATGCGCACCGATGCCCACTTTATTGACGGCAAAAATTTGCACGCCACGACGTAATTCGCTGAAACACATGCAGAATGTTCACAAGAATAACGCATCTGAATTCGTATGCAATTTTGTAAGCAATGTCTACCCCAACACAGGCTGGTGTTCAGATGGAATGGGAAAGGGCAGCAGTGAGTGGGGAGGGGCTGGGTGGGTGGGGACTTAAGGGCACCAGGAGGGGCCGGGTCCCACGAAGCCCAGTCACAAACGCAAGGCCCGGGGGTGCAGGTCCTGCAACAGGTTCCCAGTTCACACTCTTTGGTTCTATTCGGTAAAGTCACGTAGGTAAAAAATAAAACAACAAAAATCACGACGTTTCGGCCACAACACAAGCGGTCGAAACGTCGAGTTTTTTGTTGTTTAATTTTTTACCTACGTGACTTTACCGAATAGAACCAAAGAGTATGGATCCTTGCAGTCACGAAAGCTTCAAATCTAGGTTCCCAGTTCCCCCATTGGCCGTGGAAACGCCGGAGCGCGAGTGAGCGGGGCGCACCTGTTTCTGCTCTCGCACAGTCGGTACGGCGACCGGCTCCTCTTGAGGGCGCTCCACCTTCATCTTCTTCTCCGCTGCAGACACGGGGATCCGTCACTCATGGCGCGTGCGTGCAGTAGTGTGCTGGTTAATGCACTGCAAACCCAGTGACCTGATTTCAATTCCCGCTTCCGATCAACAGCAATGGCAAATATTTGATCAAGTCCTGGGTCTCCCCGAGGTCGACGGAGCCTTAAATGAGTACCGGGCACGATGTGTAATCATCAGTGCTGGGGAAACAAAGGCAGCCGAGCCTGGTGTTGACTACCCACCCCTCGTGTAATCCTGGATCTTCAGAGATGCTTGCTAACAGCACTTGCCCCAAGTCTGTTAAAGGTGATACGATTTTTCTTTTTGTCGTGTTTGTGAGCAACGCCTTGACTTCTGTACGTGTCTGCATGTGTGTGTGTGTGTGCACATGCAAGTGTTTTGCGACTGCTGGATTAGTGCATGTCTCTGTGTTCATGGTGTGTGTGTGTGTGTGCCTTCACCGTGTTTGGCTTTTGCAGGCTGTGCAGAGCTCTTCTTTGGTTTCTCTGGCGCTTTCATCAGTTTCCAGCGACTACAGATCTACAGAGACGGGTGAGATAGCACTCAACGGGTTCTCATCACTCACTCAGTCAACTACTTAAACACTCATTCACTTACTCAGCCACTCAGGTACTCGTTCAACGATCCAACCACTCATGCACTCAACTACACTCTCTCACCTACCCAAGCACTCACTCAACCATTCATTCACCCACTCATCTGCTCAAACATGCACTCAAATAACCATAATCACCAAACCACTAAAATTCCTCACTCAGAACCCATCCGCACGTGTGCACAAGTGGTTTGTGAAATGGAATGATGGAGATAATGATGATGGAGATGATGATGTGAGCAAGATGTTAGCACACAACATCCACGTGTTACCTCAAACACTTTTGAGTTGGGATCCAATTTCTTTTCTTGAAATGGCAGAGATTTCCCGTCACTGGATGGTAGATACTGCAAGCACAAGCACATGAACAGATGCACAAGCGAACTAGCACACACGCGCAAGGAAACAAACAAACGACCCTGTGCATGTCCTATTTTATTTTCAATCACTTCCTCAAGTCCCCACGTCTTCATGTTTCCAGGCTTTCTGCGTCAATGAAGACCGTTTTATCCAAATCCTAAGTGACCCCGTGTTACGTGTGACCCTGTGCTAATATTGTGTCTTTATGCCTCCTATCTGTCTCTCATTTACCATGCCTCCTGTGTGTTCCCCACGTCCCTAAGTCGCTTGTATCGCTGCATTGTCTTGGTGTCCTTGTAATTCCCGTGTCTCAAAGTCCATGTATCTCCTTGGCACTCAACTACCCCTGTGCCTCCACATGTCCCTGTCTCCCCATGTCTCACCATGCCAAAGGGGTTGACGAACGTCTGCAGGACACGCGCTGCCTTCATCTGGGACGTGGAGCTCTGAGCAGTGCGAGCCTCGTTCTGCTGCTCTTCGCTGTCCTGCACACCACAGCAGAGCGCAGAGCGCTACAGCACATCGCAGCGCACTACAACAACATGACAGCAATTTCAGCACAGCTCAGAATGCGACAACACACAAGAGAACGCACAGAACGCCCCAGCACATGATGGCTAACACAGCAAACACAGCACGGTACAGAAAGCTACAGCACACGAGATCACACACACAGTGCTTTCGCCAGCGGTGTGGGAGATGAGACATGGGTTGGTTGTGGTCGTGTGAGGATGGTGGGCTCACGTCAATCAGGGTGAGGACCGGGCGCGTGGCAGGCACCGCCCTCCGTGCTCCCTCCACTGCACCACACAAAGACAAAAGTCAAAGATCCTCAATATAGCCTTGAAAAGACTTTCAGGGCAAGTGCTGTTAGCGAGCATCTACGAAGGTCAGCACAGAACACGAAGGGGATAGGAGGACCAACACTACACCCAGCCACCTTTGTCTCCCCAGTGCTGATGCTTTACACGCACTGAGTACTCATTTAAGGCTGAATTAATCTAAGGGAGCCCCAGGACCAGTTTAGATATTCGTCACCGGTGTTGGCCATAAGCAGCAATCGAACTTGGGTCGCCAGGTTAATAGTGCAGCACGCTAACCAGCTAAACAACTGCTGTTCGTCGTGACCGGGAACGGAACTTAGGCCATCAGGATCGTGCCACTACACACTACCACTGCACAACCGTTCTCTAGTGACATACAGACATACGCTAGCACAGAAGATGCACAGAGATACAGACTGAAGAATACACACGTGAACACACACACCCACACACGCGCAATAATATACAGGGCCACACACCTGTTGCAACCGCTGACACACAAGACATACGCATGCAGACAGGCAAATAAAGACACGTTAACAGAGACACAGGAATGAATACACACACATATGAATGGAAATGCACGCAATTGAACACAGACATAGACACAAAGATAGTGAAATAAATAATACGCACATACACGCAGCAGCCAAAGAAGGGTCATTGCTTAAAAATCACCTATTATGTAAGTTTTACTTTTAGGACAATGTTACTGAAAAGTATTTTGTTATTTTTGCTTGTGCCCCACTGTAAATGCAGTCAGGACATTATTTGTTATGTCACTAAATTATGTTTAATTTGTACACAGAACATGGCAATTATTTGTATGATTACTACTCAAATTATGAGTGTGATATTAAAAAACAGCACAGTATTTTTTTCATGTCAATATAATGAAATCTACTCGTGACAGGCTAGGTGTACACATCACTGTCACGAATAAAAAAATATAATCCATATCATGAACTTTGCCGATATAACCAGCACAACTAAGTGTGAGCTACCTTCAGTACCGTGCCTTGTGATTGGCTGCCTGTCGTCCAATGATAAGCCATCGTGAGGACAGAAGAGAGGATTTTCCAATCGCTGTCAAAACACAGAAGAAAATTGATTGAACAATCAGTGCCACACTAGGGTGGGCATACAAATGATACCATTAATGTCACCTTTGGGGGATTGAAACATCTAGAATGTACTTTCAGGGTCAGGCCATGAACCAACAATCACACAGGGGTGTCAACCTACACAACAATCGGAACATTATTCACACTCTAAGGACGGACATGAACTGAGCTCCTCATTGTCACGACGGTTTGGGGACGTGGAATTTAAAAAAAGAACCACAAATGAGAGTTCTGTGCCGAATGAGAAAATGAGATGTAGAGTTGATAATCGCAAGTAAAGAGGGAATTTGTGTGATGAGTTTTGGTCTCTGGTCACCTCTGTCCGGGTGATGAATATTCTCGATGGAGCCTTGATGGGCGTTTCGCTCTGCGGGAACAGCAGCAAAGATTATTAAACAAACGCAACCTTTACTGCAACGAGTCATTATTTTTGCAGTCACTTGTGCCTAGTTGTGAGCATCAACTCGCTACATTTGTGAACGTCGTTTAACCACGGGTGGCTGAAACTCACAAGATCCAAAACCTAGGATCTTAGCCGGGTGGTGTTGGTGGCAAAGTCCTGTAACCCAGCACTATGGAGGCAACAAGGGTGGGTGGATCACACAAATGTTGTTAAACTCCCTTCCCATTGCTTTTCAGGTGTCATAGCATGGCCTGCTAGAAGGGGGTACAGCAAAGGTTGACTTCATCTATTCGTTCTGTATGGGATTGACTGTTGCCTCCTCGCATGTGTGGGTTTTCTCCAGGAACTCCGGTTCCCTCCCATATGTAAACACTCATTAATTGGTTGATAACACCTTCATATATAGACGACCACAAAGTTTGGGGGGAAATTTGGCACAGGCTCACCTCCTGGTAGCCTTTCCCGCTCGTCTGTGGTTCCTCCTCACGCCTCTGAGTCGTTCTCTCGCTTCGAGTGAGCGAATAATGTGCAGTGTCACAAGTTAAAAAAAATATTATTGAAGCAGTGCCGGATCATTGTGTTTGACCCAGTATTGGCCCCAGGAGCCACCCAGTCACCACCTATATTAAATCCATACTCTTTGGTTCTTTCGGTAAAGTCAGGTAGGTAGAAAAACAATAGATCACGACGTTTCGATCGCAACACAAGCAATCGTCATCAGGTGGGACAACCACACCAACTGCTGAAGACAGATGACGATTGCTTGTGTTGCGATCGAAACGTCGTGATCTATTATTTTTCTACCTACGTGACTTTACCGAAAGAACCAAAGAGTATGGATTCCTGCAATCACGAAAAGCTTCAAATCAAGATTATATTAAATGTTTGATTATATTTATTTATGAACATTCTGCCTCTGACCACTCGCTATCCCTCTCCCCCTATGACTTTCAGTCTCTGTCTCCCACTCTCTTTTGTCTCTGTTCTCGTTCTCCGACTCTCTTGCCCTATCTATCCTTCATCCGTATCTCAACCCTGGCCGTCCATTATGAACCCCTCGCTGCTCCACCGAGCCGCCTCCGCTTCTGCGCTCACCTTTATGAGCGGGACGAGGCGTGCCTGCTTGACGAGCTGCCATAGCTCATTGGCGTTCTGCCTCACGAGGGGCGGCACCGGATTGCAGCACGCGAGCACGCCCTGCAGCTCCCTGCGTCGGCAACGACGATGTCAACATGTTAGAGCAGCGACACGCGTCACAACACAGCGCCAGAGCAATGCAACATCACGGCAAAACCACGTCACAGCAACAACACAATCTCACAGAAACAGCACAACGTTACAACAAGCCAGCAGTCCCTCTGTCTTGCATCAAACAGCAATGGCGTGGACTAGGGTGCATATAGCCGTTGATACTGGCAAAAGCATAGCCGTTCAAGATGGCGTACATATATCCTATTCATGCTGGTGCACATACGTATATTGTTCATTCTGGCGTACGTGCGTATAGGCAGCTCAGGTTAGTCTATGTATGTATAACCTGTTCATCCTGGCGTACGTATGTATATTGTGTTCAGGCTGGCATACGTACGTAAAGCCTGTCTTGTCTGGCGTACGTATATATAGCCTGGTCATTATCAGGATCATACTAACCAATGCTATTACCACAATGCAACCTTCATCATCACCATCATACTATCACCATATCCATATCATCACCAGCATCCAGATCACCATCCACATCAAAACATTATGAGTGGCACCACCATCAACACTATCACTACCACTCTCACTACTACCAGCACAATCATCAGCCACCACCACTATTACCAACAACAAGAACAGGCGCCATATGCCAATAAGTGGCGGTGACATCACCACGGCGGTTGTCCCAGGCCAGGTGCACTCCGAAGCCACGTGCAGTGTCGAAGGCTCGCTAACAGGAGCTCACGGAACAGAGCCAGGTGCCATGGGTTGACTGACTGCAATGACTTGGGCAGATGCACGCGACTGTGCGAACTTGCTGCATTTTAGCCGCCCGGCACTCCGCTCTGTATTGTGAGCATCGCTCCTCTGCCCTTCGTTGTTGTTGGAGGGTGAATATTACCACCACTGTCAATACCATCATGGGTATCACTCGCACCACCATCCCAACTGTCCCTGCCACCACCGGCCCCACCACCACCGTGCGCGGCTTACCGAGGCATCTCCTCTGCGATCTTCATGAGCATGTGGTTTGGGAGGACGTATCTGTGACAGCAGGAGCACAACACACACCGGTCAGGCCAGGGCACTATGCACGTCGCAGCAATAACAATAATCACACAGGCCGTACAAGCCCAACAACGCAACAGCTACAGAAATCGTACTACGCAACCATTGACCTACGGCACTGGAATGTGCAGTTTCTACAACTAGTTCAGGATCGCGATCAGGTAAATTAAAAAGTGCTGCGTCGTACACCCCAGTGTTTTACTGTGCTATATTATAAAACACCCGTGTATCGATATTTCCATTTTAACGTGCAATTTTATTGAGGGACTGTGTGTTGTTTTGGTGCGGTCTTGGATCGTTTTTGTTGTTGTTTTGCTGCCTTGCCCTAGAGTCCATTGAGTGTTAAAAAATCTACAGTAATTCATGTAATTATGCAATTTGTACTTATATACTTTATATTCATAAATATTTCGCTACTCTGGACATCTGTGATAAAGAGTTCATAGCTCATCGGATTCCAACAGTCTAAATAAATATTCTGATAAATCAAGATAAAGATTTTGAACGCTGTGGTGTTGTTCTGTTTGCTGTGTTATTATACGCTGTCGGAAAGTCCCGTGCTTTGCTGCACTATGCTATGCAGTGCAGTACACGGCTATTTCAGCGCCGCGGGTGCTCTCACCCCGTGCTCTCGTCCTCGGCGCGTGCCGTGCGGTCGCGCCAGGCGTACAGGAGCCGGGCGGCGCTGCTCTGCTGCACATCCAGTGGCTGCTTGTGCTTGTGCAGCAGCTTCAGGTAGGAGTCCTCGGTGAACACCGGCTTGTGGTAGCGCTGAGACACACACACAGGGAGAGAGAGGGAGATGGAACCACGCAAGTAGTGACAGCGGCAGCAATAATTACCAGGGTTGTTAAAACGATCATCGGTTAACTGGTAATTGTTTTCAGCATCAATTACCAGTTCTGAAAGTCGGTAACCAATGTTTCCAGTGGGAATTTTTACCGCGAATGCACTAATTAGGATGCATGAACATTAAAACGGTACGGCGGGCCCGAATCACCACATTGAACATAAATCGGCATTTTGCGACCCCCTCCACTGCCACTGTGTAGCATATTTTTACGTTCCAGGGACTCTATGAGATGATAGGACAATAGTCTACACACATTACACCATGAACTATATTACTTCGTTGATCTAGTTAAAAAGATAAAAATATTCTCTGTTTATTGCTCGAGGCCTTGTAACGGAATAAACAATATTTTTTGAGGGGTGGGAAAACTGTCCCGATCGAGAGTGAGAGTGGTGGATTTGCTTACAAAGATAGGCTTGTAACTTGCTCACTGGTGGAGACAGTGGGGGGTGGGGTGTCACGTGCCCCCCCAATGATCCGATCGAAATCCCTAATTTAGATCGGATCATTGGGGTTTATTGGTAATAAATCGGCATTTTGCGACCCCCACTGCCACTGTGTAGCATATTATTACGTGTCAGGGACTCGATGAGATGATAGGACAATAGTCCGAGTCCATAAAGGGCAATAAGTAACGGCAAAGCAGTTATAAGTGACTCACAGAATTGTGCGCAGTCGCGTATACAGGACACGACTTCCCTGAAGGCATCAACACCTTCAGCGAGCGCGATGCCAATCACACAACGCGGTTCGAATTCGACCCTCGATCGATGGCTGCGCCATCGCCGCACTACGCGTCAAATAAAAACCAAGGGACAAGTCCTTACTTACTAACACTACCTTTTTTCATTGCTGGAGGGGTTGCCCCCCGCACCTGAAAATCCTGGCTCAGCCATTGCCCACCACTCACCTTGAGTGCCACAGTTCGGCTCTGGTCCCACACAAGCTGCAGGAGGTTGGGTCGGCCCAGCGCCTTGGTGAGCAGGTCGGCGCGGACGCGGTCGTACACGTACAGCAGGTAGTGCGTGTCGGCACGCGCATAGTGCAGCATGTCTGGCAGGAGAGGCCTGTGTGTGTGCGTGCATACGTGGATGTGTGCAAGTGTTGGTGTGCGTGTGTATGCAATTGTGAGTGTGTATGTGTTTGTGTGTGAGTGTGTGCATGCGAGTGTGTATGAGACGCAGATGTTAATGTACTGCAACATTTATCTGTTGACACATGTTTCATTTCCGGTGAAGGCTAACATCATTTGGGAGTGATATAAAAACCAGTATTGGACCTGGGCCTTAAATGAGCACCTAGTATAAGATATGAACATCACCACTGGGGAAACAAAGGAGGTCAGGCATGATGCTAACCACATTACCCTCTCAAACATTGTGCCAGCCTTAATAGGGGCTCGCTAAGATAACTTGAGTGGGGAGGGGGGGTGAAAGTGCTTCATATGTACTGTTCTATGAATCCAGTGATGGGACTTCAATTCCTCACCCTGGCCAACTAGATTCAGCAGTCTATTCAGGCGACACGGGGGATCTTTGTCCTTGTGTGTGAATGTGTAAGCAGTAGAGTAGCGGCTAGCACCCTGTGCTATGAACCTGGTGAAACGAGTTCGATTTCTACTCACGGCCAACACCTGTGACAATTATCTGAACCGGTCCCGGCCCTCCACTAGCTCGACTCAGCCTCAAATGAGTACCTGGTGTAGCTGTGTGTAAACATCACCACTGGGGAGACAAAGGCGGCCGTGCATGGTACTGGCCACCCACCCCCTCCTTCACAGCACTTTCCCCAACAATTAGTTGAGGCTATACAGGGGATCTTTGCCTTTGTTTTTGTACGTGTGTACAAGTTAGCCCGTGCATGCGCGCGCGTATGCAGAGGTTCGAGCAAGTGTGGCGTGCGTACCGGATGCGCCAGTCAGCCAGCTGGTACTGCTTGTCGGTAGACAGGCTGCAGTAGTGCATGAGGAGGTGGGCGAGCGAGTTTCTGGCGAGGCCGAGGGAGCGCGCCGCTGGGTGCGTGTCGAACAGGCCCACCACGTACAGGCCCAGGTCACGTTGCAGCCACTCAATGTCCGAGTCCGCTCCGTGGAAAACCTGCGCCCCCGCCACACCGCAGCGTCAATCACCACGTCACCGTGGCAATCACTGCGCCACTGCGTCGCCGCGTCAAGCACCACGCCTCTCACGTGGCCGGTGCTCAAGATTTGGTTACAACGTCCCTAGTAACCATCGTCGCCGCCGCTGTCAACAAGGCATGGCTGCAGCCAGCCCCCCTTAATTGCTTCCTTTCTCTATTTCCCTTGCTCGCTCCGACCTGCTCCCTCCTATTCTTTGGTCCTTTCGGTAAAGTCACCACCACGTAGAAGGGAAGCAATAAAATAATAAAAATATAAAACAATTAAATTATCACGACGTTTCGACTGCAACACAAGCAATCATCATCAGGTGTGAAAACCACAGCAAGAAATTTATTGTTTTATATTTTTATTATTTTATTGTTGCCCTTCTACGTGACTTTACCGAAAGAACCAAGAATATCAATCCCTGCAGTCACGAAAGCTTTAAATAAAAATAAAAATTCTGCTCCCTCCTGTTCTCCCCGTGTAATTCTGCGCCCCGAGATGTTTGTTACGCTTTAGGTGCAATACAAGTGCAATTTTTTGTTGTAAACATTCACCCAATGGCATTCATATCGAGTGTGCAGGCAGTGCAATGATACATTGGCAGCAAGCTGGAGGGACCCAGGCGTCGTGCTACAAAGTCGGCGAGGGAGAGGGATGTCTCTCTCCTTGTTTTGCTGTCTCACTCGATTATTTTGTTTATGCATGTCTACGTGCACGCGTGCCTCTCACCTTGACAATTTTGTTGGGGTTGGTGAAGGCCTCGTTGAGGATGTGCAGGTCGTCGCGCAGCATCAGTGTGTCGATAATGAAGTCCTCTTTGCGCGTCGAGATTTGCATGAGGCAGGTGATGCCCAGGAAGGAACGGTATGAGTGATGCTACGGGGCCACGCACAGGAATAGCCGCTCAACGGTGGGCGGACAAACAAGAGTAGAAGAGGCAGATAGGCGGTCGAGCGGGACGAAAGCACACAGACGGCACAACCCAACAAACCAACCGCACATCACAACTCGATATTATACGACCACACACGCCACACACACATGCTGGCACGCACCCAGACAACAAACACAGATCCCCCGTAGAGCTTTAACAGACTGTTGGGGCAAGTGCTGTTAGAGAGCACCTATGAAGGCCGAAACGGCACACGAGGGGTTGGGTGGCCAGCACCACGCCCGGCCGCCTTTGTCTCCCAAGCGGCAATGTTTTTAAACATCGCACCAGGTACTCAATTGAGGTCGAGTCAAACTAGGGGAGGCCCAGGACCGGTTCAGATAATTGTGCTCTCGCACAGTCGGCGTTTCGACTGCAACACAAGCAATCATCATCAGGTGTGAAAACCACAGCAAGAAATGTATTGTTTTATATTTTTATTATTTTATTGTTGCCCTTCTACGTGACTTTACCGAAAGAACCAAGAATATCAATCCCTGCAGTCACGAAAGCTTTAAATAAAAATAAAAATTCTGCTCCCTCCTGTTCTCCCCGTGTAATTCTGCGCCCCGAGATGTTTGTTACGCTTTAGGTGCAAAACAAGTGCAATTTATTGTTGTAAACATTCACCCAATGGCATTCATATCGAGTGTGCAGGCAGTGCAATGATACATTGGCAGCAAGCTGGAGGGACCCAGGCGTCGTGCTACAAAGTCGGCGAGGGAGAGGGATGTCTCTCTCCTTGTTTTGCTGTCTCACTCGATTATTTTGTTTATGCATGTCTACGTGCACGCGTGCCTCTCACCTTGACAATGTTGGGGTTGGTGAAGGCCTCGTTGAGGATGTGCAGGTCGTCGCGCAGCATCAGTGTGTCGATAATGAAGTCCTCTTTGCGCGTCGAGATTTGCATGAGGCAGGTGATGCCCAGGAAGGAACGGTATGAGTGATGCTACGGGGCCACGCACAGGAATAGCCGCTCAACGGTGGGCGGACAAACAAGAGTAGAAGAGGCAGATAGGCGGTCGAGCGGGACGAAAGCACACAGACGGCACAACCCAACAAACCAACCGCACATCACAACTCGATATTATACGACCACACACGTCACACACACATGCTGGCACGCACCCAGACAACAAACACAGATCCCCCGTAGAGCTTTAACAGACTGTTGGGACAAGTGCTGTTAGAGAGCACCTATGAAGGCCGAAACGGCACACGAGGGGTTGGGTGGCCAGCACCACGCCCGGCCGCCTTTGTCTCCCAAGCGGCAATGTTTTTAAACATCGCACCAGGTACTCAATTGAGGCCGAGTCAAACTAGGGGAGGCCCAGGACCGGTTCAGATAATTGTGCTCTCGCACAGTCGGTACGGCGACCGGCTCCTCTTGAGGGCGCTCCACCTTCATCTTCTTCTCCGCTGCAGACACGGGGATCCGTCACTCATGGTGCGTGCGTGCAGTAGTGTGCTGGTTAATGCACTGCAAACCCAGTCACCTGATTTCAATTCCCGCTTGCGATCAACAGCAATGGCAAATATTTGATCAAGTCCTGGGCCTCCCCGAGGTCGACGGAGCCTTAAATGAGAACCGGGCACGATGTGTAATCATCAGTGCTGGGGAAACAAAGGCAGCCGAGCCTGGTGTTGACTACCCACCCCTCGTGTAATCCTGGATCTTCAGAGACACTTGCTAACAGCACTTGCCCCAAGTCTGTTAAAGGTGATACGATTTTTGTTTTTGTCGTGTGTGTGTGAGCAACGCCTCGACTTCTGTACGTGTTTGCATGTGTGTGTGTGTGTGCACATGCACGTGCAAGTGTTTGCGACTGCTGGATTAGTGCATGTCTCTGTGTTCATGGTGTGTGTGTGCCTTCACCGTGTTTGGCTTTTGCAGGCTGTGCAGAGCTCTTCTTTGGTTTCTCTGGCGCTTTCATCAGTTTCCAGCGACTACAGATCTACAGAGACGGATGAGATAGCACTCAACGGGTTCTCATCACTCACTCAGTCAACTACTTAAACACTCATTCACTTACTCAGCCACTCAGGTACTCGTTCAACGATCCAACCACTCATGCGCTCAACTACACTCTCTCACCTACCCAAGCACTCACTCAACCATTCATTCACCCACTCATCTGCTCAAACATGCACTCAAATAACCACATTAATCACCAAACCACTAAAATTCCTCACTCAGCACCCATCCGCACAAGTGGTTTGTGAAATGGAATGATGGAGATAATGATGATGATGGAGATGTGAGCAAGATGTTAGCACACAACAATCACGTGTTACCTCAAACACTTTTGAGTTAGGATCCAATTTCTTTTCTTGAAATGGCAGAGATTTCCCGTCACTGGATGGTAGATACTGCAAGCACAAGCACAAGCGAACTTTTTATTTTCACAAGCGAACTTTTTATTTTCAACCACTTCAAGTCCCCACGTCTTCATGTTTCCAGGATTTGGTGTCAATGAAGACCGTTTTATCCAAATCCTAAGTGACCCCGTGTTACGTGTGACCCTGTGCTAATATTGTGTCTCTATGCCTCCTATCTGTCTCTCATTTACCATGCCTCCTGTGTGTTCCCCACGTCCCTAAGTCGCTTGTATCGCTGCATTGTCTTGGTGTCCTTGAAATTCCCGTGTCTCAAAGTCCATGTATCTCCTTGGCACTCAACTACCCCTGTGCCTCCACATGTCCCTGTCTCCCCATGTCTCACCATGCCAAAGGGGTTGACGAACGTCTGCAGGACACGCGCTGCCTTCATCTGGGACGTGGAGCTCTGAGCAGTGCGAGCCTCGTTCTGCTGCTCTTCGCTGTCCTGCACACCACAGCAGAGCGCAGAGCGCTACAGCACATCGCAGCGCACTACAGCAACATGACAGCAATTTCAGCACAGCTCAGAATGCGACAGCACACAAGAGAACACACAGAACGCTCCAGCACATGATGGCTAACACAACAAACACAGCACGGTACAGAAAGCTACAGCACACGAGATCACACACACAGTGCTTTCGCCAGCAGTGTGGGAGATGAGACATGGGTTGGTTGTGGTCGTGTGAGGATGTTGGGCTCACGTCAAACAGGGTGAGGACCGGGCGCGTGGCAGGCACCGCCCTCCGTGCTCCCTCCACTGCACCACACAAAGAAAAAAGTCAAAGATCCTCAATATAGCCTTGAAAAGACTTTTAGTGCAAGTGCTGTTAGCGAGCATCTACGAAGGTCAGCACGGAACACGAAGGGGATGGGAGGACCAACACTACACCCAGCCACCTTTGTCTCCCCAGTGCTGATGCTTTACACGCACTGAGTACTCATTTAAGGCTGAATTAATCTAAGGGAGCCCCAGGACCGGTTTAGATATTCGTCACCGGTGTTGGCCATAAGCAGCAATCGAACTTGGGTCGCCAGGTTAATAGTGCAGCACGCTAACCAGCTAAACTACTGCTGTTCGTCGTGACCGGGAATGGAACTTAGGCCGTCAGGATCGTGCCACTACACACTACCACTGCACAACCGCTCTCTAGTGACATACAGACATACGCTAGCACAGAAGATGCACAGAGATACAGACTGAAGAATACACACGTGAACACACACACCCACACACATGCAATAATATGCAGGGCCACACACCTGTTGCAACCGCTGACACACAAGACATACGCATGCAGACAGGCAAATAAAGACATGTTAACAGAGACACAGGAATGGATACACACACATGTGAATGAAAATGCACGCAATTGAACACAGACACAAAGATAGCGAAATAAATAATATGCACATACACGCAGCAGCCAAAGAAGGGTCATTGCTTAAAACATCACCTATTATGTAAGTTTTACTTTTAGGACAATGTTACTGAAAAGTATTTTGTTATTTTTGCTTGTGCCCCACTGTAAATGCAGTCAGGACATTATTTGTTATTTATTTCAATAAATTATGTTTAATTTGTACACAAAGAATGGCAATTATTTGTATGATTACTACTCAAATTATGAGTGTGATATTAAAAAACAGCACAGTATTTTTTCATGTCAATAAAATGAAATCTACTCGTGACAGGCTAGGTGTACTCATCAACTGTCACGAATAAAAAAATATAATCCATATCATGAGCATTGCCAATATAACCAGCACAACTAAGTGTGAGCTACCCTCAGTACCGTGCCTTGTGATTGGCTGCCTGTCGTCCAATGATAAGCCATCGTGAGGACAGAAGAGAGGGTTTTCCAATCGCTGTCAAACACAGAAGAAAATTGATTGAACAATCAGTGCCACACTAGGGTGGGCATACAAATAATACCATTAATGTCACCTTTGGGGGATTGAAACATCTAGATTGTACTGTCAGGGTCAGGCCATGAACCAACAAAATCACACAGGGGTGTCAACCTACACAACAATCGGAACATTATTCACACTCTAAGGACGGACATGAACTGAGCTACTCATTGTCACGACGGTTTGGGGACGTGGAATTAAAAAAAGACCCACAAATGAGAGTTCTGTGCCGGATGAGAAAATGAGATGTAGAGTTGATAATCGCAAGTAAAGAGGGCATTTGTGTGATGAGTTTTGGTCTCTGGTCACCTCTGTCCGGGTGATGAATGTTCTCGATGGAGCCTTGATGGGCGTTTCGCTCTGCGGGAACAGCAGCAATGATTATTAAACAAACGCAACCTTTACTGCAACGAGTCATTACTTTTGCAGTCACTTGTGCCTGATTGTGACCATCAACTCGCTACATTTGTGAACGTCGTTTAACCACGGGTGGCTGAAACTCCCAAGATTCAAAACCTAGGATCTTAGCCGGGTGGTGTTGGTGGTGAAGTCCTGTAACCCAGCACTATGGAGGCAATAAGGGTGGGTGGATCACACAAATGTTGTTAAACTCCCTTCCCGTTGCTTTTCAGGTGTGATAGCATGGTCTGCCAGAAGGGGGTACAGCAAAGGTTGACTTCATCTGTTCGTTCTGTATGGGATCGACTGTTGCCTCCTCGCATGCGTGGGTTTTCTCCAGGAACCCCGGTTCCCTCCCATATGTAAACACTCATTCATTGGTTGATAACACCTTCATATATAGACGACCACAAAGCTTGGGGGGAAATTTGGCACAGGCTCACCAGGTGGTGAGCCTGTGCCAAATACTACTCACAGGCTCACCACCTGGTGAGCCTGTGAGTAGTTCTCTCGCTTCGAGTGAGCGAATAATGTCCAGTGTGTCACAAGTTAAAAAATTATTATTGAAGCAGTGCCGGATCATTGTGTTTGACCCAGTATTGGCCCCAGGAGCCACCCAGTCACCACCTATATTAAATCCATACTCTTTGGTTCTTTCGGTAAAGTCAGGTAGGTAGAAAAACAATAGATTACGACGTTTCGATCGCAACACAAGCAATCGTCATCAGGTGGGACAACCACACCAACTGCTGTCTTCAGCAGTTGGTGTGGTTGTCCCACTGCTGTCTTCAGCAGTTGGTGTGGTTGTCCCACCTGATGACGATTGCTTGTGTTGGATCGAAACGTTGTGATCTATTATTTTTCTACCTACGTGACTTTACCGAAAGAACCAAAGAGTATGGATTCCTGCAGTCACGAAAGCTTCAAATCAAGATGATATTAAATGTTTTATTATATTAATTTATGCACATTCTGTCTCTGACCACTCGCTATCCCTCTCCCCCTATGACTTTCAGTCTCTGTCTCCCACTCTCTTTTGTCTCTGTTCTCGTTCTCCAACTCTCTTACCCTATCTATCCTTCATCCGTATCTCAACCCTGGCCGTCCATTATGAACCCCCCGCTGCTCCACCGAGCCGCCTCCGCTTCTGCGCTCACCTTGATGAGCGGGACGAGGCGTGCCTGCTTGACGAGCTGCCACAGATCATTGGCGTTCTGCATCACGAGGGGCGGCACCGGATTGCAGCACGCGAGCACGCCCTGCAGCTCCCTGTGTCGGCAACGACGATGTCAACATGTTAGAGCAGCGACACACGTCACAACACAACGCCAGAGCAATGCAACATCACGGCAAAACCACGTCACAGCAACAACACAATCTCACCGAAACAGCACAACGTTACAACAAGCCAGCAGTCCCTCTGTCTTGCATCAAACAGCAATGGCGTGGACTAGGGTGCATATAACCGTTGATACTGGCAAAAGCATATCCGTTCAAGATGGCGTACATATATCCTATTCATGCTGGTGTACATACGTATATTGTTCATTCTGGCGTACGTGCGTATAGGCAGCTGAGGTTAGTCTATGTATGTATAGCCTATTCATCCTGGCGTACGTATGTATATTGTGTTCAGGCTGGCATACGTACGTAAAGCCTGTCTTGTCTGGCGTGTGTATATATAGCCTGGTCATTATCAGGATCATACTAACCAATGCTAGTACCACAATGCAAACTTCATCATCACCATCATACTATCACCATATCCATATCATCACCAGCATCCAGATCACCATCCACATCAAAACATTATGAGTGGCACCACCATCAACACTATCACTACCACTCTCACTACTACCAGCACAATCATCAGCCACCACCACTATTACCAACAACAAGAACAGGCGCCATATGCCACTAAGTGGCGGTGACATCACCACGGCGGTTGTCCCAGGCCAGGTGCACTCCGAAGCCACGTGCAGTGTTGAAGGCTCGCTAACAGGAGCTCACGGAACAGAGCCAGGTGCCATGGGTTGACTGACTGCAATGACTGGGGCAGATGCACCAGCTGTGCACGCGACTGTGCCAACTTGCTGCATTTTAGCCGCCCGGCACTCCGCTCTTTATTGTGAGCATCGCTCCTCTGCCCTTCGTTGTTGTTGTAGGGCGAATATTACCACCACTGTCAATACCATCATGGGTATCACTCGCACCACCATCCCAACTGTCCCTGCCACCACCGGCCCCACCACCACCGTGCGCGGCTTACCGAGGCATCTCCTCTGCGATCTTCATGAGCATGTGGTTTGGGAGGACGTATCTGTGACAGCAGGAGCACAACACACACCGGTCAGGCCAGGGCACTATGCACGTCACAGCAATAACAATAATCGCACAGGCCGAACAAGCCCAACAACGCAACAGCTACAGTAATCGTACTACGCAACCATTAACCTACGGCACTGGAATGTGCAGTTTCTACAACTGGTTCAGGATCGCGATCAGGTAAATTAAAAAGTGCTGCGTCGTACACCCCAGTGTTTTACTGTGCTATATTATAAAACACCCGTGTATCGATATTTCCATTTTAATGTGGAATTTTATTGAGGGACTGTGTTGTTTTGGTGCGGTCTTGGATCGTTTTTGTTGTTGTTTTGCTGCCTTGCCCTAGAGTGCATTGAGTGTTAAAAAATCTACAGTAATTCATGTAATTATGCAATTTGTACTTATATACTTTATATTCATACATTTTTCGCTACTCTGGACATCTGTGATAAAGAGTTCATAGCTCATCGGATTCCTCCAGTCTAAATAAATATTCTGATAAATCAAGATAAAGATTTTGAACGCTGTGGTGTTGTTCTGTTTGCTGTGTTATTATACGCTGTCGGAAAGTCCCGTGCTTTGCTGCACTATGCTATGCAGTGCAGTACACGGCTATTTCAGCGCCGCGTGCGCTCTCACCCCGTGCTCTCGTCCTCGGCGCGTGCCGTGCGGTCACGCCAGGCGTACAGGAGCTGGGCGGCGCTGCTCTGCTGCACATCCAGTGGCTGCTTGTGCTTGTGCAGCAGCTCCAGGTAGGAGTCCTCGGTGAACACCGGCTTGTGGTAGCGCTGAGACACACACACACACGCACACAGGGAGAGAGAGGTAGATGGAACAACGCAAGTAGTGACAGCGGCAGCAATAATTACCAGGGTTCAGACTTGTTTGGTATGCTTCTCTCTCTGTGTCCCCTGTTGTATCTGTGTTAGTTCCCCCCTATTTGGGTGTCCGTATATACATCTGGGGTTATGTGTTTCCTCTCTCTCGTAAATTTAGCTCTTCTTTACCTGATGATGGCTGCTTGTGTTGCAACCAAAACGTCGTACGCTATTATGCAATTTTATTATTTCTCATTTATACGTGACTTTACCGAAAAAACCAAAGAGTAATTACCAGGGTTGTTAAAACGATCATCGGTTAACTGGTAATTGTTTTCAGCATCAATTACCAGTTCTGAAAGTCGGTAACCAATGTTTCCAGTGGGAATTTTTATCGTGAATGCACTAATTAGGATGCATGAACATTAAAACGGTACGGCGGGCCCGTCACCACATTGAACATAAATCGGCATTTTGCGACCCCCTCCACTGCCACTGTGTAGCATATTATTACATTCCAAGGACTCTATGAGATGATAGGACAATAGTCTACACACATTACACCATGAACTATATCACTTCGTTGATCTAGTTAAAAAGATAAATATATTCTTTGTTTATTGCTCGAGGCCTTGTAACGGAATAAACAATATTTTTGGAGGGGTGGGAAAACTGTCCCGATCGAGAGTGAGAGTGGTGGATTTGCTTACAAAGATAGGCTTGTAACTTGCTCACTGGTGGAGCCAGTGGGGGGTGGGGTAGCACGTGCCCCCCCAATGATCCGATCGAAATCCCTAATTTAGATCGGATCATTGGGGTTTATTGGTAATAAATCGGCATTTTGCGACCCCCACTGCCACTGTGTAGCATATTACGTGTCAGGGACTCGATGAGATGATAGGACAATAGTCCGAGTACATAATTGCCAAGAAGTAACGGCAAAGCAGTTCTAAGTGACTCACAGAATTGTGCGCAGTTGCGTATACAGGACACGACTTCCCTGAAGGCATCAACACCTTCAGCGAGTGCGATGCCGATCACACAACGCTGTTCGAATTCGATCCTCGATCGATGGCTGCGCCATCGCCACACACACGTCAAATAAAAACCAAGGGACAAGTCCTTACTTACTAACACTATCTTTTTTCATTGCTGGAGGGGTTGCCCCCCCTCCCAACCTGAAAATCCTGGCTCAGCCATTGCCCACGCGCCACTCACCTTGAGTGCCACAGTTCGGCTCTGGTCCCACACAAGCTGCAGGAGGTTGGGTCGGCCCAGCGCCTTGGTGAGCAGGTCGGCGCGGACGCGGTCGTACACGTACAGCAGGTAGTGCGTGTCGGCACGCGCACAGTGCAGCATGTCTGGCAGGAGAGGCCTGTGTGTGTGTGTGTGCGTGCATACGTGGATGTGTGCAAGTGTTGGTGTGCGTGTGTATGCAATTGTGAGTGTGTATGTGTTTGTGTGTGAGTGTGTGCATGCGAGTGTGTATGAGACGCAGATGTTAATGTACCGCAACATTTATCTGTTGACCCATGTTCCATTTCCGGTGAAGGCTAACATCATTTGGGAGTGATATAAAAAACAGTATTGGACCTCCCCCAAGACTGACTGGGCCTTAAATGAGTACCTAGTATAAGATATGAACATCAGCACTGGGGAAACAAAGGAGGTCAGGCATGATGCTAACCACATTACCCTCTCAAACATTGTGCCAGCCTTAATAGGGGCTCACTAAGATAACTTGAGTGGGGAGGGGGGGGGGGTGAAAGTGCTTCATATGTACTGTTCTATGAACCCAGTGATGGGACTTCAATTCCTCACCCTGGCGAACTAGATTCAGCAGTCTATTCAGGCGACACGGGGGATCTTTGTCCTTGTGTGTGAATGTGTAAGCAGTAGAGTAGCGGCTAGCACCCTGTGCTATGAACCTGGTGAAACGAGTTCGATTTCTACTCACGGCCAACACCTGTGACAATTAACTGAACCGGCCCCGGGCCTCCACGAGCTCGACTCAGCCTCAAATGAGTACCTGGTGTAGCGGTGTGTAAACATCACCACTGGGGAGACAAAGGCGGCCGTGCATGGTACTGGCCACCCACCCCCTCCTTCACAGCACTTTCCCCAACAATTAGTTGAGGCTATACAGGGGATCTTTGCCTTTGTTTTTGTACGTGTGTACAAGTTAGCCCGTGCATGCGCGCGCGTACGCAGAGGTTCGAGCAAGTGCGGCGTGCGTACCGGATGCGCCAGTCAGCCAGCTGGTACTGCTTGTCGGTAGACAGGCTGCAGTAGTGCATGAGGAGGTGGGCGAGCGAGTTTCTGGCGAGGCCGAGGGAGCGCGCCGCTGGGTGCGTGTCGAACAGGCCCACCACGTACAGGCCCAGGTCACGTTGCAGCCACTCAATGTCCGAGTCCGCTCCGTGGAAAACCTGCGCCCCCGCCACACCGCAGCGTCAATCACGACGTCACCGTGGCAATCACTGCGCAACTGCGTCACCGCGTCAAGCACCACGCCTCTCACATGGCCGGTGCTCAAGATACGGTTACAACGTCCCTAGTAACCATCGTCGCCGCCGCTGTCAACAAGGCATGGCTGCAGCCAGCCCCCCTTAATTGCTTCCTTTCTCTATTTCCCTTGCTCGCTCCGACCTGCTCAATCCTATTCTTTGGTCCTTTCGGTAAAGTCACCACCACGTAGAAGGGAAGCAATAAAAAAATAAAAATATAAAACAATAAAATTCTCACGACGTTTCGACTGTAACACAAGCAATCATCATCAGGTGTGAAAACCACAGCAATAATTTTATTGTTTTATATTTGTATTATTTTATTGTTGCCCTTCTACTTGGTGACTTTACCGAAAGAACCAAGAATATGAATCCCCGCAGTCACGAAAGCTTTAAATAAAATAAAAAAAATTCTGCTCCCTCCTGTTCTCCCCGTGTAATTCTGCGCCCCGAGATGTTTGTTACGCTTTAGGTGCAATACAAGTGCAATGTATTGTTGTAAACATTCACCCAATGGCATTCATATCGAGTGTGCAGGCAGTGCAATGATACATTGGCAGCAAGCTGGAGGGACCCAGGCGTCGTGCTACAAAGTCGACGAGGGAGAGGGATGTCTCTCTCCTTGTTTTGCTGTCTCACTCGATTATTTTGTTTATGCATGTCTACGTGCACGCGTGCCTCTCACCTTGACAATTTTGGGGTTGGTGAAGGCCTCGTTGAGGATGTGCAGGTCGTCGCGCAGCATCAGTGTGTCGATAATGAAGTCCTCTTCGCGCGTCGAGATTTGCATGAGGCAGGTGATGCCCAGGAAGGAACGGTATGAGTGATGCTACGGGGCCACGCACAGGAATAGCCGCTCAACGGTGGGCGCACAAACAAGAGTAGAAGAGGCAGATAGGCGGTCGAGTGGGACGAAAGCACACAGACGGCACAACCCAACAAACCAACCGCACATCACAACTCGATATTATACGACCACACACGTCACACACACATGCTGGCACGCACCCAGACAACAAACACAGATCCCCCGTAGAGCTTTAACAGACTGTTGGGACAAGTGCTGTTAGAGAGCACCTATGAAGGCCGAAACGGCACACGAGGGGTTGGGTGGCCAGCACCACGCCCGGCCGCCTTTGTCTCCCAAGCGGCAATGTTTTTAAACATCGCACCAGGTACTCAATTGAGGCCGAGTCAAACTAGGGGAGGCCCAGGACCAGTTCAGATAATTGTGCTCTCGCACAGTCGGTACGGCGACCGGCTCCTCTTGAGGGAGCTCCACCTTCATCTTCTTCTTAGCTGCAGACACGGGGATCCGTCACTCATGGCGCGTGCGTGCAGTAGTGTGCTGGTTAATGCACTGCAAACCCAGTCACCTGATTTCAATTCCCGCTTGCGATCAACAGCAATGGCAAATATTTGATCAAGTCCTGGGCCTCCCCGAGGTCGACGGAGCCTTAAATGAGTACCGGGCACGATGTGTAATCATCAGTGATGGGGAAACAAAGGCAGCCGAGTCTGGTGTTGACTACCCACCCCTCGTGTAATCCTGGATCTTCAGAGACGCTTGCTAATAGCACTTGCCCCAAGTCTGTTAAAGGTGATACGATTTTTGTTTTTGTCGTGTGTGTGTGTGTGTGAGCCACGCCTCGACTTCTGTACTTGTCTGCATGTGTGTGTGTGTGCACATGCACGTGCAAGTGTTTGCGACTGCTGGATTAGTGCATGTCTCTGTGTTCATGGTGTGTGTGTGTGTGCCTTCACCGTGTTTGGCTTTTGCAGGCTGTGCAGAGCTTTTCTTTGGTTTCTCTGGCGCTTTCATCAGTTTCCAGCGACTACAGATCTACAGAGACGGATGAGATAGCACTCAACGGGTTCTCATCACTCACTCAGTCAACTACTTAAACACTCATTCACTTACTCAGCCACTCAGGTACTCGGTCAACGATCCAACCACTCATGCGCTCAACTACACTCTCTCACCTACCCAAGCACTCACTCAACCATTCATTCACCCACTCATCTGCTCAAACATGCACTCAAATAACCACATTAATCACCAAACCACTAAAATTCCTCACTCAGCACCCATCCGCACAAGTGGTTTGTGAAATGGAATAATGGAGATAATGATGATGGAGATGATGATGTGAGCAAGATGTTAGCACACAACAATCACGTATTACCTCAAACACTTTTGAGTTAGGATCCAATTTCTTTTCTTGAAATGGCAGAGATTTCCCGTCACTGGATGGTAGATACTGCAAGCACAAGCACATGAACAGATGCACAAGCGAACTAGGACACACGCGCAAGGAAACAAACACACGACCCTGTGCATGTCCTCTTTTTATTTTCAACCACTTCAAGTCCCCACGTCTTCATGTTTCCAGGATTTCTGCGTCAATGAAGACCGTTTTATCCAAATTCTAAGTGACCCCGTGTTACGTGTGACCCTGTGCTAATATTGTCTCTATGCCTCCTATCTGTCTCTCATTTACCATGCCTCCTGTGTGTTCCCCACGTCCCTAAGTCGCTTGTATCGCTGCATTGTCTTGGTGTCCTTGTAATTCCCGTGTCTCAAAGTCCATGTATCTCCTTGGCACTCAACTACCCCTGTGCCTCCACATGTCCCTGTCTCCCCATGTCTCACCATGCCAAAGGGGTTGACGAACGTCTGCAGGACACGCGCTGCCTTCATCTGGGACGTGGAGCTCTGAGCAGTGCGAGCCTCGTTCTGCTGCTCTTCGCTGTCATGCACACCACAGCAGAGCGCAGAGCCCTACAGCACATCAGAGCGCACTACAGCAACATGACAGCAATTTCAGCACAGCTCAGAATGCGACAGCACACAAGAGAACGCACAGAACGCCCCAGCACATGATGGCGAACACAGCAAACACAGCACGGTACAGAAAGCTACAGCACACGAGATCACACACACAGTGCTTTCGCCAGCGGTGTGGGAGATGAGACATGGGTTGGTTGTCGTCGTGTGAGGATGTTGGGCTCACGTCAAACAGGGTGAGGACCGGGCTCGTGGCAGGCACCGCCCTCCGTGCTCCCTCCACTGCACCACACAAAGACAAAAGTCAAAGATCCTCATTATAGCCTTGAAAAGACTTTTAGGGCAAGTGCTGTTAGCGAGCATCTACGAAGGTCAGCACAGAACACGAAGGGGATGGGAGAACCAACACTACACCCAGCCACCTTTGTCTCCCCAGTGCTGATGCTTTACACGCACTGAGTACTCATTTAAGGCTGAATGAATCTAAGGGAGCCCCAGGACCGGTTTAGATATTCGTCACCGGTGTTGGCCATAAGCAGCAATCGAACTTGGGTCGCCAGGTTAATAGTGCAGCACGCTAACCAGCTAAACTACTGCTGTTCGTCGTGACCGGGAATGGAACTTAGGCCATCAGGAACGTGCCACTACACACTACCACTGCACAACCGTTCTCTAGTGAAATACAGACATACACTAGCACAGAAGATGCACAGAGATACAGACTGAACAATACACACGTGAACACACACACCCACACACGCGCAATAATATACACGGCCACACACCTGTTGCAACCGCTGACACACAAGACATACGCATGCAGACAGGCAAATAAAGACACGTTAGCAGAGACACAGGAATGAATACACACACATATGAATGGAAATGCACGCAATTGAACACAGACATAGACACAAAGATAGTGAAATACATAATACGCACATATACGCAGCAGCCAAAGAAGGGTCATTGCTTAAAACATCACCTATTATGAAAAGTATTTTGTTATTTTTGCTTGTGCCCCACTGTAAATGCAGTCAGGGCATTATTTGTTATTTATTTCACTAAATTATGTTTAATTTGTACACAGAACATGGCAATTATTTGTATGATTACTACTCAAATTATGAGTGTGATATTAAAAAACAGCACAGTATTTTTTCATGTCAATATAATGAAATCTACTCGTGACAGGCTATGTGTACTCATCACTGTCACGAATAAAAAAATATAATCCATATCATGAGCTTTGCCGATATAACCAGCACAACTAAGTGTGAGCTACCTTCAGTACCGTGCCTTGTGATTGGCTGCCTGTCGTCCAATGATAAGCCATCGTGAGGACAGAAGAGAGGGTTTTCCAATCGCTGTCAAAATACAGAAGAAAATTGATTGAACAATCAGTGCCACACTAGGGTGGGCATACAAATGATACCATTAATGTCACCATTGGGGGATTGAAACATCTAGATTGTACTGTCAGGGTCAGGCCATGAACCAACAAAATCACACAGGGGTGTCAACCCACACAACAATCGGAACATTATTCACTCTAAGGACGGACATGAACTGAGCTCCTCATTGTCACGACGGTTTGGGGACGTGGAATTTAAAAAAAGAACCACAAATGAGAGTTCTGTGCCGGATGAGAAAAGGAGATGTAGAGTTTATAATCGCAAGTAAAGAGGGCATTTGTGTGATGAGTTTTGGTCTCTGGTCACCTCTGTCCGGGTGATGAATGTTCTCGATGGAGCCTTGATGGGCGTTTCGCTCTGCAGGAACAGCAGCAAAGATTATTAAACAAAGGCAACCTTTACTGCAACGAGTCATTATTTTTGCAGTCACTTGTGCCTGGTTGTGACCATCAACTCGCTACATTTGTGAACGTCGTTTAACCACGGGTGGCTGAAACTCCCAAGATCCAAAACCTAGGATCTTAGCCGGGTGGTGTTGGTGGCGAAGTCCTGTAACCCAGCACTATGGAGGCAACAAGGGTGGGTGGATCACACAAATGTTGTTAAACTCCCTTCCCGTTGCTTTTCAAGTGTCATAGCATGGCCTGCTAGAAGGGGGTACAGCAAAGGTTGACTTCATCTATTCGTTCTGTATGGGATCGACTGCTGCCTCCTCGCATGTGTGGGTTTTCTCCAGGAACTCCGGTTCCCTCCCATATGTAAACACTCATTAATTGGTTGATAACACCTTCATATAAAGACGACCACAAAGCTTGGGGGGAAATTTGGCACAGGCTCACCTCCTGGTAGCCTTTCCTGCTCGTCTGTGGTTCCTTCTCACGCCTCTGAGTCGTTCTCTCGCTTCGAGTGAGCGAATAATGTGGAGTGTGTCACAAGTTAAAACATATTATTGAAGCAGTGCCGGATCATTGTGTTTGACCCAGTATTGGCCCCAGGAGCCACCCAGTCACCACCTATATTAAATCCATACTCTTTGGTTCTTTCGGTAAAGTCAGATAGGTAGAAAAACAATAGATTACGACGTTTCGATGGCAACACAAGCAATCGTCATCAGGTGGGACAACCACACCAACTGCTGTCTTCAGCAGTTGGTGTGGTTGTCCCACTGCTGTCTTCAGCAGTTGGTGTGGTTGTACCACCTGATGACGATTGCTTGTGTTGCGATCGAAACGTCGTGATCTAATATTTTTCTACCTACGTGGCTTTACCGAAAGAACCAAAGAGTATGGATTCCTGCAGTCACGAAAGCTTCAAATCAAGATTATATTAAATGTTTGATTATATTTATTTATGAACATTCTGCCTCTGACCACTCGCTATCCCTCTCCCCCTATGACTTTCAGTCTCTGTCTTCCACTCTCTTTTGTCTCTGTTCTCGTTCTCCGACTCTCTTGCCCTATCTATCCTTCATCCGTATCTCAACCCTGGCCGTCCATTATGAACCCCTCGCTGCTCCACCGAGCCGCCTCCGCTTCTGCGCTCACCTTGATGAGCGGGACGAGGCGTGCCTGCTTGACGAGCTGCCACAGCTCATTGGCGTTCTGCCTCACGAGGGGCGGCACCGGATTGCAGCACGCGAGCACGCCCTGCAGCTCCCTGCGTCTGCAACGACGATGTCAACATGTTAGAGCAGCGACACGCGTCACAACACAACGCCAGAGCAATGCAACATCACGGCAAAAACCACGTCACAGCAACAACACAATCTCACAGAAACAGCACAACGTTACAACAAGCCAGCACTCCCTCTCTGTCTTGCATCAAACAGCAATGGCGTGGACTAGGGTGCATATAGCCGTTGATACTGGCAAAAGCATATCCGTTCAAGATGGCGTACATATATCCTATTCATGCTGGTGTACATACGTATATTGTTCATTCTGGCGAACGTGCGTATAGGCAGCTCAGGAAAGTCTATGTATGTATAGCCTAATAAAGTATTAAAGCTTTCGTGACTGCATAAAATTACTCATTGGTTTTTTTCGGTAAAGTCACGTATGTAGAAATACAATAAAATTATATTATTTATTGTATTTCTACATACGTGACTTTACCGAAAAAAACAATGAGTATGTATAGCCTGTTCATCCTGGCGTACGTATGTATATTGTGTTCAGGCTGGCATACGTACGTAAAGCCTGTCTTGTCTGGCGTACGTATACATACCCTGGTCATTATCAGGATCATACTAACCAATGCTATTACCACAACTGGTTCAGGATCACGATCAGGTAAATAAAAAGTGCTGCGTTGTACACCCCAGTGTTTTACTGTGCTATATTATAAAACACCCGTGTATCGATATTACCATTTTAATGTGCAATTTTATTGAGGGACTGTGTGTTGTTTTGGTGCGGTCTTGGATCGTTTTTGTTGTTGTTTTGCTGCCTTGCCCTAGAGTGCATTGAGTGTAAAAAAATCTACAGTAATTAATGTAATTATGCAATTTGTACTTGTATACTTCATATTGATACATTTTTCGCTATTCTGGACATCTGTGATAAAGAGTTCATAGCTCATCGGATTCCTCCAGTCTAAATAAATATTCTGATAAATCAAGATAAATATTTTGAGCGCTGTGGTGTTGTTCTGTTTGCTGTGTTATTCTACGCTGTCGGAAAGTCCCGTGCTTTGCTGCACTATGCTATGCAGTGCAGTACACGGCTATTTCAGCGCCACGGGCGCTCTCACCCCGTGCTCTCGTCCTCGGCGCGTGCCGTGCGGTCGCGCCAGGCGTACAGGAGCCGGGCGGCGCTGCACTGCTGCACATCCAGTGGCTGCATGTGCCTGTGCAGCAGCTCCAGGTAGGAGTCCTCGGTGAACACCGGCTTGTGGTAGCGCTGAGACACACACACACGCACACAGGGAGAGAGGGGGAGATGGAACAACGCAAGTAGTGACAGCGGCAGCAATAATTACCAGGGTTTGGTATGCTTCTCTCTCTGTGTCGCCTGTTGTATCTGTGTTAGTTCCCCCCTACTTGGGTGTCTGTATATACATCTGGGGTTATGTGTTTCCTCTCTCTCGTAAATTTAGCTCTTCTGTACCTGATGATGGCTGCTTGTGTTGCAACCAAAACGTCGTACGCTATTATCTTATTTTATTATTTCTCATTTATACGTGACTTTACCGAAAAAACCAAAGAGTAATTACCTGGGATGTTAAAACGATCATCGGTTAACTGGTAATTTTTTTCAGCATCAATTACCAGTTCTGAAAGTCGGTAACCAATGTTTCCAGTGGGATTTTTTATCGTGAATGCACTAATTAGGATGCATGAACATTACAACGGTACGGCGGGCCCGAGTCACCACATTGAACATAAATCGGCATTTTGCGACCCCCTCCACTGCCACTGTGTAGCATATTATTACGTTCCAGGGACTCTATGAGATGATAGGACAATAATCTACACACATTACACCATGAACTATATCACTTCGTTGATCTAGTTAAAAAGATAAATATATTCTTTGTTTATTGCTCGAGGCCTTTTAACGGAATAAACAATATTTTCGGAGGGGTGGGAAAACTTTCGAGAGTGAGAGTGGTGGATTTGCTTACAAAGATAGGCTTGCAACTTGCTCATTGGTGGAGCCAGTGGGGGGTGGAGTGGCACGTGCCCCCCCAATGATCCGATCGAAATCCCTAATTGAGATCGGATCATTGGGGTTTATTGGTAATAAATCAGCATTTTGCGACCCTCACTGCCACCGTGTAGCATATTATTACGTGTCAGGGACTCCATGAGATGATAGGACAATAGTCCGAGTCCATAATTGGCAATAAGTAACGGCAAAGCAGTTATAAGTGACTCACAGAATTGTGCGCAGTTGCGTATACAGGACACGACTTCCCTGAAGGCATCAACACCTTCAGCGAGCGCGATGCCGATCACACAACGCGGTTCGAATTCGATCCTTGATCGATGGCTGCACCATCGCCGCACACGCGTCAAATAAAAACCAAGGGACAAGTCCTTACTTACTAACACTATCTTTTTTCATTTCTGGAGGGGTTGCCCCCCTCCACCTGAAAATCCTGGCTCAGCCATTGCCCACGCGCCACTCACCTTGAGTGCCACAGTTCGGCTCTGGTCCCACACAAGCTGCAGGAGGTTGGGTCGGCCCAACGCCTTGGTGAGCAGGTCGGCGCGGACGCGGTCGTACACGTACAGCAGGTAGTGCGTGTCGGCACGCGCATAGTGCAGCATGTCTGGCAGGAGAGGCCTGTGTGTGTGCGTGCATACGTGGATGTGTGCAAGTGTTGGTGTGCGTGTGTATGCAATTGTGAGTGTGTATGTGTTTGTGTGTGAGTGTGTGCATGCGAGTGTGTATGAGACGCAGATGTTAATGTACCGCAACATTTATCTGTTGACCCATGTTTCATTTCCGATGAAGGCTAACATCATTTGGGAGTGATATAAAAACCAGTATTGGACCTCCCCCAAGACTGACTGGGCCTTAAATGAGTACCTAGTATAAGATATGAACATCAGCACTGGGGAAACAAAGGAGGTCAGGCATGATGCTAACCACATTACCCTCTCAAACATTGTGCCAGCCTTAATAAGGGCTCGCTAAAATAACTTGAGTGGGGAGGGAGGTGAAAGTGCTTCATATGTACTGTTCTATGAGCCCAGTGATGGGACTTCAATTCCTCACCCTGGCGAACTAGATTCAGCAGTCTATTCAGGCGACACGGGGGATCTTTGTCCTTGTGTGTGAATGTGTAAGCAGTAGAGTAGCGGCTAGCACCCTGTGCTATGAACCTGGTGAAACGAGTTCGATTTCTACTCACGGCAAACACCTGTGACAATTATCTGAACCGGCCCCGGGCCTCCACTAGCTCGACTCAGCCTTAGTTGAGGCTATACAGGGGATCTTTGCCTTTGTTTTTGTAAGTGTGTACAAGTTAGCCCGTGCATGCGCGCGCGTATGCAGAGGTTCGAGCAAGTGCGGCGTGCGTACCGGATGCGCCAGTCAGCCAGCTGGTACTGCTTGTCGGTAGACAGGCTGCAGTAGTGCATGAGGAGGTGGGCAAGCGAGTTTCTGGCGAGGCCGAGGGAGCGCGCCGCTGGGTGCGTGTCGAACAGGCCCACCACGTACAGGCCCAGGTCACGTTGCAGCCACTCAATGTCCGAGTCCGCTCCGTGGAAAACCTGCGCCCCCGCCACACCGCAGCGTCAATCACCACGTCACCGTGGCAATCACTGCGCCACTGCGTCGCCGCGTCAAGCACCACGCCTCTCACGTGGCCGGTGCTCAAGATATGGTTACAACGTCCCTAGTAACCATCGTCGCCGCCGCCGCCGCTGTCAACAAGGCATGGCTGCAGCCAGCCCCCCTTAATTGCTTCCTTTCTCTATTTCCCTTGCTCGCTCCGACCTGCTCCCTCCTATTCTTTGGTCCTTTCGGTAAAGTCACCACCACGTAGAAGGGAAGCAATAAAATAATACAAATATAAAACAATACAATTCTCACGACGTTTCGACTGCAACACAAGCAATCGTCATCAGGTGTGAAAACCACAGCAAGAATTTTATTGTTTTATATTTTTATCATTTTATTGTTTCCCTTCTACGTGGTGACTTTACCGAAAGAACCAAGAATATGAATCCCTGCAGTCACGAAAGCTTTAAATAAATAAAAAATTCTGCTCCCTCCTGTTCTCCCCGTGTAATTCTGCGCCCCGAGATGTTTGTTACGCTTTAGGTGCAATACAAGTGCAATTTATTGTTGTAAACATTCACCCAATGGCATTCATATCGAGTGTGCAGGCAGTGCAATGATACATTGGCAGCAAGCTGGAGGGACCCAGGCGTCGTGCTACAAAGTCGGCGAGGGAGAGGGATGTCTCTCTCCTTCTTTTGCTGTCTCACTCGATTATTTTGTTTATGCATGTCTACGTGCACGCGTGCCTCTCACCTTGACAATTTTGTTGGGGTTGGTGAAGGCCTCGTTGAGGATGTGCAGGTCGTCGCGCAGCATCAGTGTGTCGATAATGAAGTCCTCTTCGCGCGTCGAGATTTGCATGAGGCAGGTGATGCCCAGGAAGGAACGGTATGAGTGATGCTACGGGGCCACGCACAGGAATAGCCGCTCAACGGTGGGCGGACAAACAAGAGTAGAAGAGGCAGATAGGCGGTCGAGCGGGACGAAAGCACACAGACGGCACAACCCAACAAACCAACCGCACATCACAACTCGATATTATACGACCATACATGTCACACTCACATGCTGGCACTCACCCAGACAACAAACACAGATCCCCCGTAGAGCTTTAACAGACTGTTGGGACAAGTGCTGTTAGAGAGCACCTATGAAAGCCGAAACGGCACACGAGGGGTTGGGTGGCCAGCACCACGCCCGGCCGCCTTTGTCTCCCAAGCGGCAATGTTTTTAAACATCGCACCAGGTACTCAATTGAGGCCGAGTCAAACTAGGGGAGGCCCAGGACCGGTTCAGATAATTGTGCTCTCGCACAGTCGGTACGGCGACCGGCTCCTCTTGAGGGCGCTCCACCTTCATCTTCTTCTCCGCTGCAGACACGGGGATCCGTCACTCATGGCGCGTGCGTGCAGTAGTGTGCTGGTTAATGCACTGCAAACCCAGTGACCTGATTTCAATTCCCGCTTCCGATCAACAGCAATGGCAAATATTTGATCAAGTCCTGCGCCTCCCCGAGGTCGACGGAGCCTTAAATGAGTACCGGGCACGATGTGTAATCATCAGTGCTGGGGAAACAAAGGCAGCCGAGCCTGGTGTTGACTACCCACCCCTCGTGTAATCCTGGATCTTCAGAGACGCTTGCTAACAGCACTTGCCCCAAGTCTGTTAAAGGTGAAACGATTTTTTGTCGTGTGTTTGTGAGCAACGCCTCGACTTCTGTACGTGTCTGCATGTGTGTGTGTGTGCACATGCACGTGCAAGTGTTTGCGACTGCTGGATTAGTGCATGTCTCTGTGTTCATGGTGTGTGTGTGTGCCTTCACCGTGTTTGGCTTTTGCAGGCTGTGCCGAGCTCTTCTTTGGTTTCTCTGGCACTTTCATCAGTTTCCAGCGACTACAGATCTACAGAGACGGATGAGATAGCACTCAACGGGTTCTCATCACTCACTCAGTCAACTACTTAAACACTCATTCACTTACTCAGCCACTCAGGTACTCGTTCAACGATCCAACCACTCATGCGCTCAACTACACTCTCTCACCTACCCAAGCACTCACTCAACCATTCATTCACCCACTCATCTGCTCAAACATGCACTCAAATAACCACATTAATCACCAAACCACTAAAATTGCTCACTCAGCACCCATCCGCACAAGTGGTTTGTGAAATGGAATGATGGAGATAATGATGATGATGGAGATGTGAGCAAGATGTTAGCACACAACAATCACGTGTTACCTCAAACACTTTTGAGTTAGGATCCAATTTCTTTTCTTGAAATGGCAGAGATTTCCCGTCACTGGATGGTAGATACTGCAAGCACAAGCACATGAACAGATGCACAAGCGAACTTTTTATTTTCAACCACTTCCTCGAGTCCCCACGTCTTCATGTTTCCAGGATTTGTGCGTCAATAAAGACCGTTTTATCCAAATCCTAAGTGACCCCGTGTCACGTGTGACCCTGTGCTAATATTGTGTCTCTATGCCTCCTATCTGTCTCTCATTTACCATGCCTCCTGTGTGTTCCCCACGTCCCTAAGTCGCTTGTATCGCTGCATTGTCTTGGTGTCCTTGTAATTCCCGTGTCTCAAAGTCCATGTATCTCAATGCCACTCAACTACCCCTGTGCCTCCACATGTCCCTGTCTCCCCATGTCTCACCATGCCAAAGGGGTTGACGAACGTCTGCAGGACACGCGCTGCCTTCATCTGGGACGTGGAGCTCTGAGCAGTGCGAGCCTCGTTCTGCTGCTCTTCGCTGTTCTGCACACCACAGCAGAGCGCAGAGCGCTACAGCACATCGCAGCGCACTACAGCAACATGACAGCAATTTCAGCACAGCTCAGAATGCGACAGCACACAAGAGAACACACAGAACGCCCCAGCACATGATGGCTAACACAGCAAACACAGCACGGTACAGAAAGCTACAGCACACGAGATCACACACAAAGTGCTTTCGCCAGCGGTGTGGGAGATGAGACATGGGTTGGTTGTGGTCGTGTGAGGATGTTGGGCTCACGTCAAACAGGGTGAGGACCGGGCGCGTGGCAGGCACCGCCCTCCGTGCTCCCTCCACTGCACCACACAAAGACAAAAGTCAAAGATCCTCAATATAGCTTTGAAAAGACTTTTAGGGCAAGTGCTGTTAGCGAGCATCTACGAAGGTCAGCACAGAACACGAAGGGGATGGGAGGACCAACACTACACCCAGCCACCTTTGTCTCCCCAGTGCTGATGCTTTACACGCACTGAGTACTCATTTAAGGCTGAATTAATCTAAGGGAGCCCCAGGACCGGTTTAGATATTCGTCACCGGTGTTGGCCATAAGCAGCAATCGAACTTGGGTCGCCAGGTTAATAGTGCAGCACGCTAACCAGCTAAACTATTGCTGTTCGTCGTGACCGGGAATGGAACTTAGGCCATCAGGATCGTGCCACTACACACTACCACTGCACAGCCGCTCTCTAGTGACATACAGACATAAGCTAGCACAGAAGATGCACAGAGATACAGACTGAACAATACACACGTGAACACACACACCCACACACAAGCAATAATATACAGGGCCACACACCTGTTGCAACCGCTGACACACAAAACGTACGCATGCAGACAGGCAAATAAAGACACGTTAACAGAGATACAGGAATGAATACACACACATATGAATGGAAATGCACGCAATTGAACACAGACATAGACGCAAAGATAGTCACAGAAATAATACGCACATACACGCAGCAGCCAAAGAAGGGTCATTGCTTAAAACATCACCTATTATGTAAGTTTTACTTTTAGGACAATGTTACTGAAAAGTATTTTGTTATTTTGCTTGTGCCCCACTGTAAATGCAGTCAGGACATTACTTGTTATTTATTTCACTAAATTATGTTTAATTTGTACGCAGAACATGGCAATTATTTGTATGATTACTACTCAAATTATAAGTGTGATATTAAAAAACAGCACGGTATTTTTTCATGTCAATAAAATGAAATTTACTCGTGACAGGCTAGGTGTACACATCACTGGTCACGAATAAAAAATATATAATCCATATCATGAGCTTTGCCGATATAACCAGCACAACTAAGTGTGAGCTACCTTCAGTACCGTGCCTTGTGATTGGCTGCCTGTCGTCCAATGATAAGCCATCGTGAGGACACAAGAGAGGGTTTTCCAATCGCTGTCAAAACACAGAAGAAAATTGATTGAACAATCAGTGCCACACTAGGGTGGGCATACAAATGATACCATTAATGTCACCTTTGGGGGATTGAAACATCTAGATTGTACTGTCAGGGTCAGGCAATGAACCAACAAAATCACACAGGGGTGTCAACCTACACGACAATCGTAACATTATTCACACTCTAAGGACGGACATGAACTGAGCTCCTCATTGTCACGACGGTTTTGGGACGTGGAATTAAAAAAAAGAACCACAAATGAGAGTTCTGTGCCGGATGAGAAAATGAGATGTAGAGTTTATAATCGCAAGTAAAGAGGGCATTTGTGTGATGAGTTTTGGTCTCTGGTCACCTCTGTCCAGGTGATGAATGTTCTCGATGGAGCCTTGATGGGCGTTTCGCTCTGCGGGAACAGCAGCAAAGATTATTAAACAAACGCAACCTTTACTGCAACGAGTCATTACTTTTGCAGTCACTTGTGCCTGGTTGTGACCATCAACTCGCTACATTTGTGAACGTCGTTTAACCACGGGTGGCTGAAACTCCCAAGATCCAAAACCTAGGATCTTAGCCGGGTGGTGTTGGTGGCGAAGTCCTGTAACCCAGCACTATGGAGGCAACAAGGGTGGGTGGATCACACAAATGTTGTTAAACTCCCTTCCCGTTGCTTTTCAGGTGTCATAGCATGGCCTGCTAGAAGGGGGTACAGCAAAGGTTGACTTCATCTATTCGTTCTGTATGGGATCGACTGTTGCCTCCTCGCATGTGTGGGTTTTCTCCAGGAACTCCGGTTCCCTCGCATATGTAAACACTCATTAATTGGTTGATAACACCTTCATATATAGACGACCACAAAGTTTGGGGGGAAATTTGGCACAGGCTCACCGCCTGGTAGCCTTTCCCGCTCGTCTGTGGTTCCTCCTCACGCCTCTGAGTTGTTCTCTCGCTTCGAGTGAGCGAATAATGTGCAGTGTGTCACAAGTAAAAAAATTATTATTGAAACAGTGCCGGATCATTGTGTTTGACCCAGTATTGGCCCCAGGAGCCACCCAGTCACCACCTATATTAAATCCATACTCTTTGGTTCTTTCGGTAAAGTCAGGTAGGTAGAAAAACAATAGATTACGACGTTTCGATCGCAACACAAGCAATCGTCATCAGGTGGGACAACCACACCAACTGCTGAAGACAGCAGTTGGTGTGGTTGTCCCACTGCTGTCTTCAGCAGTTGGTGTGGTTGTCCCACCTGATGACGATTGCTTGTGTTGCGATCGAAACGTCGTGATCTAATATTTTTCTACCTACGTGACTTTACCGAAAGAAGCAAAGAGTATGGATTCCCGCAGTCACGAAAGCTTCAAATCAAGATTATATGAAATGTTTGATTATATTTATTTATGAACATTCTGCCTCTGACCGCTCGCTATCCCTCTCCCCCTATGACTTTCAGTCTCTGTCTCCCACTCTTTTGTCTCTGTTCTCGTTCTCCGACTCTCTTGCCCTATCTATCCTTCATCCGTATCTCAACCGTGGCTGTCCATTATGAACCCCTCGCTGCTCCACCGAGCCGCCTCCGCTTCTGCGCTCACCTTGATGAGCGGGACGAGGCGTGCCTGCTTGACGAGCTGCCACAGCTCATTGGCGTTCTGCCTCAAGAGGGGCGGCACCGGATTGCAGCACGCGAGCACGCCCTGCAGCTCCCTGCGTCGGCAACGACGATGTCAACATGTTAGAGCAGCGACACGCGTCACAACACAACGCCAGAGCAATGCAACATCACGGCAAAACCACGTCACAGCAACAACACAATCTCACAGAAACAGCACAACGTTACAACAAGCCAGCACTCCCTCTCTGTCTTGCATCAAACAGCAATGGCATGGACTAGGGTGCATATAGCCGTTGATACTGGCAAAAGCATATCCGTTCAAGATGGCGTACATATATCCTATTCATGCTGGTGTACATACGTATATTGTTCATTCTGGCGAACGTGCGTATAGGCAGCTCAGGAAAGTCTATGAATGTATAGCCTAATAAAGTATTAAAGCTTTCGTGACTGCATAAAATTACTCATTGGTTTTTTCGGTAAAGTCACGTATGTAGAAATACAATAAAATTATATTATTTATTAATATAAATAATATAATTTTAATATATAAAATTATATTATTTATTGTATTTCTACATACGTGACTTTACCGAAAAAACCAATGAGTATGTATAGCCTGTTCATCCTGGCGTACGTATGTATATTGTGTTCAGGCTGGCATACGTACGTAAAGCCTGTCTTGTCTGGCGTACATATATATAGCCTGGTCATTATCAGGATCATACTAACCAATGCTATTACCACAATGCAACCTTCATCATCACCATCATACTATCACCATATCCATATCATCACCAGCATCCAGATCACCATCCACATCAAAACATTATGAGTGGCACCACCATCAACACTATCACTACCACTCTCACTACTACCAGCACAATCATCAGCCACCACCACTATTACCAACAACAAGAACAGGCGCCATATGCCAATAAGTGGCGGTGACATCACCATGGCGGTTGTCTCAGGCCAGGTGCACTCCGAAGCCACGTGCAGTGTCGAAGGCTCGTTAACAGGAGCTCACGGAGCAGAGCCAGGTGCCATGGGTTGACTGACTGCAATGACTGGGGCAGATGCACCAGCTGTGCACGCGACTGTGCCAACTTGCTGCATTTTAGCCGCCCGGCACTCCGCTCTTTATTGTGAGCATCGCTCTTCTGACCTTCGTTGTTGTTGGAGGGCGAATCTTACCACCGCTGTCAATACCATCATGGGTATCACTCGCACCACCATCCCAACTGTCCCTGCCACCACCGGCCCCACCACAACCGTGCGCGGCTTATCGAGGCATCTCCTCTGCGATCTTCATGAGCATGTGGTTTGGGAGGACTTATCTGTGACAGCAACAGCACAACACACACTGGTCAGGCCAGGGCACAATGCACATCTCAGCAATAACAACAATCACACAGGCCGTACAGGCCCAACAACGCAACAGCGACAGTAATCGTACTACGCAACCATTGACCTACGGCACTGGAATGTGAAGTTTCTACAACTGGTTCAGGATCACGATCAGGTAAATTAAAAAGTGCTGCGTCGTACACCCCAGTGTTTGACTGTGCTATATTATAAACACCCGTGTATCGATATTTCCATTTTAATGTGTTATGGTCGAAACGTCGTGATAATTTTTATTGTTTTATAAATATTTTATTATTTATTGTTTCCCTTCAACGTGACTTTACCGAAAGAGCTAAGAATATGAATTACTGCAGTCACGAAAGTTTTAAATCAAAATTTAGACTGTGTGTTGTTTTGGTGCGGTCTTGGATCGTTTTTGTTGTTGTTTTGCTGCCTTGCCCTAAAGTGCATTGAGTGTTAAAAAATCTACAGTAATTAATGTAATTATGCAATTTGTACTTATATACTTTATATTCATACATTTGTCGCTACTCTGGACATCTGTGATAAAGAGTTCATAGCTCATCGGATTCCTCCAGTCTAAATAAATATTCTGATAAATCAAGTTAAAAATTTTGAACACTGTGGTGTTGTTCCGTTTGCTGTGTTATTCTACGCTGTTGGAAAGTCCCGTGCTTTGCTGCACTATGCTATGCAGTGCAGTACACGGCTATTTCAGCGCCGCGTGCGCTCTCACCCCGTGCTCTCGTCCTCGGCGCGTGCCGTGCGGTCGCGCCAGGCGTACAGGAGCCGGGCGGTGCTGCTCTGCTGCACATCCAGTGGCTGTTTGTGCTTGTGCAGCAGCTCCAGGTAGGAGTCCTCGGTGAACACCGGCTTGTGGTAGCGCTGAGACACACACACAGACGCACACAGGGAGAGAGAGGGAGATGGAACCACGCAAGTAGTGACAGAGGCAGCAATAATTACCAGGGTTGTTAAAACGATCATCGGTTAACTGGTAATTGTTTTCAGCATCAATTACCAGTTCTGAAAGTCGGTAACCAATGTTTCCTGTGGGAATTTTTATCGCGAATGCACTAATTAGGATGCATGAACATTAAAACGGTACGGCGGGCCCGAGTCACCACATTGAACATAAATCGGCATTTTGAGACCCCCTTCACTGTCACTGTGTAGCATATTATTACGTTCCAGGGACTCTATGAGATGATAGGACAATAGTCTACACACATTACACCATGAACTATATCACTTCGTTGATCTAGTAAAAAAGATAAATATATTCTTTATTTATTGCTTGAGGACTTGTAACGGAATAAACAATATTTTTGGAGAGGTTGGAAAACTGTCCCGATCGAGAGTGAGAATGGTGGATTTGCTTACAAAGATAGGCTTGCAACTTGCTCACTGGTGGAGCCAGTGGGGGGTGGGGTGGCACGTGCCCCCCCAATGATCCGATCGGCATTTTGCGACCTTCACTGCCACTTTGTAGCATATTATTACGTGTCAGGGACTCTATGAGATGATAGGACAATAGTCCGAGTCCATAATTGGTAATAAGTAACGGCAAAGCAGTTATAAGTGACTCACAGAATTGTGCGCAGTTGCGTATACAGGACACGACTTCCCTGAAGGCATCAACACCTTCAGCGAGCGCGAAGCCGATCACACAACGCGGTTCGAACTCGACCCTCAATCGATGGCTGTGCCATCGCCGCACTACGCGTCAAATAAAAACCAAGGGACAAGTCCTTACTTACTAACACTATCTTTTTTCATTGCTGGAGGGGTTGCCCCCCCCCCCCCCACCTGAAAATCCTGGCTCAGCCATTGCCCACGCGCCACTCACCTTGAGGGCCACAGTTCGGCTCTGGTCCCACACAAGCTGCAGGAGGTTGGGTCGGCCCAGCGCCTTGGTGAGCAGGTCGGCGCGGACGCGGTCGTACACGTACAGCAGGTAGTGCGTGTCGGCACGCGCATAGTGCAGCATGTCTGGCAGGAGAGGCCTGTGTGTGTGTGGCGTGCATACGTGGAAGTGTGCAAGTGTTTGTGTGCGTGTGTATGCAATTGTGAGTGTGTATGTGTTTGTGTGTGAGTGTGTGCATGCGAGTGTGTATGAGACGCAGATATTAAAGTACCGCAACATTTATCTGTTGACCCATGTTTCATTTCCGGTGAAGGCTAACATCATTTGGGAGTGATATAGTAACCAGTATTGGACCTCCCCCAAGACTGACTGGGCCTTAAATGAGTACCTAGTATAAGATATGAACATCAGCACTGGGGAAACAAAGGAGGTCAGGCATGATGCTTACCACATTACCCTCTCAAACATTGTGCCAGCCTTAATAGGGGCTCGCTAAGATAACTTGAGGAGGGGGGGGGTGAAAGTGCTTCATATGTACTGTTCTATGAACCCAGTGATGGGACTTCAATTCCTCACCCTGGCCAACTAGATTCAGCAGTCTATTCAGGCGACACGGGGGATCTTTGTCCTTGTGTGTGAATGTGTAAGCAGTAGAGTATCGGCTAGCACCCTGTGCTATGAACCTGGTGAAACGAGTTCGATTTCTACTCACGGCCAACACCTGTGACAATTATCTGAACCGGTCCCGGCCCTCCACTAGCTCGACTCAGCCTCAAATGAGTACCTGGTGTAGCGGTGTGTAAACATCACCACTGGGGAGACAAAGGCGGCCGTGCATGCTACTGGCCACCCACCCCCTCCTTCACAGCACTTTCCCCAACAATTAGTTGAGGCTATACAGGGGATCTTTGCCTTTGTTTTTGTACGTGTGTACAAGTTAGCCCGTGCATGCGCGCGCGTATGCAGAGGTTCGAGCAAGTGCGGCGTGCGTACCGGATGCGCCAGTCAGCCAGCTGGTACTGCTTGTCGGTAGACAGGCTGCAGTAGTGCATGAGGAGGTGGGCGAGCGAGTTTCTGGCGAGGCCGAGGGAGCGCGCCGCTGGGTGCGTGTTCGAACAGGCCCACCACGTACAGGCCCAGGTCACGTTGCAGCCACTCAATGTCCGAGTCCGCTCCGTGGAAAACCTGCGCCCCCGCCACACCGCAGCGTCAATCACCACGTCACCGGGGCAATCACTGTGCCACTGCGTCGCCGCGTCAAGCACCACGCCTCTCACGTGGCCGGTGCTCAAGATATGGTTACAACGTTCCTAGTAACCATCGTCGCCGCCGCCGCTGTCAACAAGGCATGGCTGCAGCCAGCCCCCCTTAATTGCTTCCTTTCTCTATTTCCCTTGCTCGCTCCGACCTGCTCCCTCCTATTCTTTGGTCCTTTCGGTAAAGTCACCACCACGTAGAAGGGAAGCAATAAAATAATACAAATATAAAACAATAAAATTCTCACGACGTTTCGACTGCAACACAAGCAATCATCATCAGGTGTGAAAACCACAGCAAGAATTTTATTGTTTTATATTTTTATTATTTTAGTGTTGCCCTTCTACGTGGTGACTTTACCGAAAGAACCAAGAATATGAATCCCTGCGGTCACGAAAGCTTTAAATAAATAAATAAAAATCTGCTCCCTCCTGTTCTCCCCGTGTAATTCTGCGCCCCGAGATGTTTGTTACGCTTTAGGTGCAATACAAGTGCAATGTATTGTTGCAAACATTCACCCAATGGCATTCATATCGAGTGTGCAGGCAGTGCAATGATACATTGGCAGCAAGCTGGAGGGACCCAGGCGTCGTGCTACAAAGTCGGCGAGGGAGAGGGATGTCTCTCTCCTTGTTTTGCTGTCTCACTCGCTTATTTTGTTTATGCATGTCTACGTGCACGCGTGCCTCTCACCTTGACAATTTTGTTGGGGTTGGTGAAGGCCTCGTTGAGGATGTGCAGGTCGTCGCGCAGCATCAGTGTGTCGATAATGAAGTCCTCTTCGCGCGTCGAGATTTGCATGAGGCAGGTGATGCCCAGGAAGGAACGGTATGAGTGATGCTACGGGGCCACGCACAGGAATAGCCGCTCAACGGTGGGCGGACAAACAAGAGTAGAAGAGGCAGATAGGCGGTCGAGCGGGACGAAAGCACACAGACGGCACAACCCAACAAACCAACCGCACATCACAACTCGATATTATACGACCACACACGTCACACACACATGCTGGCACGCACCCAGACAACAAACACAGATCCCCCGTAGAGCTTTAACAGACTGTTGGGACAAGTGCTGTTAGAGAGCACCTATGAAGGCCGAAACGGCACACGAGGGGTTGGGTGGCCAGCACAACGCCCGGCCGCCTTTGTCTCCCAAGCGGCAATGTTTTTAAACATCGCACCAGGTACTCAATTGAGGCCGAGTCAAACTAGGGGAGGCCCAGGACCGGTTCAGATAATTGTGCTCTCGCACAGTCGGTACGGCGACCGGCTCCTCTTGAGGGCACTCCACCTTCATCTTCTTCTCCGCTGCAGACACAGGGATCCGTCACTCATGGGGCGTGCGTGCAGTAGTGTGCTGGTTAATGCACTGCAAACCCAGTCACCTGATTTCAATTCCCGCTTGCGATCAACAGCAATGGCAAATATTTGATCAAGTCCTGGGCCTCCCCGAGGTCGACGGAGCCTTAATTGAGTACCGGGCACGATATGTCATCATCAGTGCTGGGGAAACAAAGGCAGCCGAGCCTGGTGTTGACTACCCACCCCTCGAGTAATCCTGGATCTTCAGAGATGCTTGCTAACAGCACTTGCCCCAAGTCTGTTAAAGGTGATACGATTTTGTTTTTGTCGTGTGTGTGCGAGCCACGCCTCGACTTCTGTACGTGTCTGCATGTGTGTGTGTGCACATGCACGTGCAAGTGTTTGCGACTGCTGGATTAGTGCATGTCTCTGTGTTCATGGTGTGTGTGTCTATGCCTTCACCGTGTTTGGCTTTTGCAGGCTGTGCAGAGCTCTTCTTTGGTTTCTCTGGCGCTTTCATCAGTTTCCAGCGACTACAGATCTACAGAGACGGGTGAGATAGCACTCAACGGGTTCTCATCACTCACTCAGTCAACTACTTAAACACTCATTCACTTACTCAGCCACTCAGGTACTCGTTCAACGATCCAACCACTCATGCGCTCAACTACACTCTCTCACATACCCAAGCACTCACTCAACCATTCATTCACCCACTCATCTGCTCAAACATGCACTCAAATAACCACATTAATCACCAAACCACTAAAATTCCTCACTCAGCACCCATCCGCACAAGTGGTTTGTGAAATGGAATGATGGAGATAATGATGATGGAGATGATGATGTGAGCAAGATGTTAGCACACAACAATCACGTGTTACCTCAAACACTTTTGAGTTAGGATCCAATTTCTTTTCTTTAAATGGCAGAGATTTCCCGTCACTGGATGGTAGATACTGCAAGCACAAGCACATGAACAGATGCACAAGCGAACTTTTTATTTTCAATCACTTCCTCGAGTCCCCACGTCTTCATGTTTCCAGGATTTCTGCGTCAATGAAGACCGTTTTATCCAAATCCTAAGTGACCCCGTGTCACGTGTGACCCTGTGCTAATATTGTGTCTCTATGCCTCCTATCTGTCTCTCATTTACCATGCCTCCTGTGTGTTCCCCACGTCCCTAAGTCGCTTGTATCGCTGCATTGTCTTGGTGTCCTTGTAATTCCCGTGTCTCAAAGTCCATGTATCTCCTTGGCACTCAACTACCCCTGTGCCTCCACATGTCCCTGTCTCCCCATGTCTAACCATGCCAAAGGGGTTGACGAACGTCTGCAGGACACGCGCTGCCTTCATCTGGGACGTGGAGCTCTGAGCAGTGCGAGCCTCGTTCTGCTGCTCTTCGCTGTCCTGCACACCACAGCAGAGCGCTACAGCACATCGCAGCGCACTACAGCAACATGACAGCAATTTCAGCACAGCTCAGAATGCGACAGCACACAAGAGAACGCACAGAACGCTCCAGCACATGATGGCTAACACAGCAAACACAGCACGGTACAGAAAGCTATAGTACACAAGATCACACACACAGTGCTTTCGCCAGCGGTGTGGGAGATGAGACATGGGTTGGTTGTGGTCGTGTGAGGATGTTGGGCTCACGTCAAACAGGGTGAGGACCGGGCGCGTGGCAGGCACCGCCCTCCGTGCTCCCTCCACTGCACCACACAAAAGACAAAAGTCAAAGATCCTCAATATAGCCTTGAAAAGACTTTTAGGGCAAGTGCTGTTAGCGAGCATCTACGAAGGTCAGCACAGAACACGAAGGGGATGGGAGGACCAACACTACACCCAGCCACCTTTGTCTCCCCAGTGCTGATGCTTTACACGCACTGAGTACTCATTTAAGGCTGAATTAATCTAAGGGAGCCCCAGGACCGGTTTAGATATTCATCACCGGTGTTGGCCATAAGCAGCAATCGAACTTGGGTCGCCAGGTTAAGAGTGCAGCACGCTAACCAGCTAAACTACTGCTGTTCGTCGTGACCGGGAATGGAACCTAGGCCATCAGGATCGTGCCACTACACACTACCACTGCACAACCGTTCTCTAGTGACATACAGACATCCGCTAGCACAGAAGATGCACAGAGATACAGACTGAAGAATACACACGTGAACACACACACCCACACACACGCAATAATATACACGGCCACACACCTGTTGCAACCGCTGACACACAAGACATACGCATGCAGACAGGCAAATAAAGACACGTTAGCAGAGACACAGGAATGAATACACACACATGTGAATGAAAATGCACGCAATTGAACAGACACAAAGATAGCGAAAGAAATAATATGCACATACACGCAGCAGCCAAAGAAGGGTCATTGCTTAAAACATCACCTATTATGTAAGTTTTACTTTTACGACAATGTTACTGAAAAGTATTTGTTATTTTTGCTTGTGCCCCACTGTAAATGCAGTCAGGACATTATTTGTTATTTATTTCAATAAATTATGTTTAATTTGTACACAGAACATGGCAATTATTTGTATGATTACTACTCAAATTATGAGTGTGATATTAAAAAACAGCACAGTATTTTTTCATGTCAATACAATGAAATCTACTCGTGACAGGCTAGGTGTACTCATCAACTGTCACGAATAAAAAAATAGAATCCATATCATGAGCTTTGCCGATATAACCAGCACAACTAAGTGTGAGCTACCTTCAGTACCGTGCCTTGTGATTGGCTGCCTGTCGTCCAATGACAAGCCATCGTGAGGACAGAAGAGAGGGTTTTCCAATCGCTGTCAAAACACAGAAGAAAATTGATTGAACAATCAGTGCCACACTAGGGTGGGCATACAAATGATACCATTAATGTCACCTTTGGGGGATTGAAACATCTAGATTGTGCTGTCAGGGTCAGGCCATGAACCAACAAAATCACACAGGGGTGTCAACCTACACAACAATCAGAACATTATTCACACTCTAAGGACGGACATGAACTGAGCTCCTCATTGTCATGACGGTTTTGGGACGTGGAATTAAAAAAAGAACCACAAATGAGAGTTCTGTGCCGGATGAGAAAATGAGATGTAGAGTTTATAATCGAAGTAAAGAGGGCATTTGTGTGATGAGTTTTGCTCTCTGGTCACCTCTGTCCGGGTGATGAATGTTCTCAATGGAGCCTTGATGGGCGTTTCGCTCTGCAGGAACAGCAGCAATGATTATTAAACAAACGCAACCTTTACTGCAACGAGTCATTACTTTTGCAGTCACTTGTGCCTGATTGTGACCATCAACTCGCTACATTTGTGAACGTCGTTTAACCACGGGTGGCTGAAACTCCCAAGATTCAAAACCTAGGATCTTAGCCGGGTGGTGTTGGTGGCGAAGTCCTGTAACCCAGCACTATGGAGGCAACAAGGGTGGGTGGATCACACAAATGTTGTTAAACTCGCTTCCCGTTGCTTTTCAGGTGTCATAGCATGGCCTGCCAGAAGCGGGTACAGCAAAGGTTGACTTCATCTGTTCGTTCTGTATGGGATCGACTGTTGCCTCCTCGCATGCGTGGGTTTACTCCAAGAACCCCGGTTCCCTCCCATATGTAAACACTCATTAATTGGTTGATAACACCTTCATATATAGACGACCACAAAGCTTGGGGGGAAATTTGGCACACAGGCTCACCACCTGGTGAGCCTGTGAGTTGTTCTCTCGCTTCGAGTGAGCGAATAATGTGCAGTGTGTCACAAGTTAAAAAATTATTATTGAAGCAGTGCCGGATCATTGTGTTTGACCCAGTATTGGCCCCAGGAGCCACCCAGTCACCACCTATATTAAATCCATACTCTTTTGTTCTTTCGGTAAAGTCAGGTAGGTAGAAAAACAATAGATCACGACGTTTCGATCGCAACACAAGCAATCGTCATCAGGTGGGACAACCACACCAACTGCTGTCTTCAGCAGTTGGTGTGGTTGTCCCACTGCTGTCTTCAGCAGTTGGTGTGGTTGTACCACCTGATGACGATTGCTTGTGTTGGATCGAAACGTCGTGATCTATTGTTTTTCTACCTACGTGACTTTACCGAAAGAACCAAAGAGTATGGATTCCTGCAGTCACGAAAGCTTCAAATCAAGATTATATTAAATGTTTTATTATATTAATATATGCACATTCTGTCTCTGACCACTCGCTATCCCTCTCCCCCTATGACTTTCAGTCTCTGTCTCCCACTCTCTTGTGTCTCTGTTCTCGTTCTCCGACTCTCTTGCCCTATCTATCCTTCATCCGTATCTCAACCCTGGCCGTCCATTATGAACCCCTCGCTGCTCCACCGAGCCGCCTCCGCTTCTGCGCTCACCTTGATGAGCGGGACGAGGCGTGCCTGCTTGACGAGCTGCCACAGCTCATTGGCGTTCTGCCTCACGAGGGGCGGCACCGGATTGCAGCACGCGAGCACGCCCTGCAGCTCCCTGCGTCGGCAACGACGATGTCAACATGTTAGAGCAGCGACACGCGTCACAACACAACGCCAGAGCAATGCAACATCACGGCAAAAACCACGTCACAGCAACAACACAATCTCACAGAAACAGCACAACGTTACAACAAGCCAGCACTCCCTCTCTGTCTTGCATCAAACAGCAATGGCGTGGACTAGGGTGCATATAGCCGTTGATACTGGCAAAAGCATATCCGTTCAAGATGGCGTACATATATCCTATTCATGCTGGTGTACATACGTATATTGTTCATTCTGGCGAACGTGCGTATAGGCAGCTCAGGAAAGTCTACGTATGTATAGCCTAATAAAGTATTAAAGCTTTCGTGACTGCATAAAATTACTCATTGGTTTTTTCGGTAAAGTCACGTATGTAGAAATACAATAAAATTATATTATTTATTGTATTTCTACATACGTGACTTTACCGAAAAAAACAATGAGTATGTATAGCCTGTTCATCCTGGCGTACGTATGTATATTGTGTTCAGGCTGGCATACGTACGTAAAGCCTGTCTTGTCTGGCGTACGTATACATACCCTGGTCATTATCAGGATCATACTAACCAATGCTATTACCACAATGCAACCTTCATCATCACCATCATACTATCACCATATCATCACCAGCATCCAGATCACCATCCACATCAAAACATAATGAGTGGCACCACCATCAACACTATCACTACCACTCTCACTACTATCAGCACAATCATCAGCCACCACCACTATTACCAACAACAAGAACAGGCGCCATATGCCAATAAGTGGCGGTGACATCACCACGGCAGTTGTCTCAGGCCAGGTGCACTCCGAAGCCACGTCCAGTGTCGAAGGCTCGCTAACAGGCGCTCACGGAACAGAGCCAGGTGCCATGGGTTGACTGACTGCAATGACTGGGGCAGATGCACCAGCTGTGCACGCGACTGTGCCAACTTGCTGCATTTTAGCCGCCCGGCACTCGCTCTTTATTGTGAGCATCGCTCCTCTGCCCTTCGTTGTTGTTGGAGGGCGAATATTACCACCACTGTCAATACCATCATGGGTATCACTCGCACCACCATCCCAACTGTCCCTGCCACCACCGGCCCCACCACCACCGTGCGCGGCTTACCGAGGCATCTCCTCTGCGATCTTCATGAGCATGTGGTTTGGGAGGACGTATCTGTGACAGTAGGAGCACAACACACACCGGTCAGGCCAGGGCACTATGCACGTCGCAGCAATAACAATAATCACACAGGCCGTACAAGCCCAACAACGCAACAGCTACAGTAATCGTACTACGCAACCATTGACCTACGGCACTGGAATGTGCAGTTTCTACAACTGGTTCAGGATCACGATCAGGTAAATAAAAAGTGCTGCGTTGTACACCCCAGTGTTTTACTGTGCTATATTATAAAACACCCGTGTATCGATATTACCATTTTAATGTGCAATTTTATTGAGGGACTGTGTGTTGTTTTGGTGCGGTCTTGGATCGTTTTTGTTGTTGTTTTGCTGCCTTGCCCTAGAGTGCATTGAGTGTAAAAAAATCTACAGTAATTAATGTAATTATGCAATTTGTACTTGTATACTTCATATTCATACATTTTTCGCTACTCTGGACATCTGTGATAAAGAGTTCATAGCTCATCGGATTCCTCCAGTCTAAATAAATATTCTGATAAATCAAGATAAATATTTTGAACGCTGTGGTGTTGTTCTGTTTGCTGTGTTATTCTACGCTGTCGGAAAGTCCCGTGCTTTGCTGCACTATGCTATGCAGTGCAGTACACGGCTATTTCAGCGCCACGGGCGCTCTCACCCCGTGCTCTCGTCCTCGGCGCGTGCCGTGCGGTCGCGCCAGGCGTACAGGAGCCGGGCGGCGCTGCACTGCTGCACATCCAGTGGCTGCTTGTGCTTGTGCAGCAGCTCCAGGTAGGAGTCCTCGGTGAACACCGGCTTGTGGTAGCGCTGAGACACACACACACACGCACACAGGGAGAGAGGGGGAGATGGAACCACGCAAGTAGTGACAGCGGCAGCAATAATTACCAGGGTTCAGACTTGTTTGGTATGCTTCTCTCTCTGTGTCGCCTGTTGTATCTGTGTTAGTTCCCCCCTACTTGGGTGTCTGTATATACATCTGGGGTTATGTGTTTCCTCTCTCTCGTAAATTTAGCTCTTCTGTACCTGATGATGGCTGCTTGTGTTGCAACCAAAACGTCGTACGCTATTATCTTATTTCATTATTTCTCATTTATACGTGACTTTACCGAAAAAACCAAAGAGTAATTACCTGGGATGTTAAAACGATCATCGGTTAACTGGTAATTTTTTTCAGCATCAATTACCAGTTCTGAAAGTCGGTAACCAATGTTTCCTGTGGGAATTTTTATCGCGAATGCACTAATTAGGATGCATGAACATTACAACGGTACGGCGGGCCCGAGTCACCACATTGAACATAAATCGGCATTTTGCGACCCCCTCCACTGCCACTGTGTAGCATATTATTATGTTCCAGGGACTCTATGAGATGATAGGACAATAATCTACACACATTACACCATGAACTATATCACTTCGTTGATCTAGTTAAAAAGATAAATATATTCTTTGTTTATTGCTCGAGGCCTTTTAACGGAATAAACAATATTTTCGGAGGGGTGGGAAAACTTTCGAGAGTGAGAGTGGTGGATTTGCTTACAAAGATAGGCTTGCAACTTGCTCATTGGTGGAGCCAGTGGGGGGTGGGGTGGCACGTGCCCCCCCAATGATCCGATCGAAATCCCTAATTGAGATCGGATCACTGGGGTTTATTGGTAATAAATCAGCATTTTGCGACCCTCACTGCCACCGTGTAGCATATTATTACGTGTCAGGGACTCCATGAGATGATAGGACAATAGTCCGAGTCCATAATTGGCAATAAGTAACGGCAAAGCAGTTATAAGTGACTCACAGAATTGTGCGCAGTTGCGTATACAGGACACGACTTCCCTGAAGGCATCAACAACTTCAGCGAGCGCGATGCCGATCACACAACGCGGTTCGAATTCGATCCTTGATCGATGGCTGCACCATCGCCGCACACGCGTCAAATAAAAACCAAGGGACAAGTCCTTACTTACTAACACTACCTTTTTTCATTGCTGGAGGGGTTGCCCCCCCCCCACACCTGAAAATCCTGGCTCCGCCATTGCCCACGCGCCACTCACCTTGAGTGCCACAGTTCGGCTCTGGTCCCACACAAGCTGCAGGAGGTTGGGTCGGCCCAGCGCCTTGGTGAGCAGGTCGGTGCGGACGCGGTCGTACACGTACAGCAGGTAGTGCGTGTCGGCACGCGCATAGTGCAGCATGTCTGGCAGGAGAGGCCTGTGTGTGTGCGTGCATACGTGGATGTGTGCAAGTGTTGGTGTGCGTGTGTATGCAATTGTGAGTGTGTATGTGTTTGTGTGTGAGTGTGTGCATGCGAGTGTGTATGAGACGCAGATGTTAATGTACCGCAACATTTATCTGTTGACCCATGTTTCATTTCCGATGAAGGCTAACATCATTTGGGAGTGATATAAAAACCAGTATTGGACCTCCCCCAAGACTGACTGGGCCTTAAATGAGTACCTAGTATAAGATATGAACATCAGCACTGGGGAAACAAAGGAGGTCAGGCATGATGCTAATCAGCCTTAATAAGGGCTCGCTAAGATAACTTGAGTGGGGAGGGGGGTGAAAGTGCTTCATATGTACTGTTCTATGAGCCCAGTGATGGGACTTCAATTCCTCACCCTGGCGAACTAGATTCAGCAGTCTATTCAGGCGACACGGGGGATCTTTGTCCTTGTGTGTGAATGTGTAAGCAGTAGAGTAGCGGCTAGCACCCTGTGCTATGACCTGGTGAAACGAGTTCGATTTCTACTCACGGCCAACACCTGTGACAATTATCTGAACCGGCCCCGGGCCTCCACTAGCTCGACTCAGCCTTAGTTGAGGCTATACAGGGGATCTTTGCCTTTGTTTTTGTAAGTGTGTACAAGTTAGCCCGTGCATGCACGCGCGTATGCAGAGGTTCGAGCAAGTGCGGCGTGCGTACCGGATGCGCCAGTCAGCCAGCTGGTACTGCTTGTCGGTAGACAGGCTGCAGTAGTGCATGAGGAGGTGGGCGAGCGAGTTTCTGGCGAGGCCGAGGGAGCGCGCCGCTGGGTGCGTGTCGAACAGGCCCACCACGTACAGGCCCAGGTCACGTTGCAGCCACTCAATGTCCGAGTCCGCTCCGTGGAAAACCTGCGCCCCCGCCACACCGCAGCGTCAATCACCACGTCACCGTGGCAATCACTGCGCCACTGCGTCGCCGCGTCAAGCACCACGCCTCTCACGTGGCCGGTGCTCAAGATATGGTTACAACGTCCCTAGTAACCATCGTCGCCGCCGCCGCCGCTGTCAACAAGGCATGGCTGCAGCCAGCCCCCCTTAATTGCTTCCTTTCTCTATTTCCCTTGCTCGCTCCGACCTGCTCCCTCCTATTCTTTGGTCCTTTCGGTAAAGTCACCACCACGTAGAAGGGAAGCAATAAAATAATACAAATATAAAACAATACAATTCTCACGACGTTTCGACTGCAACACAAGCAATCGTCATCAGGTGTGAAAACCACAGCAAGAATTTTATATTTTTATCATTTTATTGTTTCCCTTCTACGTGGTGACTTTACCGAAAGAACCAAGAATATGAATCCCTGCAGTCATGAAAGCTTTAAATAAATAAATAAAATTCTGCTCCCTCCTGTTCTCCCCGTGTAATTCTGCGCCCCGAGATGTTTGTTACGCTTTAGGTGCAATACAAGTGCAATTTATTGTTGTAAACATTCACCCAATGGCATTCATATCGAGTGTGCAGGCAGTGCAATGATACATTGGCAGCAAGCTGGAGGGACCCAGGCGTCGTGCTACAAAGTCGGCGAGGGAGAGGGATGTCTCTCTCCTTCTTTTGCTGTCTCACTCGATTATTTTGTTTATGCATGTCTACGTGCACGCGTGCCTCTCACCTTGACAATTTTGTTGGGGTTGGTGAAGGCCTCGTTGAGGATGTGCAGGTCGTCGCGCAGCATCAGTGTGTCGATAATGAAGTCCTCTTCGCGCGTCGAGATTTGCATGAGGCAGGTGATGCCCAGGAAGGAACGGTATGAGTGATGCTACGGGGCCACGCACAGGAATAGCCGCTCAACGGTGGGCGGACAAACAAGAGTAGAAGAGGCAGATAGGCGGTCGAGCGGGACGAAAGCACACAGACGGCACAACCCAACAAACCAACCGCACATCACAACTCGATATTATACGACCACACATGTCACACTCACATGCTGGCACTCACGCAGACAACAAACACAGATCCCCCGTAGAGCTTTAACAGACTGTTGGGACAAGTGCTGTTAGAGAGCACCTATGAAAGCCGAAACGGCACACGAGGGGTTGGGTGGCCAGCACCACGCCCGGCCGCCTTTGTCTCCCAAGCGGCAATGTTTTTAAACACCGCACCAGGTACTCAATTGAGGCCGAGTCAAACTAGGGGAGGCCCAGGACCGGTTCAGATAATTGTGCTCTCGCACAGTCGGTACGGCGACCGGCTCCTCTTGAGGGCGCTCCACCTTCATCTTCTTCTCCGCTGCAGACACGGGGATCCGTCACTCATGGCGCGTGCGTGCAGTAGTGTGCTGGTTAATGCACTGCAAACCCAGTGACCTGATTTCAATTCCCGCTTCCGATCAACAGCAATGGCAAATATTTTATCAAGTCCTGGGCCTCCCCGAGGTCGACGGAGCCTTAAATGAGTACCGGGCACGATGTGTAATCATCAGTGCTGGGGAAACAAAGGCAGCCGAGCCTGGTGTTGACTACCCACCCCTCGTGTAATCCTGGATCTTCAGAGATGCTTGCTAACAGCACTTGCCCCAAGTCTGTTAAAGGTGAAACGATTTTTTTGTCGTGTGTTTGTGAGCAACGCCTCGACTTCTGTACGTGTCTGCATGTGTGTGTGTGTGCACATGCACGTGCAAGTGTTTGCGACTGCTGGATTAGTGCATGTCTCTGTGTTCATGGTGTGTGTGTGTGTGTGTGCCTTCACCGTGTTTGGCTTTTGCAGGCTGTGCCGAGCTCTTCTTTGGTTTCTCTGGCGCTTTCATCAGTTTCCAGCGACTACAGATCTACAGAGACGGATGAGATAGCACTCAACGGGTTCTCATCACTCACTCAGTCAACTACTTAAACACTCATTCACTTACTCAGCCACTCAGGTACTCGTTCAACAATCCAACCACTCATGCGCTCAACTACACTCTCTCACCTACCCAAGCACTCACTCAACCATTCAATCACCCACTCATCTGCTCAAACATGCACTCAGATAACCACATTAATCACCAAACCACTAAAATTGCTCACTCAGCACCCATCCGCACAAGTGGTTTGTGAAATGGAATGATGGAGATAATGATGATGGAGATGTGAGCAAGATGTTAGCACACAACAATCACGTGTTAACTCAAACACTTTTGAGTTAGGATCCAATTTCTTTTCTTGAAATGGCAGAGATTTCCCGTCACTGGATGGTAGATACTGCAAGCACAAGCACATGAACAGATGCACAAGCGAACTTTTTATTTTCAATCACTTCCTCGAGTCCCCACGTCTTCATGTTTCCAGGATTTGTGCGTCAATAAAGACCGTTTTATCCAAATCCTAAGTGACCCCGTGTCACGTGTGACCCTGTGCTAATATTGTGTCTCTATGCCTCCTATCTGTCTCTCATTTACCATGCCTCCTGTGTGTTCCCCACGTCCCTAAGTCGCTTGTATCGCTGCATTGTCTTGGTGTCCTTGTAATTCCCGTGTCTCAAAGTCCATGTATCTCAATGCCACTCAACTACCCCTGTGCCTCCACATGTCCCTGTCTCCCCATGTCTCACCATGCCAAAGGGGTTGACGAACGTCTGCAGGACACGCGCTGCCTTCATCTGGGACGTGGAGCTCTGAGCAGTGCGAGCCTCGTTCTGCTGCTCTTCGCTGTTCTGCACACCACAGCAGAGCGCAGAGCGCTACAGCACATCGCAGCGCACTACAGCAACATGACAGCAATTTCAGCACAGCTCAGAATGCGAAAGCACACAAGAGAACACACAGAACGCCCCAGCACATGATGGCTAACACAGCAAACACAGCACGGTACAGAAAGCTACAGCACACGAGATCACACACAAAGTGCTTTCGCCAGCGGTGTGGGAGATGAGACATGGGTTGGTTGTGGTCGTGTGAGGATGTTGGGCTCACGTCAAACAGGGTGAGGACCGGGCGCGTGGCAGGCACCGCCCTCCGTGCTCCCTCCACTGCACCACACAAAGACAAAAGTCAAAGATCCTCAATATAGCTTTGAAAAGACTTTTAGGGCAAGTGCTGTTAGCGAGCATCTACGAAGGTCAGCACAGAACACGAAGGGGATGGGAGGACCAACACTACACCCAGCCACCTTTGTCTCCCCAGTGCTGATGCTTTACACGCACTGAGTACTCATTTAAGGCTGAATTAATCTAAGGGAGCCCCAGGACCGGTTTAGATATTCGTCACCGGTGTTGGCCATAAGCAGCTATCGAACTTGGGTCGCCAGGTTAATAGTGCAGCACGCTAACCAGCTAAACTACTGCTGTTCGTCGTGACCGGGAATGGAACTTAGGCCATCAGGATCGTGCCACTACACACTACCACTGCACAGCCGCTCTCTAGTGACATACAGACATAAGCTAGCACAGAAGATGCAGAGAGATACAGACTGAACAATACACACGTGAACACACACACCCACACACAAGCAATAATATACAGGGCCACACACCTGTTGCAACCGCTGACACACAAAACGTACGCATGCAGACAGGCAAATAAAGACACGTTAACAGAGATACAGGAATGAATACACACACATATGAATGGAAATGCACGCAATTGAACACAGACATAGACGCAAAGATAGTCACAGAAATAATACGCACATACACGCAGCAGCCAAAGAAGGGTCATTGCTTAAAACATCACCTATTATGTAAGTTTTACTTTTAGGACAATGTTACTGAAAAGTATTTTGTTATTTTGCTTGTGCCCCACTGTAAATGCAGTCAGGACATTACTTTTCGATTTAAAGCTTTCGTGACTGCAATGATTCATCTTCTTTGGTTCTTTCGGTAAAGTCACGTAGAATGAGAATAAAATAATAAATTGATAAAATAACACAATAATATTCTCACGACGTTTCGGCCACAACACAAGCGGCCTTCATCAGGTGAAGGGAGCGAGACTGTCTGGTAGGACAGCGCTTGTGTTGTGGCCGAAACGTCGTGAGAATATTATTGTGTTATTTTATTTTATCAATTTATTATTTTATTCTCATTCTACGTGACTTTACCGAAAGAACCAAAGAAGAGGACATTACTTGTTATTTATGTCACTAAATTATGTTTAATTTGTACGCAGAACATGGCAATTATTTGTATGATTACTACTCAAATTATAAGTGTGATATTAAAAAACAGCACGGTATTTTTTCATGTCAATAAAATGAAATTTACTCGTGACAGGCTAGGTGTACACATCACTGGTCACGAATAAAAAATATATAATCCATATCATGAGCTTTGCCGATATAACCAGCACAACTAAGTGTGAGCTACCTTCAGTACCGTGCCTTGTGATTGGCTGCCTGTCGTCCAATGATAAGCCATCGTGAGGACACAAGAGAGGGTTTTCCAATCGCTGTCAAAACACAGAAGAAAATTGATTGAACAATCAGTGCCACACTAGGGTGGGCATACAAATGATACCATTAATGTCACCTTTGGGGGATTGAAACATCTAGATTGTACTGTCAGGGTCAGGCAATGAACCAACAAAATCACACAGGGGTGTCAACCTACACGACAATCGTAACATTATTCACACTCTAAGGACGGACATGAACTGAGCTCCTCATTGTCACGACGGTTTTGGGACGTGGAATTAAAAAAAAGAACCACAAATGAAGAGTTCTGTGCCGGATGAGAAAATGAGATGTCGAGTTTATAATCGCAAGTAAAGATGGCATTTGTGTGATGAGTTTTGGTCTCTGGTCACCTCTGTCCAGGTGATGAATGTTCTCGATGGAGCCTTGATGGGCGTTTCGCTCTGCGGGAACAGCAGCAAAGATTATTAAACAAACGCAACCTTTACTGCAACGAGTCATTATTTTTGCAGTCACTTGTGCCTGTTTGTGACCATCAACTCGCTACATTTGTGAACGTCGTTTAACCACGGGTGGCTGAAACTCCCAAGATCCAAAACCTAGGATCTTAGCCGGGTGGTGTTGGTGGCGAAGTCCTGTAACCCAGCACTATGGAGGCAACAAGGGTGGGTGGATCACACAAATGTTGTTAAACTCCCTTCCCGTTGCTTTTCAGGTGTCATAGCATGGCCTGCTAGAAGGGGGTACAGCAAAGGTTGACTTCATCTATTCGTTCTGTATGGGATCGACTGTTGCCTCCTCACATGTGTGGGTTTTCTCCAGGAACTCCGGTTCCCTCGCATATGTAAACACTCATTAATTGGTTGATAACACCTTCATATATAGACGACCACAAAGTTTGGGGGGAAATTTGGCACAGGCTCACCGCCTGGTAGCCTTTCCCGCTCGTCTGTGGTTCCTCCTCACGCCTCTGAGTCGTTCTCTCGCTTCGAGTGAGCGAATAATGTGCAGTGTGTCACAAGTTAAAAAATTATTATTGAAACAGTGCCGGATCATTGTGTTTGACCCAGTATTGGCCCCAGGAGCCACCCAGTCACCACCTATATTAAATCCATACTCTTTGGTTCTTTCGGTAAAGTCAGGTAGGTAGAAAAACAATAGATTACGACGTTTCGATGGCAACACAAGCAATCGTCATCAGGTGGGACAACCACACCAACTGCTGAAGACAGCAGTTGGTGTGGTTGTCCCACTGCTGTCTTCAGCAGTTGGTGTGGTTGTCCCACCTGATGACGATTGCTTGTGTTGCGATCGAAACGTCGTGATCTAATATTTTATACCTACGTGACTTTACCGAAAGAACCAAAGAGTATGGATTCCCGCAGTCACGAAAGCTTCAAATCAAGATTATATTAAATGTTTGATTATATTTATTTATGAACATTCTGCCTCTGACCACTCGCTATCCCTCTCCCCCTATGACTTTCAGTCTCTGTCTCCCACTCTTTTGTCTCTGTTCTCGTTCTCCGACTCTCTTGCCCTATCTATCCTTCATCCGTATCTCAACCGTGGCTGTCCATTATGAACCCCTCGCTGCTCCACCGAGCCGCCTCCGCTTCTGCGCTCACCTTGATGAGCGGGACGAGGCGTGCCTGCTTGACGAGCTGCCACAGCTCATTGGCGTTCTGCCTCAAGAGGGGCGGCACCGGATTGCAGCACGCGAGCACGCCCTGCAGCTCCCTGCGTCGGCAACGACGATGACAACATGTTAGAGCAGCGACACGCGTCACAACACAACGCCAGAGCAATGCAACATCACGGCAAAACCACGTCACAGCAACAACACAATCTCACAGAAACAGCACAACGTTACAACAAGCCAGCACTCCCTCTCTGTCTTGCATCAAACAGCAATGGCATGGACTAGGGTGCATATAGCCGTTGATACTGGCAAAAGCATATCCGTTCAAGATGGCGCACATATATCCTATTCATGCTGGTGTACATACGTATATTGTTCATTCTGGCGTACGTGCGTATAGGCAGCTCAGGAAAGTCTATGAATGTATAGCCTAATAAAGTATTAAAGCTTTCGTGACTGCATAAAATTACTCATTGGTTTTTTCGGTAAAGTCACGTATGTAGAAATACAATAAAATTATATTATTTATTGTATGTATAGCCTGTTTATCCTGGCGTACGTATGTATATTGTGTTCAGGCTGGCATACGTACGTAAAGCCTGTCTTGTCTGGCGTACGTATATATAGCCTGGTCATTATCAGGATCATACTAACCAATGCTATTACCACAATGCAACCTTCATCATCACCATCATACTATCACCATATCCATATCATCACCAGCATCCAGATCACCATCCACATCAAAACATTATGAGTGGCACCACCATCAACACTATCACTACCACTCTCACTACTACCAGCACAATCATCAGCCACCACCACTATTACCAACAACAAGAACAGGCGCCATATGCCAATAAGTGGCGGTGACATCACCACGGCGGTTGTCTCAGGCCAGGTGCACTCCGAAGCCACGTGCAGTGTCGAAGGCTCGTTAACAGGAGCTCACGGAACAGAGCCAGGTGCCATGGGTTGACTGACTGCAATGACTGGGGCAGATGCACCAGCTGTGCACGCGACTGTGCCAACTTGCTGCATTTTAGCCGCCCGGCACTCCGTTCTTTATTGTGAGCATCACTCTTCTGACCTTCGTTGTTGTTGGAGGGCGAATATTACCACCGCTGTCAATACCATCATGGGTATCACTCGCACCACCATCCCAACTGTCCCTGCCACCACCGGCCCCACCACCACCGTGCGCGGCTTACCGAGGCATCTCCTCTGCGATCTTCATGAGCATGTGGTTTGGGAGGACTTATCTGTGACAGCAACAGCACAACACACACCGGTCAGGCCAGGGCACAATGCACATCTCAGCAATAACAATAATCACACAGGCCGTACAGGCCCAACAACACAACAGTGACAGTAATCGTACAACGCAACCATTGACCTACGGCACTGGAATGTGAAGTTTCTACAACTGGTTCAGGATCACGATCAGGTAAATTAAAAAGTGCTGCGTCGTACACCCCAGTGTTTGACTGTGCTATATTATAAACAACCGTGTATTGATATTTCCATTTTAATGTGTTATGGTCGAAACGTCGTGATAATTTTTATTGTTTTATAAATATTTTATTATTTATTGTTTCCCTTCAACGTGACTTTACCGAAAGAGCTAAGAATATGAATTACTGCAGTCACGAAAGTTTTAAATCAAAATTTAGACTGTGTGTTGTTTTGGTGCGGTCTTGGATCGTTTTTGTTGTTGTTTTGCTGCCTTGCCCTAAAGTGCATTGAGTGTTAAAAAATCTACAGTAATTAATGTAATTATGCAATTTGCACTTATATACTTTATATTCATACATTTGTCGCTACTCTGGACATCTGTGATAAAGAGTTCATAGCTCATCGGATTCCTCCAGTCTAAATAAATATTCTGATAAATCAAGTTAAAAATGTTGAACACTGTGGTGTTGTTCCGTTTGCTGTGTTATTCTACGCTGTTGGAAAGTCCCGTGCTTTGCTGCACTATGCTATGCAGTGCAGTACACAGCTATTTCAGCGCCGCGTGCGCTCTCACCCCGTGCTCTCGTCCTCGGCGCGTGCCGTGCGGTCGCGCCAGGCGTACAGGAGCCGGGCGGCGCTGCTCTGCTGCACATCCAGTGGCTGTTTGTGCTTGTGCAGCAGCTCCAGGTAGGAGTCCTCGGTGAACACCGGCTTGTGGTAGCGCTGAGACACACACACAGACGCACACAGGGAGAGAGAGGGAGTGACAGCGGCAGCAATAATTACCAGGGTTGTTAAAACGATCATCGGTTAACTGGTAATTGTTTTCAGCATCAATTACCAGTTCTGAAAGTCGGTAACCAATGTTTCCTGTGGGAATTTTTATCGCGAATGCACTAATTAGGATGCATGAACATTAAAACGGTACGGCGGGCCCGAGTCACCACATTGAACATAAATCGGCATTTTGAGACCCCCTCCACTGCCACTGTGTAGCATATTATTACGTTCCAGGGACTCTATGAGATGATAGGACAATAGTCTACACACATTACACCATGAACTATATCACTTCGTTGATCTAGTAAAAAAGATAAATATATTCTTTATTTATTGCTGAGGACTTGTAACGGAATAAACAATATTTTTGGAGAGGTGGGAAAACTGTCCCGATCGAGAGTGAGAATGGTGGATTTGCTTACAAAGATAGGCTTGCAACTTGCTCACTGGTGGAGCCAGTGGGGGGTGGGGTGGCACGTGCCCCCCCAATGATCCGATCGGCATTTTGCGACCTTCACTGCCACTTTGTAGCATATTATTACGTGTCAGGGACTCTATGAGATGATAGGACAATAGTCCGAGTTCATAATTGGTAATAAGTAACGGCAAAGCAGTTATAAGTGACTCACAGAATTGTGCGCAGTTGCGTATACAGGACACGACTTCCCTGAAGGCATCAACACCTTCAGCGAGCGCGAAGCCGATCACACAACGCGGTTCGAACTCGACCCTCGATCGATGGCTGCGCCATCGCCGCACTACGCGTCAAATAAAAACCAAGGGACAAGTCCTTACTTACTAACACTATCTTTTTTCATTGCTGGAGGGGTTGCCCCCCCCCCCCCACCTGAAAATCCTGGCTCAGCCATTGCCCACGCGCCACTCACCTTGAGGGCCACAGTTCGGCTCTGGTCCCACACAAGCTGCAGGAGGTTGGGTCGGCCCAGCGCCTTGGTGAGCAGGTCGGCGCGGACGCGGTCGTACACGTACAGCAGGTAGTGCGTGTCGGCACGCGCATAGTGCAGCATGTCTGGCAGGAGAGGCCTGTGTGTGTGTGGCGTGCATACGTGGAAGTGTGCAAGTGTTTGTGTGCGTGTGTATGCAATTGTGAGTGTGTATGTGTTTGTGTGTGAGTGTGTGCATGCGAGTGTGTATGAGACGCAGATATTAAAGTACCGCAACATTTATCTGTTGACCCATGTTTCATTTCCGGTGAAGGCTAACATCATTTGGGAGTGATATAGTAACCAGTATTGGATCTCCCCCAAGACTGACTGGGCCTTAAATGAGTACCTAGTATAAGATATGAACATCAGCACTGGGGAAACAAAGGAGGTCAGGCATGATGCTTACCACATTACCCTCTCAAACATTGTGACAGCCTTAATAGGGGCTCGCTTAGATAACTTGAGGAGGGGGGGGGGGTGAAAGTGCTTCATATGTACTGTTCTATGAACCCAGTGATGGGACTTCAATTCCTCACCCTGGCCAACTAGATTCAGCAGTCTATTCAGGCGACACGGGGGATCTTTGTCCTTGTGTGTGAATGTGTAAGCAGTAGAGTATCGGCTAGCACCCTGTGCTATGAACCTGGTGAAACGAGTTCGATTTCTACTCACGGCCAACACCTGTGACAATTATCTGAACCGGTCCCGGCCCTCCACTAGCTCGACTCAGCCTCAAATGAGTACCTGGTGTAGCGGTGTGTAAACATCACCACTGGGGAGACAAAGGCGGCCGTGCATGCTACTGGCCACCCACCCCCTCCTTCACAGCACTTTCCCCAACAATTAATTGAGGCTATACAGGGGATCTTTGCCTTTGTTTTTGTACGTGTGTACAAGTTAGCCCGTGCATGCGCGCGCGTATGCAGAGGTTCGAGCAAGTGCGGCGTGCGTACCGGATGCGCCAGTCAGCCAGCTGGTACTGCTTGTCGGTAGACAGGCTGCAGTAGTGCATGAGGAGGTGGGCGAGCGAGTTTCTGGCGAGGCCGAGGGAGCGCGCCGCTGGGTGCGTGTCGAACAGGCCCACCACGTACAGGCCCAGGTCACGTTGCAGCCACTCAATGTCCGAGTCCGCTCCGTGGAAAACCTGCGCCCCCGCCACACCGCAGCGTCAATCACCACGTCACCGTGGCAATCACTGCGCCACTGCGTTGCCGCGTCAAGCACCACGCCTCTCACGTGGCCGGTGCTCAAGATATGGTTACAACGTCCCAAGTAACCATCGTCGCCGCCGCTGTCAACAAGGCATGGCTGCAGCCAGCCCCCCTTAATTGCTTCCTTTCTCTATTTCCCTTGCTCGGTCCGACCTGCGCCCTCCTATTCTTTGGTCCTTTCGGTAAAGTCACCACCACGTAGAAGGGAAGCAATAAAATAATAAAAATATAAAACAATTAAATTATCACGACGTTTCGACTGCAACAGAAGCAATCATCATCAGGTGTGAAAACCACAGCAAGAAATTTATTGTTTTATATTTTTATTATTTAATTGTTGCCCTTCTACGTGACTTTACCGAAAGAACCAAGAATATCAATCCCTGCAGTCACGAAAGCTTTAAATAAAAATAAAAATTCTGCTCCCTCCTGTTCTCCCCGTGTAATTCTGCGCCCCGAGATGTTTGTTACGCTTTAGGTGCAATACAAGTGCCATTTATTGTTGTAAACATTCACCCAATGGCATTCATATCGAGTGTGCAGGCAGTGCAATGATACATTGGCAGCAAGCAGGAGGGACCCAGGCGTCGTGCTACAAAGTCGGCGAGGGAGAGGGATGTCTCTCTCCTTGTTTTGCTGTCTCACTCGATTATTTTGTTTATGCATGTCTACGTGCACGCGTGCCTCTCACCTTGACAATGTTGGGGTTGGTGAAGGCCTCGTTGAGGATGTGCAGGTCGTCGCGCAGCATCAGTGTGTCGATAATGAAGTCCTCTTCGCGCGTCGAGATTTGCATGAGGCAGGTGATGCCCAGGAAGGAACGGTATGAGTGATGCTACGGGGCCACGCACAGGAATAGCCGCTCAACGGTGGGCGGACAAACAAGAGTAGAAGAGGCAGATAGGCGGTCGAGCGGGACGAAAGCACACAGACGGCACAACCCAACAAACCAACCGCACATCACAACTCGATATTATACGACCACACACGTCACACACACATGCTGGCACGCACCCAGACAACAAACACAGATCCCCCGTAGAGCTTTAACAGACTGTTGGGGCAAGTGCTGTTAGAGAGCACCTATGAAGGCCGAAACGGCACACGAGGGGTTGGGTGGCCAGCACCACGCCCGGCCGCCTTTGTCTCCCAAGCGGCAATGTTTTTAAACATCGCACCAGGTACTCAATTGAGGCCGAGTCAAACTAGGGGAGGCCCAGGACCGGTTCAGATAATTGTGCTCTCGCACAGTCGGCGTTTCGACTGCAACACAAGCAATCATCATCAGGTGTGAAAACCACAGCAAGAAATTTATTGTTTTATATTTTTATTATTTTATTGTTGCCCTTCTACGTGACTTTACCGAAAGAACCAAGAATATCAATCCCTGCAGTCACGAAAGCTTTAAATAAAAATAAAAATTCTGCTCCCTCCTGTTCTCCCCGTGTAATTCTGCGCCCCGAGATGTTTGTTACGCTTTAGGTGCAATACAAGTGCAATTTATTGTTGTAAACATTCACCCAATGGCATTCATATCGAGTGTGCAGGCAGTGCAATGATACATTGGCAGCAAGCTGGAGGGACCCAGGCGTCGTGCTACAAAGTCGGCGAGGGAGAGGGATGTCTCTCTCCTTGTTTTGCTGTCTCACTCGATTATTTTGTTTATGCATGTCTACGTGCACGCGTGCCTCTCACCTTGACAATGTTGGGGTTGGTGAAGGCCTCGTTGAGGATGTGCAGGTCGTCGCGCAGCATCAGTGTGTCGATAATGAAGTCCTCTTCGCGCGTCGAGATTTGCATGAGGCAGGTGATGCCCAGGAAGGAACGGTATGAGTGATGCTACGGGGCCACGCACAGGAATAGCCGCTCAACGGTGGGTGGACAAACAAGAGTAGAAGAGGCAGATAGGCGGTCGAGCGGGACGAAAGCACACAGACGGCACAACCCAACAAACCAACCGCATATCACAACTCGATATTATACGACCACACACGTCACACACACATGCTGGCACGCACCCAGACAACAAACACAGATCCCCCGTAGAGCTTTAACAGACTGTTGGGACAAGTGCTGTTAGAGAGCACCTATGAAGGCCGAAACGGCACACGAGGGGTTGGGTGGTCAGCACCACGCCCGGCCGCCTTTGTCTCCCAAGCGGCAATGTTTTTAAACATCGCACCAGGTACTCAATTGAGGCCGAGTCAAACTAGGGGAGGCCCAGGACCGGTTCAGATAATTGTGCTCTCGCACAGTCGGTACGGCGACCGGCTCCTCTTGAGGGCGCTCCACCTTCATCTTCTTCTCCGCTGCAGACACGGGGATCCGTCACTCATGGCGCGTGCGTGCAGTAGTGTGCTGGTTAATGCACTGCAAACCCAGTGACCTGATTTCAATTCCCGCTTGTGATCAACAGCAATGGCAAATATTTGATAAAGTCCTGGGCCTCCCCGAGGTCGACGGAGCCTTAAATGAGTACCGGGCACGATGTGTAATCATCAGTGCTGGGGAAACAAAGGCAGCCGAGCCTGGTGTTGACTACCCACCCCTCGTGTAATCCTGGATCTTCAGAGACGCTTGCTAACAGCACTTGCCCCAAGTCTGTTAAAGGTGATGCGATTTTTGTTTTTGTCGTGTGTTTGTGAGCCACGCCTCGACTTCTGTACGTGTCTGCATGTGTGTGTGTGCACATGCACGTGCAAGTGTTTGCGACTGCTGGATTAGTGCATGTCTCTGTGTTCATGGTGTGTGTGTGTGTGTGCCTTCACCGTGTTTGGCTTTTGCAGGCTGTGCAGAGCTCTTCTTTGGTTTCTCTGGCGTTTTCATCAGTTTCCAGCGACTACAGATCTACAGAGACGGATGAGATAGCACTCAACGGGTTCTTATCACTCACTCAGTCAACTACTTAAACACTCATTCACTTATTCAGCCACTCAGGTACTCGTTCAACGATTCAACCACTCATGCACTCAACTACACTCTCTCACCTACCCAAGCACTCACTCAACCATTCATTCACCCACTCATCTGCTCAAACATGCACTCAAATAACCACATTAATCACCAAACCACTAAAATTCCTCACTCAGCACCCATCCGCACAAGTGGTTTGTGAAATGGAATGATGGAGATGATGATGATGATGGAGATGATGATGTGAGCAAGATGTAGGCACACAACAATCACGTGTTACCTCAAACACTTTTGAGTTAGGATCCAATTTCTTTTCTTGAAATGGCAGAGATTTCCCGTCACTGGATGGTAGATACTGCAAGCACAAGCACATGAACAGATGCACAAGCGAACTTTTTATTTACAACCACTTCAAGTCCCCACGTTTCATGTTTCCAGGATTTGTGTGTCAATGAAAACCGTTTTATCCAAATCCTAAGTGACCCCGTGTCACGTGTGACCCTGTGCTAATATTGTGTCTCCAGCAACATGACAGCAATTTCAGCACAGCTCAGAATGCGACAGCACACAAGAGAACGCACAGAACGCCCCAGCACATGATGGCTAACACAGCAAACACAGCACGGTACAGAAAGCTACAGCACACGAGATCACACACAGTGCTTTCGCCAGCGGTGTGGGAGATGAGACATGGGTTGGTTGTGGTCGTGTGAGGATGTTGGGCTCACGTCAAACAGGGCGAGGACCGGGCGCGTGGCAGGCACCGCCCTCCGTGCTCCCTCCACTGCACCACACAAAGACAAAAGTCAAAGATCCTCAATATAGCCTTGAAAAGACTTTTAGGGCAAGTGCTGTTAGTGAGCATCTACGAAGGTCAGCACAGAACACGAAGGGGATGGGAGGACCAACACTACACCCAGCCACCTTTGTCTCCCCAGTGCTGATGCTTTACACGCACTGAGTACTCATTTAAGGCTGAATTAATCTAAGGGAGCCCCAGGACCGGTTTAGATATTCGTCACCGGTGTTGGCCATAAGCAGCAATCGAACTTGGGTCGCCAGGTTAATAGTGCAGCACGCTAACCAGCTAAACTACTGCTGTTCGTCGTGACCGGGAATGGAACTTAGGCCATCAGGATCGTGCCACTACACACTACCACTGCACAACCGCTCTCTAGTGACATACAGACATACGCTAGCACAGAAGATGCACAGAGATACAGACTGAACAATACACACGTGAACACACACACCCACACACGCGCAATAATATACAGGGCCACACACCTGTTGCAACCGCTGATACACAAGACATACGCATGCAGACAGGCAAATAAAGACACGTTAACAGAGATACAGGAATGAATACACACACATGAATGGAAATGCACGCAATTGAACACATAGACACAAAGATAGTCACAGAAATAATACGCACATACAAGCAGCAGCCAAAGAAGGGTCATTGCTTAAAAATCACCTATTATGTAAGTTTTACTTTTAGGACAATGTTACTGAAAAGTATTTTGTTATTTTTGCTTGTGCCCCACTGTAAATGCAGTCAGGACATTATTTGTTATTTATTTCACTAAATTATGTTTAATTTGTACACAGAACATGGCAATTATTCGTATGATTACTACTCAAATTATGAGTATGATATTAAAAAAACAGCACAGTATTTTTCATGTCAATAAAATGAAATCTACTCGTGACAGGCTAGGTGTACTCATCACTGTCACAAATAAAAAATATATAATCCATATCATGAGCTTTGCCGATATAACCAGCACAAATAAGTGTGAGCTACCTTCAGTACCGTGCCTTGTGATTGGCTGCCTATCGTCCAATGATAAGCCATCATGAGGACAGAAGAGAGGATTTTCCAATCGCTGTCAAAACACAGAAGAAAATTGATTGAACAATCAGTGCCACACTAGGGTGGGCATACAAATGATACCATTAATGTCACCTTTGAGGGATTGAAACATCTAGATTGTACTTTCAGGGTCAGGCCATGAACCAACAAAATCACACAGGGGTGTCAACCTACACAACAATTGGAACATTATTCACACTAAGGATGGACATGAACTGAGCTCCTCATTGTCACGACGGTTTGGGGACGTGGAATTAAAAAAAATAACCACAAATGAGAGTTCTGTGCCGGATGAGAAAATGAGATGTAGAGTTTATAATCGCAAGTAAAGAGGGCATTTGTGTGATGAGTTTTGGTCTCTGGTCACCTCTGTCCGGGTGATGAATGTTCTCGATGGAGCCTTGATGGGCGTTTCGCTCTGCGGGAACAGCAGCAAAGATTATTAAACAAACGCAACATTTACTGCAACGAGTCATTATTTTTGCAGTCACTTGTGCCTGGTTGTGACCATCAACTCGCTACATTTGTGAACGTCGTTTAACCACGGGTGGCTGAAACTCCCAAGATCCAAAACCTAGGATCTTAGCCGGGTGGTGTTGGTGGCGAAGTCCTGTAACCCAGCGCTATGGAGGCAACAAGGGTGGGTGGATCACACAAATGTTGTTAAACTCCCTTCCCGTTGCTTTTCAAGTGTCATAGCATGGCCTGCCAGAAGGGGGTACAGCAAAGGTTGACTTCATCTGTTCGTTCTGTATGGGATCGACTGTTGGGTTTTCTCCAGGAACCCCGGTTCCCTTCCATATGTAAACACTCATTAATTGGTTTATAACACCTTCATATATAGACGACCACAAAGCTTGGGGGGAAATTTGGCACGGGCTCACCGCCTGGTAGCCTTTCCCGCTCGTCTGTGGTTCCTCCTCACGCCTCTGAGTCGTTCTCTCGCTTCGAGTGAGCGAATAATGTGCAGTGTGTCACAAGTAAAAAAAATATTATTGAAGCAGTGCAGGATCAATGTGTTTGACCCAGTATTGGCCCCAGGAGCCATCCAGTCACCACCTATATTAAATCCATACTCTTTGGTTCTTTCGGTAAAGTCAGGTAGGTAGAAAAACAATAGATCACGACGTTTCGATCGCAACACAAGCAATCGTCATCAGGTGGGAGAACCACACCAACTGCTGTCTTCAGCAGTTGGTGAGGTTGTCCCACTGCTGTCTTCAGCAGTTGGTGTGGTTGTCCCACCTGATGACAATTACTTGTGTTGCGATCGAAACGTCGTGATCTATTATTTTTCTACCTACGTGACTTTACCGAAAGAACCAAAAGAGTATGGATTCCTGCAGTCACGAAAGCTTCAAATCAAGATTATATTAAATGTTTGATTATATTTATATATGAACATTCTGCCTCTGACCACTCGCTATCCCTCTCCCCCTATGACTTTCAGTCTCTGTCTCCCACTCTCTTTTGTCTCTGTTCTCGTTCTCCGACTCTCTTGCCCTATCTATCCTTCATCCGTATCTCAACCCTGGCCGTCCATTATGAACCCCTCGCTGCTCCACCGAGCCGCCTCCGCTTCTGCGCTCACCTTGATGAGCGGGACGAGGCGTGCCTGCTTGACGAGCTGCCACAGCTCATTGGCGTTCTGCCTCACGAGGGGCGGCACCGGATTGCAGCACGCGAGCACGCCCTGCAGCTCCCTGCGTCGGCAACGACGATGTCAACATGTTAGAGCAGCGACACACGTCACAACACAGCGCCAGAGCAATGCAACATCACGGCAAAACCACGTCACAGCAACAACACAATCTCACAGAAACAGCACAACGTTACAACAAGCCAGCACTCCCTCTCTGTCTTGCATCAAACAGCAATGGCGTGGACTAGGGTGCATATAACCGTTGATACTGGCAAAAGCATATCCGTTCAAGATGGCGTACATATATCCTATTCATGCTGGTGTACATACGCATATTGTTCATTCTGGCGTACGTGCATATAGGCAGCTCAGGTTACTCTATGTATGTATAGCCTGTTCATCCTGGCGTACGTATGTATATTGTGTTCAGGCTGGGATACGTACGTAAAGCCTGTCTTGTCTGGCGCACGTATATATAGCCTGGTCATTATCAGAATCATACTAACCAATGCTATTACCACAATGCAACCTTCATCATCACCATCATATTATCACCATATCCATATCATCACCAGCATCCAGATCACCATCCATATCAAAACATTATGAGTGGCACCACCATCAACACTATTACTACCACTCTCACTACCAGCACAATCATAAGCCACCACCACTATTACCAACAACAAGAACAGGCGCCATATGCCAATAAGTGGTGGTGACATCACAACGGCGGTTGTCCCAGACCAGGTGCACTCCGAAGCCACGTGCAGTGTCGAAGGCTCGCTAACAGGAGCTCACGGAACAGAGCCAGGTGCCATGGGTTGACTGACTGCAATGACTGGGGCAGATGCACCAGCTGTGCACGCGACTGTGCCAACTTGCTGCATTTTAGCCGCCCGGCACTCCGCTCTGTATTGTGAGCATCGCTCCTCTGCCCTTCGTTGTTATTGGAGGGCGAATATTACCACCACTGTCAATACCATCATGGGTATCACTCGCACCACAATCCCAACTGTCCCTGCCACCACCGGCCCCACCACCACCGTGCGCGGCTTACCGAGGCATCTCCTCTGCGATCTTCATGAGCATGTGGTTTGGGAGGACGTATCTGTGACAGCAGGAGCACAACACACACCGGTCAGGCCAGGGCACTATGCACGTCGCAGCAATAACAATAATCACACAGGCCGTACAAGCCCAACAACGCAACAGCTACAGTAATCGTACTACGCAACCATTGACCTACGGCACTGGAATGTGCAGTTTCTACAACTGGTTCAGGATCGCGATCAGGTAAATTAAAAAGTGCTGCGTCGTACACCCCAGTGTTTTACTGTGCTATATTATAAAACACCCGTGTATCGATATTTCCATTTTAATGTGTTATGGTCGAAACATCGTGATAATTTTTATTGTTTTATATATATTTTATTATTTATTGTTTCCCTTCAATGTGACTTTACCAAAAGAGCAAAGAATATGAATTACTGCAGTCACGAAAGTTTTAAATAAAAATTTGGACTGTGTGTTGTTTTGGTGCGGTCTTGGATCGTTTTTGTTGTTGTTTTGCTGCCATGCACTAGAGTGCATTGAGTGTTAAAAAATCTACAGTAATTAATGTAATTATGCGATTTGTACTTATATGCTTTATATTCATACATTTTTCGCTACTCTGGACATCTGTGATAAAGAGTTCATAGCTCATCGGATTCCTCCAGTTTAAATAAATATTCTGTTAAATCAAGATAAATATTTTGAACGCTGTGGTGTTGTTCCCTTTGCTGTGTTATTCTACGCTGTCGGAAAGTCCCGTGCTTTGCTGCACTATGCTATGCAGTGCAGTACACGGCTATTTCAGCGCCGCGGGCGCTCTCACCCCGTGCTCTCGTCCTCGGTGCGTGCCGTGCGGTCGCGCCAGGCGTACAGGAGCCGGGCGGCGCTGCTCTGCTGCACATCCAGTGGCTGCTTGTGCTTGTGCAGCAGCTCCAGGTAGGAGTCTTCGGTGAACACCGGCTTGTGGTAGCACTGAGACACACACACACGCACACAGGGAGAGAGAGGGAGATGGAACCACGCAAGTAGTGACAGCGGCAGCAATAATTACCAGGGTTGTTAAAACGATCATCGGTTAACTGGCAATTGTTTTCAGCATCAATTACCAGTTCTGAAAGTCGGTAACCAATGTTTCCAGTGGGAATTTTTATCGCGAATGCACTAATTAGGATGCATGAACATTAAAACGGTACGGCGGGCCCGAGTCACCACATTGAACATAAATCGGCATTTTGCGACCCCCTCCACTGCCACTGTGTAGCATATTATTACGTTCCAGGGACTCTATGAGATGATAGGACAATAGTCTACACACATTACACCATGAACCATATCACTTCGTTGATCTAGTTAAAAAGATAAATATATTCTTTGATTATTGCTCGAGGCCTTTTAAGGGAATAAACAATATTTTTGGAGGGGTGGGAAAACTTTCCCGATCAAGAGTGAGAGTGGTGGATTTGCTTACAAAGATAGGCTTGTAACTTGCTCACTGGTGGAGCCAGTGGGGGGTGGGGTGTCACGTGCCCCCCCAATGATCCGATCGAAATCCCTAATTTAGATCGGATCATTGGGGTTTATTGGTAATAAATCGGCATTTTGCGACCCCCACTGCCACTGTGTAGCATATTATTACGTGCCAGGGACTCGATGAGATGATAGGACAATAGTCGGAGTCCATAATTGGCAATAAGTAACGGCAAAGCAGTTATAAGTGACTCACAGAATTGTGCACAGTCGCGTATACAGGACACGACTTCCCTGAAGGCATCAACACCTTCAGCGAGCGCAATGCCGATCACACAACGCGGTTCGAACTCGACCCTCGATCGATGGCTGCGCCATCGCCGCACTACGCGTCAAATAAAAACCAAGGGACAAGTCCTTACTTACTAACACTATCTTTTTTCATTGCTGGAGGGGTTGCCCCCCCCCACCTGAAAATCCTGGCTCAGCCATTGCCCACGCACCACTCACCTTGAGTGCCACAGTTCGGCTCTGGTCCCACACAAGCTGCAGGAGGTTGGGTCGGCCCAGCGCCTTGGTGAGCAGGTCGGCGCGGACGCGGTCGTACACGTACAGCAGGTAGTGCGTGTCGGCACGCGCATAGTGCAGCATGTCTGGCAGGAGAGGCCTGTGTCTGTGTGCGTGCATACGTGGATGTGTGCAAGTGTTGGTGTGCGTGTGTATGCAATTGTGAGTGTGTATGTGTTTGTTTGTGCGTGTGTGCATGCGAGTGTGTATGAGACGCAGATGTTAATGTCCTGCAACATTTATCTGTTGACCCATGTTTCATTTCCGGTGAAGGCTAACATCATTTGGGAGTGATATAAAAACCAGTATCGGACCTGGGCCTTAAATGAGCACCTAGTATAAGATATGAACATCAGCACTGGGGAAACAAAGGAGGTCAGGCATGATGCTAACCACATTACCCTCTCAAACATTGTGCCAGCCTTAATAGGGGCTCGCTAAGATAACTTGAGTGGGGAGGGGGGGTGAAAGTGCTTCATATGTGCTGTTCTATGAACCCAGTGATGGTACTTCAATTCCTGACCCTGGCCAACTAGATTCAGCAGTCTATTCAGGCGACACGGGGGATCTTTGTCCTTGTGTGTGAATGTGTAAGCAGTAGAGTATCGGCTAGCACCCTGTGCTATGAACCTGGTGAAATGAGTTCGATTTCTACTCACGGCCAACACCTGTGACAATTATCTGAACCGGCCCCGGGCCTCCACTAGCTCGACTCAGCCTCAAATGAGTACCTGGTGTAGCGGTGTGTAAACATCACCACTGGGGAGACAAAGGCGGCCGTGCATGGTACTGGCCACCCACCCCCTCCTTCACAGCACTTTCCCCAACAATTAGTTGAGGCTATACAGGGGATCTTTGCCTTTGTTTTTGTACGTGTGTACAAGTTAGCCCGTGCATGCGCGCGCGTATGCAGAGGTTCGAGCAAGTGCGGCGTGCGTACCGGATGCGCCAGTCAGCCAGCTGGTACTGCTTGTCAGTAGACAGGCTGCAGTAGTGCATGAGGAGGTGGGCGAGCGAGTTTCTGGCAAGGCCGAGGGAGCGCGCCGCTGGGTGCGTGTCGAACAGGCCCACCACGTACAGGCCCAGGTCACGTTGCAGCCACTCAATGTCCGAGTCCGCTCCGTGGAAAACCTGCGCCCCCGCCACACCGCAGCGTCAATCACCACGTCACCGTGGCAACAATCACTGCGCCACTGCGTCGCCGCGTCAAGCACCACGCCTCTCACGTGGCCGGTGCTCAAGATATGGTTACAACGTCCCTAGTAACCATCGTCGCCGCCGCCGCTGTCAACAAGGCATGGCTGCAGCCAGCCCCCCTTAATTGCTTCCTTTCTCTATTTCCCTTGCTCGCTCCGACATGCTCCCTCCTATTCTTTGGTCCTTTCGGTAAAGTCACCACCACGTAGAAGGGAAGCAATAAAATAATACAAATATAAAACAATAAAATTCTCACGACGTTTCGACTGCAACACAAGCAATCATCATCAGGAGTGAAAACCACAGCAAGAATTTTATTGTTTTATATTTTTATTATTTTATTGTTGCCCTTCTACGTGGTGACTTTACCAAAAGAACCAAGAAGATCAATCCCTGCAGTCACGAAAGTTTTAAATAAAATAAAAAATTCTGCTCCCTCCTGTTCTCCCCGTGTAATTCTGCGCCCCAAGATGTTTGTTACGCTTTAGGTGCAATACAAGTGCAATTTATTGTTGTAAACATTCACCCAATGGCATTCATATCGAGTGTGCAGGCAGTGCAATGATACATTGGCAGCAAGCTGGAGGGACCCAGGCGTCGTGCTACAAAGTCGGCGAGGGAGAGGGATGTCTCTCTCCTTGTTTTGCTGTCTCACTCGATTATTTTGTTTATGCATGTCTACGTGCACGCGTGCCTCTCACCTTGACAATGTTGGGGTTGGTGAAGGCCTCGTTGAGGATGTGCAGGTCGTCGCGCAGCATCAGTGTGTCGATAATGAAGTCCTCTTCGCGCGTCGAGATTTGCATGAGGCAGGTGATGCCCAGGAAGGAACGGTATGAGTGATGCTACGGGGCCACGCACAGGAATAGCCGCTCAACGGTGGGCGGACAAACAAGAGTAGAAGAGGCAGATAGGCGGTCGAGTGGGACAAAAGCACACAGACGGCACAACCCAACAAACCAACCGCACATCACAACTCGATATTATACGACCACACACGTCACACAGACATGCTGGCACGCACCCAGACAACAAACACAGATCCCCCATAGAGCTTTAACAGACTGTTGGGACAAGTGCTGTTAGAGAGCACCTATGAAGGCCGAAACGGCACACGAGGGGTTGGGTGGCCAGCACCACGCCCGGCCGCCTTTGTCTCCCAAGCGGCAATGTTTTTAAACATCGCACCAGGTACTCAATTGAGGCCGAGTCAAACTAGGGGAGGCCCAGGACCGGTTCAGATAATTGTGCTCTCGCACAGTCGGTACGGCGACCGGCTCCTCTTGAGGGCGCTCCACCTTCATCTTCTTCTCCGCTGCAGACACGGGGATCCATCACTCATGGCGCGTGCGTGCAGTAGTGTGCTGGTTAATGCACTGCAAACCCAGTGACCTGATTTCAATTCCCGCTTGCGATCAACAGCAATGGCAAATATTTGATCAAGTCCTGGGCCTCCCCGAGGTCGACGGAGCCTTAAATGAGTACCGGGCACGATGTGTAATCATCAGTGCTGGGGAAACAAAGGCAGCCGAGCCTGGTGTTGACTACCCACCCCTCGTGTAATCCTGGATCTTCAGAGACACTTGCTAACAGCACTTGCCCCAAGTCTGTTAAAGGTGATACGATTTTTGTTTTTGTCGTGTGTGTGTGAGCAACGCCTCGACTTCTGTACGTGTTTGCATGTGTGTGTGTGTGCACATGCACGTGCAAGTGTTTGCGACTGCTGGATTAGTGCATGTCTCTGTGTTCATGGTGTGTGTGTGCCTTCACCGTGTTTGGCTTTTGCAGGCTGTGCAGAGCTCTTCTTTGGTTTCTCTGGCGCTTTCATCAGTTTCCAGCGACTACAGATCTACAGAGACGGATGAGATAGCACTCAACGGGTTCTCATCACTCACTCAGTCAACTACTTAAACACTCATTCACTTACTCAGCCACTCAGGTACTCGTTCAACGATCCAACCACTCATGCGCTCAACTACACTCTCTCACCTACCCAAGCACTCACTCAACCATTCATTCACCCACTCATCTGCTCAAACATGCACTCAAATAACCACATTAATCACCAAACCACTAAAATTCCTCACTCAGCACCCATCCGCACAAGTGGTTTGTGAAATGGAATGATGGAGATAATGATGATGATGGAGATGTGAGCAAGATGTTAGCACACAACAATCACGTGTTACCTCAAACACTTTTGAGTTAGGATCCAATTTCTTTTCTTGAAATGGCAGAGATTTCCCGTCACTGGATGGTAGATACTGCAAGCACAAGCACAAGCGAACTTTTTATTTTCACAAGCGAACTTTTTATTTTCAACCACTTCAAGTCCCCACGTCTTCATGTTTCCAGGATTTGGTGTCAATGAAGACCGTTTTATCCAAATCCTAAGTGACCCCGTGTTACGTGTGACCCTGTGCTAATATTGTGTCTCTATGCCTCCTATCTGTCTCTCATTTACCATGCCTCCTGTGTGTTCCCCACGTCCCTAAGTCGCTTGTATCGCTGCATTGTCTTGGTGTCCTTGAAATTCCCGTGTCTCAAAGTCCATGTATCTCAATGCCACTCAACTACCCCTGTGCCTCCACATGTCCCTGTCTCCCCATGTCTCACCATGCCAAAGGGGTTGACGAACGTCTGCAGGACACGCGCTGCCTTCATCTGGGACGTGGAGCTCTGAGCAGTGCGAGCCTCGTTCAGCTGCTCTTCGCTGTCCTGCACACCACAGCAGAGCGCAGAGCGCTACAGCACATCGCAGCGCACTACAGCAACATGACAGCAATTTCAGCACAGCTCAGAATGCGACAGCACACAAGAGAACACACAGAACGCTCCAGCACATGATGGCTAACACAACAAACACAGCACGGTACAGAAAGCTACAGCACACGAGATCACACACACAGTGCTTTCGCCAGCAGTGTGGGAGATGAGACATGGGTTGGTTGTGGTCGTGTGAGGATGTTGGGCTCACGTCAAACAGGGTGAGGACCGGGCGCGTGGCAGGCACCGCCCTCCGTGCTCCCTCCACTGCACCACACAAAGAAAAAAGTCAAAGATCCTCAATATAGCCTTGAAAAGACTTTTAGTGCAAGTGCTGTTAGCGAGCATCTACGAAGGTCAGCACGGAACACGAAGGGGATGGGAGGACCAACACTACACCCAGCCACCTTTGTCTCCCCAGTGCTGATGCTTTACACGCACTGAGTACTCATTTAAGGCTGAATTAATCTAAGGGAGCCCCAGGACCGGTTTAGATATTCGTCACCGGTGTTGGCCATAAGCAGCAATCGAACTTGGGTCGCCAGGTTAATAGTGCAGCACGCTAACCAGCTAAACTACTGCTGTTCGTCGTGACCGGGAATGGAACTTAGGCCGTCAGGATCGTGCCACTACACACTACCACTGCACAACCGCTCTCTAGTGACATACAGACATACGCTAGCACAGAAGATGCACAGAGATACAGACTGAAGAATACACACGTGAACACACACACCCACACACACGCAATAATATACAGGGCCACACACCTGTTGCAACCGCTGACACACAAGACATACGCATGCAGACAGGCAAATAAAGACATGTTAACAGAGACACAGGAATGAATACACACACATGTGAATGAAAATGCACGCAATTGAACACAGACACAAAGATAGCGAAATAAATAATATGCACATACACGCAGCAGCCAAAGAAGGGTCATTGCTTAAAACATCACCTATTATGTAAGTTTTACTTTTAGGACAATGTTACTGAAAAGTATTTTGTTATTTTTGCTTGTGCCCCACTGTAAATGCAGTCAGGACATTATTTGTTATTTATTTCAATAAATTATGTTTAATTTGTACACAGAGAATGGCAATTATTTGTATGATTACTACTCAAATTATGAGTGTGATATTAAAAAACAGCACAGTATTTTTTCATGTCAATAAAATGAAATCTACTCGTGACAGGCTAGGTGTACTCATCAACTGTCACGAATAAAAAAATATAATCCATATCATGAGCATTGCCAATATAACCAGCACAACTAAGTGTGAGCTACCCTCAGTACCGTGCCTTGTGATTGGCTGCCTGTCGTCCAATGATAAGCCATCGTGAGGACAGAAGAGAGGGTTTTCCAATCGCTGTCAAACACAGAAGAAAATTGATTGAACAATCAGTGCCACACTAGGGTGGGCATACAAATGATACCATTAATGTCACCTTTGGGGGATTGAAACATCTAGATTGTACTGTCAGGGTCAGGCCATGAACCAACAAAATCACACAGGGGTGTCAACCTACACAACAATCGGAACATTATTCACACTCTAAGGACGGACATGAACTGAGCTCCTCATTGTCACGACGGTTTGGGGACGTGGAATTAAAAAAAGAACCACAAATGAGAGTTCTGTGCCGGATGAGAAAATGAGATGTAGAGTTTATAATCGCAAGTAAAGAGGGCATTTGTGTGATGAGTTTTGGTCTCTGGTCACCTCTGTCCGGGTGATGAATGTTCTCGATGGAGCCTTGATGGGCGTTTCGCTCTGCGGGAACAGCAGCAATGATTATTAAACAAACGCAACCTTTACTGCAACGAGTCATTACTTTTGCAGTCACTTGTGCCTGATTGTGACCATCAACTCGCTACATTTGTGAACGTCGTTTAACCACGGGTGGCTGAAACTCCCAAGATTCAAAACCTAGGATCTTAGCCGGGTGGTGTTGGTGGTGAAGTCCTGTAACCCAGCACTATGGAGGCAATAAGGGTGGGTGGATCACACAAATGTTGTTAAACTCCCTTCCCGTTGCTTTTCAGGTGTGATAGCATGGTCTGCCAGAAGGGGGTACAGCAAAGGTTGACTTCATCTGTTCGTTCTGTATGGGATCGACTGTTGCCTCCTCGCATGCGTGGGTTTTCTCCAGGAACCCCGGTTCCCTCCCATATGTAAACACTCATTCATTGGTTGATAACACCTTCATATATAGACGACCACAAAGCTTGGGGGGAAATTTGGCACAGGCTCACCAGGTGGTGAGCCTGTGCCAAATACTACTCACAGGCTCACCACCTGGCGAGCCTGTGAGTAGTTCTCTCGCTTCGAGTGAGCGAATAATGTGGAGTGTGTCACAAGTTAAAACATATTATTGAAGCAGTGCCGGATCATTGTGTTTGACCCAGTATTGGCCCCAGGAGCCACCCAGTCACCACCTATATTAAATCCATACTCTTTGGTTCTTTCGGTAAAGTCAGATAGGTAGAAAAACAATAGATTACGACGTTTCGATGGCAACACAAGCAATCGTCATCAGGTGGGACAACCACACCAACTGCTGTCTTCAGCAGTTGGTGTGGTTGTCCCACTGCTGTCTTCAGCAGTTGGTGTGGTTGTACCACCTGATGACGATTGCTTGTGTTGCGATCGAAACGTCGTGATCTAATATTTTTCTACCTACGTGGCTTTACCGAAAGAACCAAAGAGTATGGATTCCTGCAGTCACGAAAGCTTCAAATCAAGATTATATTAAATGTTTGATTATATTTATTTATGAACATTCTGCCTCTGACCACTCGCTATCCCTCTCCCCCTATGACTTTCAGTCTCTGTCTTCCACTCTCTTTTGTCTCTGTTCTCGTTCTCCGACTCTCTTGCCCTATCTATCCTTCATCCGTATCTCAACCCTGGCCGTCCATTATGAACCCCTCGCTGCTCCACCGAGCCGCCTCCGCTTCTGCGCTCAGCTTGATGAGCGGGACGAGGCGTGCCTGCTTGACGAGCTGCCACAGCTCATTGGCGTTCTGCCTCACGAGGGACGGCACTGGATTGCAGCACGCGAGCACGCCCTGCAGCTCCCTGCGTCGGCAACGACGATGTCAACATGTTAGAGCAGCGACACGCGTCACAACACAACGCCAGAGCAATGCAACATCACGGCAAAAACCACGTCACAGCAACAACACAATCTCACAGAAACAGCACAACGTTACAACAAGCCAGCACTCCCTCTCTGTCTTGCATCAAACAGCAATGGCGTGGACTAGGGTGCATATAGCCGTTGATACTGGCAAAAGCATATCCGTTCAAGATGGCGTACATATATCCTATTCATGCTGGTGTACATACGTATATTGTTCATTCTGGCGAACGTGCGTATAGGCAGCTCAGGAAAGTCTATGTATGTATAGCCTAATAAAGTATTAAAGCTTTCGTGACTGCATAAAATTACTCATTGGTTTTTTCGGTAAAGTCACGTATGTAGAAATACAATAAAATTATATTATTTATTGTATTTCTACATACGTGACTTTACCGAAAAAAACAATGAGTATGTATAGCCTGTTCATCCTGGCGTACGTATGTATATTGTGTTCAGGCTGGCATACGTACGTAAAGCCTGTCTTGTCTGGCGTACGTATACATACCCTGGTCATTATCAGGATCATACTAACCAATGCTATTACCACAATGCAACCTTCATCATCACCATCATACTATCACCATATCATCACCAGCATCCAGATCACCATCCACATCAAAACATAATGAGTGGCACCACCATCAACACTATCACTACCACTCTCACTACTATCAGCACAATCATCAGCCACCACCACTATTACCAACAACAAGAACAGGCGCCATATGCCAATAAGTGGCGGTGACATCACCACGGCGGTTGTCTCAGGCCAGGTGCACTCCGAAGCCACGTCCAGTGTCGAAGGCTCGCTAACAGGAGCTCACGGAACAGAGCCAGGTGCCATGGGTTGACTGACTGCAATGACTGGGGCAGATGCACCAGCTGTGCACGCGACTGTGCCAACTTGCTGCATTTTAGCCGCCCGGCACTCCGCTCTTTATTGTGAGCATCGCTCCTCTGCCCTTCGTTGTTGTTGGAGGGCGAATATTACCACCACTGTCAATACCATCATGGGTATCACTCGCACCACCATCCCAACTGTCCCTGCCACCACCGGCCCCACCACCACCGTGCACGGCTTACCGAGGCATCTCCTCTGCGATCTTCATGAGCATGTGGTTTGGGGGGACGTATCTGTGACAGTAGGAGCACAACACACACCGGTCAGGCCAGGGCACTATGCACGTCGCAGCAATAACAATAATCACACAGGCCGTACAAGCCCAACAACGCAACAGCTACAGTAATCGTACTACGCAACCATTGACCTACGGCACTGGAATGTGCAGTTTCTACAACTGGTTCAGGATCACGATCAGGTAAATAAAAAGTGCTGCGTTGTACACCCCAGTCTTTTACTGTGCTATATTATAAAACACCCGTGTATCGATATTACCATTTTAATGTGCAATTTTATTGAGGGACTGTGTGTTGTTTTGGTGCGGTCTTGGATCGTTTTTGTTGTTGTTTTGCTGCCTTGCCCTAGAGTGCATTGAGTGTAAAAAAATCTACAGTAATTAATGTAATAATGCAATTTGTACTTGTATACTTCATATTCATACATTTTTCGCTACTCTGGACATCTGTGATAAAGAGTTCATAGCTCATCGGATTCCTCCAGTCTAAATAAATATTCTGATAAATCAAGATAAATATTTTGAACGCTGTGGTGTTGTTCTGTTTGCTGTGTTATTCTACGCTGTCAGAAAGTCCCGTGCTTTGCTGCACTATGCTATGCAGTGCAGTACACGGCTATTTCAGCGCCACGGGCGCTCTCACCCCGTGCTCTCGTCCTCGGCGCGTGCCGTGCGGTCGCGCCAGGCGTACGGGAGCCGGGCGGCGCTGCACTGCTGCACATCCAGTGGCTGCTTGTGCTTGTGCAGCAGCTCCAGGTAGGAGTCCTCGGTGAACACCGGCTTGTGGTAGCGCTGAGACACACACACACGCACACAGGGAGAGAGGGGGAGATGGAACAACGCAAGTAGTGACAGCGGCAGCAATAATTACCAGGGTTCAGACTTGTTTGGTATGCTTCTCTCTCTGTGTCGCCTGTTGTATCTGTGTTAGTTCCCCCCTACTTGGGTGTCTGTATATACATCTGGGGTTATGTGTTTCCTCTCTCTCGTAAATTTAGCTCTTCTGTACCTGATGATGGCTGCTTGTGTTGCAACCAAAACGTCGTACGCTATTATCTTATTTTATTATTTCTCATTTATACGTGACTTTACCGAAAAAACCAAAGAGTAATTACCTGGGATGTTAAAACGATCATCGGTTAACTGGTAATTTTTTTCAGCATCAATTACCAGTTCTGAAAGTCGGTAACCAATGTTTCCAGTGGGATTTTTTATCGTGAATGCACTAATTAGGATGCATGAACATTACAACGGTACGGCGGGCCCGAGTCACCACATTGAACATAAATCGGCATTTTGCGACCCCCTCCACTGCCACTGTGTAGCATATTATTACGTTCCAGGGACTCTATGAGATGATAGGACAATAATCTACACACATTACACCATGAACTATATCACTTCGTTGATCTAGTTAAAAAGATAAATATATTCTTTGTTTATTGCTCGAGGCCTTTTAACGGAATAAACAATATTTTCGGAGGGGTGGGAAAACTTTCGAGAGTGAGAGTGGTGGATTTGCTTACAAAGATAGGCTTGCAACTTGCTCACTGGTGGAGCCAGTGGGGGGTGGGGTGGCACGTGCCCCCCCAATGATCCGATCGAAATCCCTAATTGAGATCGGATCATTGGGGTTTATTGGTAATAAATCAGCATTTTGCGACCCTCACTGCCACCGTGTAGCATATTATTACGTGTCAGGGACTCCATGAGATGATAGGACAATAGTCCGAGTCCATAATTGGCAATAAGTAACGGCAAAGCAGTTATAAGTGACTCACAGAATTGTGCGCAGTTGCGTATACAGGACACGACTTCCCTGAAGGCATCAACACCTTCAGCGAGCGCGATGCCGATCACACAACGCAGTTCGAATTCGATCCTTGATCGATGGCTGCACCATCGCCGCACACGCGTCAAATAAAAACCAAGGGACAAGTCCTTACTTACTAACACTACCTTTTTTCATTGCTGGAGGGGTTGCCCCCCCACCTGAAAATCCTGGCTCAGCCATTGCCCACGCACCACTCACCTTGAGTGCCACAGTTCGGCTCTGGTCCCACACAAGCTGCAGGAGGTTGGGTCGGCCCAGCGCCTTGGTGAGCAGGTCGGTGCGGACGCGGTCGTACACGTACAGCAGGTAGTGCGTGTCGGCACGCGCATAGTGCAGCATGTCTGGCAGGAGAGGCCTGTGTGTGTGCGTGCATACGTGGATGTGTGCAAGTGTTGGTGTGCATGTGTATGCAATTGTGAGTGTGTATGTGTTTGTGTGTGAGTGTGTGCATGCGAGTGTGTATGAGACGCAGATGTTAATGTACTGCAACATTTATCTGTTGACCCATGTTTCATTTCCGGTGAAGGCTAACATCATTTGGGAGTGATATAAAAACCAGTATTGGACCTCCCCCAAGACTGACTGGGCCTTAAATGAGTACCTAGTATAAGATATGATCAGCACTGGGGAAACAAAGGAGGTCAGGCATGATGCTAACCACATTACCCTCTCAAACATTGTGCCAGCCTTAATAAGGGCTCGCTAAGATAACTTGAGTGGGGAGGGGGGTGAAAGTGCTTCATATGTACTGTTCTATGAGCCCAGTGATGGGACTTCAATTCCTCACCCTGGCGAACTAGATTCAGCAGTCTATTCAGGCGACACGGGGGATCTTTGTCCTTGTGTGTGAATGTGTAAGCAGTAGAGTAGCGGCTAGCACCCTGTGCTATGAACCTGGTGAAACGAGTTCGATTTCTACTCACGGCCAACACCTGTGACAATTATCTGAACCGGCCCCGGGCCTCCACTAGCTCGACTCAGCCTTAGTTGAGGCTATACAGGGGATCTTTGCCTTTGTTTTTGTAAGTGTGTACAAGTTAGCCCGTGCATGCGCGCGCGTATGCAGAGGTTCGAGCAAGTGCGGCGTGCGTACCGGATGCGCCAGTCAGCCAGCTGGTACTGCTTGTCGGTAGACAGGCTGCAGTAGTGCATGAGGAGGTGGGCGAGCGAGTTTCTGGCGAGGCCGAGGGAGCGCGCCGCTGGGTGCGTGTCGAACAGGCCCACCACGTACAGGCCCAGGTCACGTTGCAGCCACTCAATGTCCGAGTCCGCTCCATGGAAAACCTGCGCCCCCGCCACACCGCAGCGTCAATCACCACGTCACCGTGGCAATCACTGCGCCACTGCGTCGCCGCGTCAAGCACCACGCCTCTCACGTGGCCGGTGCTCAAGATATGGTTACAACGTCCCTAGTAACCATCGTCGCCGCCGCCGCCGCTGTCAACAAGGCATGGCTGCAGCCAGCCCCCCTTGATTGCTTCCTTTTTTTATTTCCCTTGCTCGCTCCGACCTGCTCCCTCCTATTCTTTGGTCCTTTCGGTAAAGTCACCACCACGTAGAAGGGAAGCAATAAAATAATACAAATATAAAACAATACAATTCTCACGACGTTTCGACTGCAACACAAGCAATCGTCATCAGGTGTGAAAACCACAGCAAGAATTTTATTGTTTTATATTTTTATCATTTTATTGTTTCCCTTCTACGTGGTGACTTTACCGAAAGAACCAAGAATATCAATCCCTGCAGTCACGAAAGCTTTAAATAAATAAAAAAAATTCTGCTCCCTCCTGTTCTCCCCGTGTAATTCTGCGCCCCGAGATGTTTGTTACGCTTTAGGTGCAATACAAGTGCAATTTATTGTTGTAAACATTCACCCAATGGCATTCATATCGAGTGTGCAGGCAGTGCAATGATACATTGGCAGCAAGCTGGAGGGACCCAGGCGTCGTGCTACAAAGTCGGCGAGGGAGAGGGATGTCTCTCTCCTTGTTTTGCTGTCTCACTCGATTATTTTGTTTATGCATGTCTACGTGCACGCGTGCCTCTCACCTTGACAATGTTGGGGTTGGTGAAGGCCTCGTTGAGGATGTGCAGGTCGTCGCGCAGCATCAGTGTGTCGATAATGAAGTCCTCTTCGCGCGTCGAGATTTGCATGAGGCAGGTGATGCCCAGGAAGGAACGGTATGAGTGATGCTACGGGGCCACGCACAGGAATAGCCGCTCAACGGTGGGCGGACAAACAAGAGTAGAAGAGGCAGATAGGCGGTCGAGCGGGACGAAAGCACACAGACGGCACAACCCAACAAACCAACCGCACATCATAACTCGATATTATACGACCACACACGTCACACTCACATGCTGGCACTCACCCAGACAACAAACACAGATCCCCCGTAGAGCTTTAACAGACTGTTGGGACAAGTGCTGTTAGAGAGCACCTATGAAAGCCGAAACGGCACACGAGGGGTTGGGTGGCCAGCACCACGCCCGGCCGCCTTTGTCTCCCAAGCGGCAATGTTTTTAAACACCGCACCAGGTACTCAATTGAGGCCGAGTCAAACTAGGGGAGGCCCAGGACCGGTTCAGATAATTGTGCTCTCGCACAGTCGATACGACGACCGGCTCCTCTTGAGGGCGCTCCACCTTCATCTTCTTCTCCGCTGCAGACACGGGGATCCGTCACTCATGGCGCGTGCGTGCAGTAGTGTGCTGGTTAATGCACTGCAAACCCAGTGATCTGATTTCAATTCCCGCTTGCGATCAACAGCAATGGCAAATATTTGATCAAGTCCTGGGCCTCCCCGAGGTCGACGGAGCCTTAAATGAGTACCGGGCACGATGTGTAATCATCAGTGCTGGGGAAACAAAGGCAGCCGAGCCTGGTGTTGACTACCCACCCCTCGTGTAATCCTGGATCTTCAGAGACGCTTGCTAACAGCACTTGCCCCAAGTCTGTTAAAGGTGATACGATTTTTGTTTTTGTCGTGTGTGTGTGCGTGAGCAACGCCTCGACTTCTGTACGTGTCTGCATGTGTGTGTGTGCACATGCACGTGCAAATGTTTGTGACTGCTGGATTAGTGCATGTCTCTGTGTTCATGGTGTGTGTGTGTGCCTTCACCGTGTTTGGCTTTTGCAGACTGTGCAGAGCTCTTCTTTGGTTTCTCTGGCGCTTTCATCAGTTTCCAGCGACTATAGATCTACAGAGACGGATGAGATAGCACTCAACGGGTTCTCATCACTCACTCAGTCAACTACTTAAACACTCATTCACTTACTCAGCCACTCAGGTACTCGTTCAACGATCCAACCACTCATGCGCTCAACTACACTCTCTCACCTACCCAAGCACTCACTCAACCATTCATTCACCCACTCATCTGCTCAAACATGCACTCAAATAACCACATTAATCACCAAACCACTAAAATTCCTCACTCAGCACCCATCCGCACAAGTGGTTTGTGAAATGGAATGATGGAGATAATGATGATGATGGAGATGTGAGCAAGATGTTAGCACACAACAATCACGTGTTACCTCAAACACTTTTGAGTTAGGATCCAATTTCTTTTCTTGAAATGGCAGAGATTTCCCGTCACTGGATGGTAGATACTGCAAGCACAAGCACAAGCGAACTTTTTATTTTCACAAGCGAACTTTTTATTTTCAACCACTTCAAGTCCCCACGTCTTCATGTTTCCAGGATTTGGTGTCAATGAAGACCGTTTTATCCAAATCCTAAGTGACCCCGTGTTACGTGTGACCCTGTGCTAATATTGTGTCTCTATGCCTCCTATCTGTCTCTCATTTACCATGCCTCCTGTGTGTTCCCCACGTCCCTAAGTCGCTTGTATCGCTGCATTGTCTTGGTGTCCTTGAAATTCCCGTGTCTCAAAGTCCATGTATCTCAATGCCACTCAACTACCCCTGTGCCTCCACATGTCCCTGTCTCCCCATGTCTCACCATGCCAAAGGGGTTGACGAACGTCTGCAGGACACGCGCTGCCTTCATCTGGGACGTGGAGCTCTGAGCAGTGCGAGCCTCGTTCAGCTGCTCTTCGCTGTCCTGCACACCACAGCAGAGCGCAGAGCGCTACAGCACATCGCAGCGCACTACAGCAACATGACAGCAATTTCAGCACAGCTCAGAATGCGACAGCACACAAGAGAACACACAGAACGCTCCAGCACATGATGGCTAACACAACAAACACAGCACGGTACAGAAAGCTACAGCACACGAGATCACACACACAGTGCTTTCGCCAGCAGTGTGGGAGATGAGACATGGGTTGGTTGTGGTCGTGTGAGGATGTTGGGCTCACGTCAAACAGGGTGAGGACCGGGCGCGTGGCAGGCACCGCCCTCCGTGCTCCCTCCACTGCACCACACAAAGAAAAAAGTCAAAGATCCTCAATATAGCCTTGAAAAGACTTTTAGTGCAAGTGCTGTTAGCGAGCATCTACGAAGGTCAGCACGGAACACGAAGGGGATGGGAGGACCAACACTACACCCAGCCACCTTTGTCTCCCCAGTGCTGATGCTTTACACGCACTGAGTACTCATTTAAGGCTGAATTAATCTAAGGGAGCCCCAGGACCGGTTTAGATATTCGTCACCGGTGTTGGCCATAAGCAGCAATCGAACTTGGGTCGCCAGGTTAATAGTGCAGCACGCTAACCAGCTAAACTACTGCTGTTCGTCGTGACCGGGAATGGAACTTAGGCCGTCAGGATCGTGCCACTACACACTACCACTGCACAACCGCTCTCTAGTGACATACAGACATACGCTAGCACAGAAGATGCACAGAGATACAGACTGAAGAATACACACGTGAACACACACACCCACACACACGCAATAATATACAGGGCCACACACCTGTTGCAACCGCTGACACACAAGACATACGCATGCAGACAGGCAAATAAAGACATGTTAACAGAGACACAGGAATGAATACACACACATGTGAATGAAAATGCACGCAATTGAACACAGACACAAAGATAGCGAAATAAATAATATGCACATACACGCAGCAGCCAAAGAAGGGTCATTGCTTAAAACATCACCTATTATGTAAGTTTTACTTTTAGGACAATGTTACTGAAAAGTATTTTGTTATTTTTGCTTGTGCCCCACTGTAAATGCAGTCAGGACATTATTTGTTATTTATTTCAATAAATTATGTTTAATTTGTACACAGAGAATGGCAATTATTTGTATGATTACTACTCAAATTATGAGTGTGATATTAAAAAACAGCACAGTATTTTTTCATGTCAATAAAATGAAATCTACTCGTGACAGGCTAGGTGTACTCATCAACTGTCACGAATAAAAAAATATAATCCATATCATGAGCATTGCCAATATAACCAGCACAACTAAGTGTGAGCTACCCTCAGTACCGTGCCTTGTGATTGGCTGCCTGTCGTCCAATGATAAGCCATCGTGAGGACAGAAGAGAGGGTTTTCCAATCGCTGTCAAACACAGAAGAAAATTGATTGAACAATCAGTGCCACACTAGGGTGGGCATACAAATGATACCATTAATGTCACCTTTGGGGGATTGAAACATCTAGATTGTACTGTCAGGGTCAGGCCATGAACCAACAAAATCACACAGGGGTGTCAACCTACACAACAATCGGAACATTATTCACACTCTAAGGACGGACATGAACTGAGCTCCTCATTGTCACGACGGTTTGGGGACGTGGAATTAAAAAAAGAACCACAAATGAGAGTTCTGTGCCGGATGAGAAAATGAGATGTAGAGTTTATAATCGCAAGTAAAGAGGGCATTTGTGTGATGAGTTTTGGTCTCTGGTCACCTCTGTCCGGGTGATGAATGTTCTCGATGGAGCCTTGATGGGCGTTTCGCTCTGCGGGAACAGCAGCAATGATTATTAAACAAACGCAACCTTTACTGCAACGAGTCATTACTTTTGCAGTCACTTGTGCCTGATTGTGACCATCAACTCGCTACATTTGTGAACGTCGTTTAACCACGGGTGGCTGAAACTCCCAAGATTCAAAACCTAGGATCTTAGCCGGGTGGTGTTGGTGGTGAAGTCCTGTAACCCAGCACTATGGAGGCAATAAGGGTGGGTGGATCACACAAATGTTGTTAAACTCCCTTCCCGTTGCTTTTCAGGTGTGATAGCATGGTCTGCCAGAAGGGGGTACAGCAAAGGTTGACTTCATCTGTTCGTTCTGTATGGGATCGACTGTTGCCTCCTCGCATGCGTGGGTTTTCTCCAGGAACCCCGGTTCCCTCCCATATGTAAACACTCATTCATTGGTTGATAACACCTTCATATATAGACGACCACAAAGCTTGGGGGGAAATTTGGCACAGGCTCACCAGGTGGTGAGCCTGTGCCAAATACTACTCACAGGCTCACCACCTGGCGAGCCTGTGAGTAGTTCTCTCGCTTCGAGTGAGCGAATAATGTGGAGTGTGTCACAAGTTAAAACATATTATTGAAGCAGTGCCGGATCATTGTGTTTGACCCAGTATTGGCCCCAGGAGCCACCCAGTCACCACCTATATTAAATCCATACTCTTTGGTTCTTTCGGTAAAGTCAGATAGGTAGAAAAACAATAGATTACGACGTTTCGATGGCAACACAAGCAATCGTCATCAGGTGGGACAACCACACCAACTGCTGTCTTCAGCAGTTGGTGTGGTTGTCCCACTGCTGTCTTCAGCAGTTGGTGTGGTTGTACCACCTGATGACGATTGCTTGTGTTGCGATCGAAACGTCGTGATCTAATATTTTTCTACCTACGTGGCTTTACCGAAAGAACCAAAGAGTATGGATTCCTGCAGTCACGAAAGCTTCAAATCAAGATTATATTAAATGTTTGATTATATTTATTTATGAACATTCTGCCTCTGACCACTCGCTATCCCTCTCCCCCTATGACTTTCAGTCTCTGTCTTCCACTCTCTTTTGTCTCTGTTCTCGTTCTCCGACTCTCTTGCCCTATCTATCCTTCATCCGTATCTCAACCCTGGCCGTCCATTATGAACCCCTCGCTGCTCCACCGAGCCGCCTCCGCTTCTGCGCTCAGCTTGATGAGCGGGACGAGGCGTGCCTGCTTGACGAGCTGCCACAGCTCATTGGCGTTCTGCCTCACGAGGGACGGCACTGGATTGCAGCACGCGAGCACGCCCTGCAGCTCCCTGCGTCGGCAACGACGATGTCAACATGTTAGAGCAGCGACACGCGTCACAACACAACGCCAGAGCAATGCAACATCACGGCAAAAACCACGTCACAGCAACAACACAATCTCACAGAAACAGCACAACGTTACAACAAGCCAGCACTCCCTCTCTGTCTTGCATCAAACAGCAATGGCGTGGACTAGGGTGCATATAGCCGTTGATACTGGCAAAAGCATATCCGTTCAAGATGGCGTACATATATCCTATTCATGCTGGTGTACATACGTATATTGTTCATTCTGGCGAACGTGCGTATAGGCAGCTCAGGAAAGTCTATGTATGTATAGCCTAATAAAGTATTAAAGCTTTCGTGACTGCATAAAATTACTCATTGGTTTTTTCGGTAAAGTCACGTATGTAGAAATACAATAAAATTATATTATTTATTGTATTTCTACATACGTGACTTTACCGAAAAAAACAATGAGTATGTATAGCCTGTTCATCCTGGCGTACGTATGTATATTGTGTTCAGGCTGGCATACGTACGTAAAGCCTGTCTTGTCTGGCGTACGTATACATACCCTGGTCATTATCAGGATCATACTAACCAATGCTATTACCACAATGCAACCTTCATCATCACCATCATACTATCACCATATCATCACCAGCATCCAGATCACCATCCACATCAAAACATAATGAGTGGCACCACCATCAACACTATCACTACCACTCTCACTACTATCAGCACAATCATCAGCCACCACCACTATTACCAACAACAAGAACAGGCGCCATATGCCAATAAGTGGCGGTGACATCACCACGGCGGTTGTCTCAGGCCAGGTGCACTCCGAAGCCACGTCCAGTGTCGAAGGCTCGCTAACAGGAGCTCACGGAACAGAGCCAGGTGCCATGGGTTGACTGACTGCAATGACTGGGGCAGATGCACCAGCTGTGCACGCGACTGTGCCAACTTGCTGCATTTTAGCCGCCCGGCACTCCGCTCTTTATTGTGAGCATCGCTCCTCTGCCCTTCGTTGTTGTTGGAGGGCGAATATTACCACCACTGTCAATACCATCATGGGTATCACTCGCACCACCATCCCAACTGTCCCTGCCACCACCGGCCCCACCACCACCGTGCACGGCTTACCGAGGCATCTCCTCTGCGATCTTCATGAGCATGTGGTTTGGGGGGACGTATCTGTGACAGTAGGAGCACAACACACACCGGTCAGGCCAGGGCACTATGCACGTCGCAGCAATAACAATAATCACACAGGCCGTACAAGCCCAACAACGCAACAGCTACAGTAATCGTACTACGCAACCATTGACCTACGGCACTGGAATGTGCAGTTTCTACAACTGGTTCAGGATCACGATCAGGTAAATAAAAAGTGCTGCGTTGTACACCCCAGTCTTTTACTGTGCTATATTATAAAACACCCGTGTATCGATATTACCATTTTAATGTGCAATTTTATTGAGGGACTGTGTGTTGTTTTGGTGCGGTCTTGGATCGTTTTTGTTGTTGTTTTGCTGCCTTGCCCTAGAGTGCATTGAGTGTAAAAAAATCTACAGTAATTAATGTAATAATGCAATTTGTACTTGTATACTTCATATTCATACATTTTTCGCTACTCTGGACATCTGTGATAAAGAGTTCATAGCTCATCGGATTCCTCCAGTCTAAATAAATATTCTGATAAATCAAGATAAATATTTTGAACGCTGTGGTGTTGTTCTGTTTGCTGTGTTATTCTACGCTGTCAGAAAGTCCCGTGCTTTGCTGCACTATGCTATGCAGTGCAGTACACGGCTATTTCAGCGCCACGGGCGCTCTCACCCCGTGCTCTCGTCCTCGGCGCGTGCCGTGCGGTCGCGCCAGGCGTACGGGAGCCGGGCGGCGCTGCACTGCTGCACATCCAGTGGCTGCTTGTGCTTGTGCAGCAGCTCCAGGTAGGAGTCCTCGGTGAACACCGGCTTGTGGTAGCGCTGAGACACACACACACGCACACAGGGAGAGAGGGGGAGATGGAACAACGCAAGTAGTGACAGCGGCAGCAATAATTACCAGGGTTCAGACTTGTTTGGTATGCTTCTCTCTCTGTGTCGCCTGTTGTATCTGTGTTAGTTCCCCCCTACTTGGGTGTCTGTATATACATCTGGGGTTATGTGTTTCCTCTCTCTCGTAAATTTAGCTCTTCTGTACCTGATGATGGCTGCTTGTGTTGCAACCAAAACGTCGTACGCTATTATCTTATTTTATTATTTCTCATTTATACGTGACTTTACCGAAAAAACCAAAGAGTAATTACCTGGGATGTTAAAACGATCATCGGTTAACTGGTAATTTTTTTCAGCATCAATTACCAGTTCTGAAAGTCGGTAACCAATGTTTCCAGTGGGATTTTTTATCGTGAATGCACTAATTAGGATGCATGAACATTACAACGGTACGGCGGGCCCGAGTCACCACATTGAACATAAATCGGCATTTTGCGACCCCCTCCACTGCCACTGTGTAGCATATTATTACGTTCCAGGGACTCTATGAGATGATAGGACAATAATCTACACACATTACACCATGAACTATATCACTTCGTTGATCTAGTTAAAAAGATAAATATATTCTTTGTTTATTGCTCGAGGCCTTTTAACGGAATAAACAATATTTTCGGAGGGGTGGGAAAACTTTCGAGAGTGAGAGTGGTGGATTTGCTTACAAAGATAGGCTTGCAACTTGCTCACTGGTGGAGCCAGTGGGGGGTGGGGTGGCACGTGCCCCCCCAATGATCCGATCGAAATCCCTAATTGAGATCGGATCATTGGGGTTTATTGGTAATAAATCAGCATTTTGCGACCCTCACTGCCACCGTGTAGCATATTATTACGTGTCAGGGACTCCATGAGATGATAGGACAATAGTCCGAGTCCATAATTGGCAATAAGTAACGGCAAAGCAGTTATAAGTGACTCACAGAATTGTGCGCAGTTGCGTATACAGGACACGACTTCCCTGAAGGCATCAACACCTTCAGCGAGCGCGATGCCGATCACACAACGCAGTTCGAATTCGATCCTTGATCGATGGCTGCACCATCGCCGCACACGCGTCAAATAAAAACCAAGGGACAAGTCCTTACTTACTAACACTACCTTTTTTCATTGCTGGAGGGGTTGCCCCCCCACCTGAAAATCCTGGCTCAGCCATTGCCCACGCACCACTCACCTTGAGTGCCACAGTTCGGCTCTGGTCCCACACAAGCTGCAGGAGGTTGGGTCGGCCCAGCGCCTTGGTGAGCAGGTCGGTGCGGACGCGGTCGTACACGTACAGCAGGTAGTGCGTGTCGGCACGCGCATAGTGCAGCATGTCTGGCAGGAGAGGCCTGTGTGTGTGCGTGCATACGTGGATGTGTGCAAGTGTTGGTGTGCATGTGTATGCAATTGTGAGTGTGTATGTGTTTGTGTGTGAGTGTGTGCATGCGAGTGTGTATGAGACGCAGATGTTAATGTACTGCAACATTTATCTGTTGACCCATGTTTCATTTCCGGTGAAGGCTAACATCATTTGGGAGTGATATAAAAACCAGTATTGGACCTCCCCCAAGACTGACTGGGCCTTAAATGAGTACCTAGTATAAGATATGATCAGCACTGGGGAAACAAAGGAGGTCAGGCATGATGCTAACCACATTACCCTCTCAAACATTGTGCCAGCCTTAATAAGGGCTCGCTAAGATAACTTGAGTGGGGAGGGGGGTGAAAGTGCTTCATATGTACTGTTCTATGAGCCCAGTGATGGGACTTCAATTCCTCACCCTGGCGAACTAGATTCAGCAGTCTATTCAGGCGACACGGGGGATCTTTGTCCTTGTGTGTGAATGTGTAAGCAGTAGAGTAGCGGCTAGCACCCTGTGCTATGAACCTGGTGAAACGAGTTCGATTTCTACTCACGGCCAACACCTGTGACAATTATCTGAACCGGCCCCGGGCCTCCACTAGCTCGACTCAGCCTTAGTTGAGGCTATACAGGGGATCTTTGCCTTTGTTTTTGTAAGTGTGTACAAGTTAGCCCGTGCATGCGCGCGCGTATGCAGAGGTTCGAGCAAGTGCGGCGTGCGTACCGGATGCGCCAGTCAGCCAGCTGGTACTGCTTGTCGGTAGACAGGCTGCAGTAGTGCATGAGGAGGTGGGCGAGCGAGTTTCTGGCGAGGCCGAGGGAGCGCGCCGCTGGGTGCGTGTCGAACAGGCCCACCACGTACAGGCCCAGGTCACGTTGCAGCCACTCAATGTCCGAGTCCGCTCCATGGAAAACCTGCGCCCCCGCCACACCGCAGCGTCAATCACCACGTCACCGTGGCAATCACTGCGCCACTGCGTCGCCGCGTCAAGCACCACGCCTCTCACGTGGCCGGTGCTCAAGATATGGTTACAACGTCCCTAGTAACCATCGTCGCCGCCGCCGCCGCTGTCAACAAGGCATGGCTGCAGCCAGCCCCCCTTGATTGCTTCCTTTTTTTATTTCCCTTGCTCGCTCCGACCTGCTCCCTCCTATTCTTTGGTCCTTTCGGTAAAGTCACCACCACGTAGAAGGGAAGCAATAAAATAATACAAATATAAAACAATACAATTCTCACGACGTTTCGACTGCAACACAAGCAATCGTCATCAGGTGTGAAAACCACAGCAAGAATTTTATTGTTTTATATTTTTATCATTTTATTGTTTCCCTTCTACGTGGTGACTTTACCGAAAGAACCAAGAATATCAATCCCTGCAGTCACGAAAGCTTTAAATAAATAAAAAAAATTCTGCTCCCTCCTGTTCTCCCCGTGTAATTCTGCGCCCCGAGATGTTTGTTACGCTTTAGGTGCAATACAAGTGCAATTTATTGTTGTAAACATTCACCCAATGGCATTCATATCGAGTGTGCAGGCAGTGCAATGATACATTGGCAGCAAGCTGGAGGGACCCAGGCGTCGTGCTACAAAGTCGGCGAGGGAGAGGGATGTCTCTCTCCTTGTTTTGCTGTCTCACTCGATTATTTTGTTTATGCATGTCTACGTGCACGCGTGCCTCTCACCTTGACAATGTTGGGGTTGGTGAAGGCCTCGTTGAGGATGTGCAGGTCGTCGCGCAGCATCAGTGTGTCGATAATGAAGTCCTCTTCGCGCGTCGAGATTTGCATGAGGCAGGTGATGCCCAGGAAGGAACGGTATGAGTGATGCTACGGGGCCACGCACAGGAATAGCCGCTCAACGGTGGGCGGACAAACAAGAGTAGAAGAGGCAGATAGGCGGTCGAGCGGGACGAAAGCACACAGACGGCACAACCCAACAAACCAACCGCACATCATAACTCGATATTATACGACCACACACGTCACACTCACATGCTGGCACTCACCCAGACAACAAACACAGATCCCCCGTAGAGCTTTAACAGACTGTTGGGACAAGTGCTGTTAGAGAGCACCTATGAAAGCCGAAACGGCACACGAGGGGTTGGGTGGCCAGCACCACGCCCGGCCGCCTTTGTCTCCCAAGCGGCAATGTTTTTAAACACCGCACCAGGTACTCAATTGAGGCCGAGTCAAACTAGGGGAGGCCCAGGACCGGTTCAGATAATTGTGCTCTCGCACAGTCGATACGACGACCGGCTCCTCTTGAGGGCGCTCCACCTTCATCTTCTTCTCCGCTGCAGACACGGGGATCCGTCACTCATGGCGCGTGCGTGCAGTAGTGTGCTGGTTAATGCACTGCAAACCCAGTGATCTGATTTCAATTCCCGCTTGCGATCAACAGCAATGGCAAATATTTGATCAAGTCCTGGGCCTCCCCGAGGTCGACGGAGCCTTAAATGAGTACCGGGCACGATGTGTAATCATCAGTGCTGGGGAAACAAAGGCAGCCGAGCCTGGTGTTGACTACCCACCCCTCGTGTAATCCTGGATCTTCAGAGACGCTTGCTAACAGCACTTGCCCCAAGTCTGTTAAAGGTGATACGATTTTTGTTTTTGTCGTGTGTGTGTGCGTGAGCAACGCCTCGACTTCTGTACGTGTCTGCATGTGTGTGTGTGCACATGCACGTGCAAATGTTTGTGACTGCTGGATTAGTGCATGTCTCTGTGTTCATGGTGTGTGTGTGTGCCTTCACCGTGTTTGGCTTTTGCAGACTGTGCAGAGCTCTTCTTTGGTTTCTCTGGCGCTTTCATCAGTTTCCAGCGACTATAGATCTACAGAGACGGGTGAGATAGCACTCAACGGGTTCTCATCACTCACTCAGTCAACTACTTAAACACTCATTCACTTACTCAGCCACTCAGGTACTCGTTCAACGATCCAACCACTCATGCGCTCAACTACACCCTCTCACCTACCCAAGCACTCACTCAACCATTCATTCACCCACTCATCTGCTCAAACATGCACTCAAATAACCACATTAATCACAAAACCACTAAAATTCCTCACTCAGCACCCATCCGCACAAGTGGTTTGTGAAATGGAATGATGGAGATAATGATGATGATGGAGATGTGAGCAAGATGTTAGCACACAACAATCACGTGTTACCTCAAACACTTTTGAGTTAGGATCCAATTTCTTTTCTTGAAATGGCAGAGATTTCCCGTCACTGGATGGTAGATACTGCAAGCACAAGCACATGAACAGATGCACAAGCGAACTAGGACACACGCGCAAGGAAACAAACACACGACCCTGTGCATGTCCTCTTTTTATTTTCAACCACTTCAAGTCCCCACGTCTTCATGTTTCCAGGATTTCTGCGTCAATGAAGACCGTTTTATCCAAATTCTAAGTGACCCCGTGTTACATGTGACCCTGTGCTAATATTGTGTCTCTATGCCTCCTATCTGTCTCTCATTTACCATGCCTCCTGTGTGTTCCCCACGTCCCTAAGTCACTTGTATCGCTGCATTGTCTTGGTGTCCTTGTAATTCCCGTGTCTCAAAGTCCATGTATCTCCTTGGCACTCAACTACCCCTGTGCCTCCACATGTCCCTGTCTCCCCATGTCTCACCATGCCAAAGGGGTTGACGAACGTCTGCAGGACACGCGCTGCCTTCATCTGGGACGTGGAGCTCTGAGCAGTGCGAGCCTCGTTCTGCTGCTCTTCGCTGTCCTGCACACCACAGCAGAGCGCTACAGCACATCGCAGCGCACTACAGCAACATGACAGCAATTTCAGCACAGCTCAGAATGCGACAGCACACAAGAGAATGCACAGAACGCCCCAGCACATGATGGCTAACACAGCAAACACAGCACGGTACAGAAAGCTACAGCACACGAGATCACACACACAGTGCTTTCGCCAGCGGTGTGGGAGATGAGACATGGTTTGGTTGTGGTCGTGTGAGGATGGTGGGCTCACGTAAATCAGGGTGAGGACCGGGTGCGTGGCAGGCACCGCCCTCCGTGCTCCCTCCACTGCACCACACAAAGACAAAAGTCAAAGATCCTCAATATAGCCTTGAAAAGACTTTCAGGGCAAGTGCTGTTAGCGAGCATCTACGAAGGTCAGCACAGAACACGAAGGGGATAGGAGGACCAATACTACACCCAGCCACCTTTGTCTCCCCAGTGCTGATGCTTTACACACACTGAGTACTCATTTAAGGCTGAATTAATCTAAGGGAGCCCCAGGACCGGTTTAGATATTCGTCACCGGTGTTGGCCATAAGCAGCAATCGAACTTGGGTCGCCAGGTTAATAGTGCAGCACGCTAACCAGCTAAACTACTGCTGTTCGTCGTGACCGGGAATGGAACTTAGGCCATCAGGAACGTGCCACTACACACTACCACTGCACAACCGTTCTCTAGTGACATACAGACATACGCTAGCACAGAAGATGCACAGAGATACAGACTGAACAATACACACGTGAAGACACACACCCACACACGCGCAATAATATACAGGGCCACACACCTGTTGCAACCGCTGACACACAAGACATACGCATGCAGACAGGCAAATAAAGACACGTTAACAGAGACACAGGAATGAATACACACATATGAATGGAAATGCACGCAATTGAACACAGACATAGACACAAAGTGAAATAAATAATACGCACATACACGCAGCAGCCAAAGAAGGGTCATTGCTTAAAACATCACCTATTATGTAAGTTTTACTTTTAGGACAATGTTACTGAAAAGTATTTTGTTATTTTTGCTTGTGCCCCACTGTAAATGCAGTCAGGACATTACTTGTTATTTATTTCACTAAATTACGTTTAATTTGTACACAGAACATGGCAATTATTTGTATGATTACTACTCAAATTATGAGTGTGATATTCAAAAACAGCACAGTATTTTTTTCATGTCAATATAATGAAATCTACTCGTGACAGGCTAGGTGTTCTCATCAACTGTCACGAAAAAAAATATATAATCCATATCATGAGCTTTGCCGATATAACCAGCACAACTAAGTGTGAGCTACCTTCAGTACCGTGCCTTGTGATTGGCTGCCTGTCGTCCAATGATAAGCCATCGTGAGGACAGAAGAGAGGGTTTTCCAATCGCTGTCAAAATACAGAAGAAAATTGATTGAACAATCAGTGCCACACTAGGGTGGGCATACAAATGATACCATTAAGCTCACCTTTGGGGGATTGAAACATCTAGATTGTACTGTCTGGGTCAGGCCATGAACCAACAAAATCACACAGGGGTGTCAACCTACACAACAATCGGAACATTATTCACACGCTAAGGACGGACATGAACTGAGCTCCTCATTGTCACGACGGTTTGGGGACGTGGAATTCAAAAAAAAGAACCACAAATGAAGAGTTCTGTGCCGGATAATGAAAATGAGATGTACAGTTTATAATCGCAAGTAAAGAGGGCATTTGTGTGATGAGTTTTGGTCTCTGGTCACCTCTGTCCGGGTGATGAATGTTCTTGATGGAGCCTTGATGGGCGTTTCGCTCTGCGGGAACAGCAGCAATGATTATTAAACAAACGCAACCTTTACTGCAACGAGTCATTACTTTTGCAGTCACTTGTGCCTGGTTGTGACCATCAACTCGCTACATTTGTGAACGTCGTTTAACCACGGGTGGCTGAAACTCCCAAGATCCAAAACCTAGGATCTTAGCCAGGTGGTGTTGGTGGCGAAGTCCTTTAACCCAGCACTATGGAGGCAACAAGGGTGGGTGGATCACACAAATGTTGTTAAACTCCCTTCCCGTTGCTTTTCAGGTGTCATATCATGGCCTGCTAGAAGGGGGTACAGCAAAGGTTGACTTCATCTATTCGTTCTGTATGGGATCGACTGTTGCCTCCTCGCATGTGTGGGTTTTCTCCAGGCACTCCGGTTCCCTCCCATATGTAAACACTCATTAATTGGTTGATAACACCTTCATATAAAGACGACCACAAAGCTTGGGGGGAAATTTGGCACAGGCTCACCGCCTGGTAGCCTTTCCCGCTCGTCTGTGGTTCCCCCTCACGCCTCTGAGTCGTTCTCTCGCTTCGAGTGAGCGAATAATGTGCAGTGTGTCACAAATTAAAAAATTATTATTGAAGCAGTGCCGGATCATTGTGTTTGACCCAGTATTGGCCCCAGGAGCCACCCAGTCACCACCTATATTAAATCCATACTCTTTGGTTCTTTCGGTAAAGTCAGGTAGGTAGAACAATAATAGATCACGACGTTTCGATCGCAACACAAGCAATCGTCATCAGGTGGGACAACCACACCAACTGCTGTCTTCAGCAGTTGGTGTGGTTGTCCCACTGCTGTCTTCAGCAGTTGGTGTGGTTGTCCCACCTGATGACGATTGCTTGTGTTGCGATCGAAACGTCGTGATCTAATATTTTTCTACCTACGTGACTTTACCGAAAGAACCAAAGAGTATGGATTCCCGCAGTCACGAAAGCTTCAAATCAAGATTATATTAAATGTTTGATTATATTTATTTATGAACATTCTGCCTCTGACCACTCGCTATCCCTCTCCCCCTATGACTTTCAGTCTCTGTCTCCCACTCTTTTGTCTCTGTTCTCGTTCTCCGACTCTCTTGCCCTATCTATCCTTCATCCGTATCTCAACCGTGGCTGTCCATTATGAACCCCTCGCTGCTCCACCGAGCCGCCTCCGCTTCTGCGCTCACCTTGATGAGCGGGACGAGGCGTGCCTGCTTGACGAGCTGCCACAGCTCATTGGCGTTCTGCCTCAAGAGGGGCGGCACCGGATTGCAGCACGCGAGCACGCCCTGCAGCTCCCTGCGTCGGCAACGACGATGTCAACATGTTAGAGCAGCGACACGCGTCACAACACAACGCCAGAGCAATGCAACATCACGGCAAAACCACGTCACAGCAACAACACAATCTCACAGAAACAGCACAACGTTACAAGCCAGCACTCCCTCTCTGTCTTGCATCAAACAGCAATGGCATGGACTAGGGTGCATATAGCCGTTGATACTGGCAAAAGCATATCCGTTCAAGATGGCGTACATATATCCTATTCATGCTGGTGTACATACGTATATTGTTCATTCTGGCGTACGTGCGTATAGGCAGCTCAGGAAAGTCTATGAATGTATAGCCTAATAAAGTATTAAAGCTTTCGTGACTGAATAAAATTACTCATTGGTTTTTTCGGTAAAGTCACGTATGTAGAAATACAATAAAATTATATTATTTATTGTATTTCTACATACCTGACTTTACCGAAAAAACCAATGAGTATGTATAGCCTGTTCATCCTGGCGTACGTATGTATATTGTGTTCAGGCTGGCATACGTACGTAAAGCCTGTCTTGTCTGGCGTACGTATATATAGCCTGGTCATTATCAGGATCATACTAACCAATGCTATTACCACAATGCAACCTTCATCATCACCAACATACTATCACCATATCCATATCATCACCAGCATCCAGATCACCATCCACATCAAAACATTATGAGTGGCACCACCATCAACACTATCACTACCACTCTCACTACTACCAGCACAATCATCAGCCACCACCACTATTACCAACAACAAGAACAAGCGCCATATGCCAATAAGTGGCGGTGACATCACCATGGCGGTTGTCTCAGGCCAGGTGCACTCCGAAGCCACGTGCAGTGTCGAAGGCTCGTTAACAGGAGCTCACGGAACAGAGCCAGGTGCCATGGGTTGACTGACTGCAATGACTGGGGCAGATGCACCAGCTGTGCACGCGACTGTACCAACTTGCTGCATTTTAGCCGCCCGGCACTCCGCTCTTTATTGTGAGCATCGCTCTTCTGACCTTCGTTGTTATTGGAGGGCGAATATTACCACCGCTGTCAATACCATCATGGGTATCACTCGCACCACCATCCCAACTGTCCCTGCCACCACCGGCCCCACCACCACCGGGCGCGGCTTACCGAGGCATCTCCTCTGCGATCTTCATGAGTATGTGGTTTGGGAGGACTTATCTGGGACAGCAACAGCACAACACACACCGGTCAGGCCAGGGCACAATGCACATCTCAGCAATAACAATAATCACACAGGCCGTACAGGCCCAACAACGCAACAGCGACAGTAATCGTACTACGCAACCATTGACCTACGGCACTGGAATGTGAAGTTTCTACAACTGGTTCAGGATCACGATCAGGTAAATTAAAAAGTGCTGCGTCGTACACCCCAGTGTTTGACTGTGCTATATTATAAACACCCGTGTATCGATATTTCCATTTTAATGTGTTATGGTCGAAACGTCGTGATAATTTTTATAAATATTTTATTATTTATTGTTTCCCTTCAACGTGACTTTACCGAAAGAGCTAAGAATATGAATTACTGCAGTCACGAAAGTTTTAAATCAAAATTTAGACTGTGTGTTGTTTTGGTGAGGTCTTGGATCGTTTTTGTTGTTGTTTTGCTGCCTTGCCCTAAAGTGCATTGAGTGTTAAAAAATCTACAGTAATTAATGTAATTATGCAATTTGTACTTATATACTTTATATTCATACATTTGTCGCTACTCTGGACATCTGTGATAAAGAGTTCATAGCTCATCGGATTCCTCCAGTCTAAATAAATATTCTGATAAATCAAGTTAAAAATTTTGAACACTGTGGTGTTGTTCCGTTTGCTGTGTTATTCTACGCTGTTGGAAAGTCCCGTGCTTTGCTGCACTATGCTATGCAGTGCAGTACACGGCTATTTCAGCGCCGCGTGCGCTCTCACCCCGTGCTCTCGTCCTCGGCGCGTGCCGTGCGGTCGCGCCAGGCGTACAGGAGCCGGGCTGCGCTGCTCTGCTGCACATCCAGTGGCTGTTTGTGCTTGTGCAGCAGCTCCAGGTAGGAGTCCTCGGTGAACACCGGCTTGTGGTAGCGCTGAGACACACACACACACACGCACACAGTGAGAGAGAGGGAGATGGAACCACGCAAGTAGTGACAGCGGCAGCAATAATTACCAGGGTTGTTAAAACGATCATCGGTTAACTGGTAATTGTTTTCAGCATCAATTACCAGTTCTGAAAGTCGGTAACCAATGTTTCCTGTGGGAATTTTTATCGCGAATGCACTAATTAGGATGCATGAACATTAAAACGGTACGGCGGGCCCGAGTCACCACATTGAACATAAAATCGGCATTTTGAGACCCCCTCCACTGTCACTGTGTAGCATATTATTACGTTCCAGGGACTCTATGAGATGATAGGACAATAGTCTACACACATTACACCATGAACTATATCACTTCGTTGATCTAGTAAAAAAGATAAATATATTCTTTATTTATTGCTTGAGGACTTGTAACGGAATAAACAATATTTTTGGAGAGGTGGGAAAACTGTCCCGATCGAGAGTGAGAATGGTGGATTTGCTTACAAAGATAGGCTTGCAACTTGCTCACTGGTGGAGCCAGTGGTGGGTGGGGTGGCACGTGCCCCCCCAATGATCCGATCGGCATTTTGCGACCTTCACTGCCACTTTGTAGCATATTATTACGTGTCAGGGACTCTATGAGATGATAGGACAATAGTCCGAGTCCATAATTGGTAATAAGTAACGGCAAAGCAGTTATAAGTGACTCACAGAATTGTGCGCAGTTGCGTATACAGGACACGACTTCCCTGAAGGCATCAACACCTTCAGCGAGCGCGAAGCCGATCACACAACGCGGTTCGAACCCGACCCTCGATCGATGGCTGCGCCATCGCCGCACTACGCGTCAAATAAAAACCAAGGGACAAGTCCTTACTTACTAACACTATCTTTTTTCATTGCTGGAGGGGTTGCCCCCCCCCCCCCCGCACCTGAAAATCCTGGCTCAGCCATTGCCCACGCGCCACTCACCTTGAGGGCCACAGTTCGGCTCTGGTCCCACACAAGCTGCAGGAGGTTGGGTCGGCCCAGCGCCTTGGTGAGCAGGTCGGCGCGGACGCGGTCGTACACGTACAGCAGGTAGTGCGTGTCGGCACGCGCATAGTGCAGCATGTCTGGCAGGAGAGGCCTGTGTGTGTGTGGCGTGCATACGTGGAAGTGTGCAAGTGTTTGTGTGCGTGTGTATGCAATTGTGAGTGTGTATGTGTTTGTGTGTGAGTGTGTGCATGCGAGTGTGTATGAGACGCAGATATTAAAGTACCGCAACATTTATCTGTTGACCCATGTTTCATTTCCGGTGAAGGCTAACCAGTATTGGACCTCCCCCAAGACTGACTGGGCCTTAAATGAGTACCTAGTATAAGATATGAACATCAGCACTGGGGAAACAAAGGAGGTCAGGCATGATGCTTACCACATTACCCTCTCAAACATTGTGCCAGCCTTAATAGGGGCTCGCTAAGATAATTTGAGGAGGGGGGGGGGGGGGTGAAAGTGCTTCATATGTACTGTTCTATGAACCCAGTGATGGGACTTCAATTCCTCACCCTGGCCAACTAGATTCAGCAGTCTATTCAGGCGACATGGGGGATCTTTGTCCTTGTGTGTGAATGTGTAAGCAGTAGAGTAGCGGCTAGCACCCTGTGCTATGAACCTGGTGAAACGAGTTCGATTTCTACTCACGGCCAACACCTGTGACAATTATCTGAACCGGTCCCGGCCCTCCACTAGCTCGACTCAGCCTCAAATGAGTACCTGGTGTAGCGGTGTGTAAACATCACCACTGGGGAGACAAAGGTGGCCATGCATGGTACTGGCCACCCACCCCCTCCTTCACAGCACTTTCCCCAACAATTAGTTGAGGCTATACAGGGGATCTTTGCCTTTGTTTTTGTACGTGTGTACAAGTTAGCCCGTGCATGCGCGCGCGTATGCAGAGGTTCGAGCAAGTGCGGCGTGCGTACCGGATGCGCCAGTCAGCCAGCTGGTACTGCTTGTCGGTAGACAGGCTGCAGTAGTGCATGAGGAGGTGGGCGAGCGAGTTTCTGGCGAGGCCGAGGGAGCGCGCCGCTGGGTGCGTGTCGAACAGGCCCACCACGTACAGGCCCAGGTCACGTTGCAGCCACTCAATGTCCGAGTCCGCTCCGTGGAAAACCTGCGCCCCCGCCACACCGCAGCATCAATCACCACGTCACCGTGGCAATCACTGCGCCACTGCGTCGCCGCGTCAAGCACCACGCCTCTCACGTGGCCGGTGCTCAAGATATGGTTACAACGTCCCTAATAACCATCGCCGCCGCCGCCGCTGTCAACAAAGCATGGCTGCAGCCAGCCCCCCTTAATTGCTTCCTTTCTCTATTTCCCTTGCTCGGTCCGACCTGCTCCCTCCTATTCTTTGGTCCTTTCGGTGAAGTCACCACCACGTAGAAGGGAAGCAATACAATAATACAAATATAAAACAATAAAATTCTCACGACGTTTCGACTGCAACACAAGCAAACATCATCAGGTGTGAAAACCACAGCAAGAATTTTATTGTTTTATATTTTCATTATTTTATTGTTGCCCTTCTACGTGGTGACTTTACCGAAAGAACCAAGAATATGAATCCCTGCAGTCATGAAAGCTTTAAATAAAAAAAAAATTCTGCTCCCTCCTGTTCTCCCCGTGTAATTCTGCGCCCCGAGATGTTTGTTACGCTTTAGTTGCAATACAAGTGCAATGTATTGTTGTAAACATTCACCCAATGGCATTCATATCGAGTGTGCAGGCAGTGCAATGATACATTGGCAGGAAGCTGGAGGGACCCAGGCGTCGTGCTACAAAGTCGGCGAGGGAGAGGGATGTCTCTCTCCTTGTTTTGCTGTCTCACTCGATTATTTTGTTTATGCATGTCTACGTGCACGCGTGCCTCTCATCTTGACAATGTTGGGGTTGGTGAAGGCCTCGTTGAGGATGTGCAGGTCGTTGCGCAGCATCAGTGTGTCGATAATGAAGTCCTCTTCGCGCGTCGAGATTTGCATGAGGCAGGTGATGCCCAGGAAGGAACGGTATGAGTGATGCTACGGGGCCACGCACAGGAATAGCCGCTCAACGGTGGGCGGACAAACAAGAGTAGAAGAGGCAGATAGGCGGTCGAGCGGGACGAAAGCACACAGACGGCACAACCCAACAATCCAACCGCACATCACAACTCGATATTATATGACCACACACGTCACACACACATGCTGGCACGCACCCAGACAACAAACACAGATCCCCCATAGAGCTTTAACAGACTGTTGGGACAAGTGCTGTTAGAGAGCACCTATGAAGGCCGAAACGGCACACGAGGGGTTGGGTGGCCAGCACCACGCCCGGCCGCCTTTGTCTCCCAAGCGGCAATGTTTTTAAACATCGCACCAGGTACTCAATTGAGGCCGAGTCAAACTCGGGGAGGGCCAGGACCGGTTCAGATAATTGTGCTCTCGCACAGTCGGTACGGCGACCGGCTCCTCTTGAGGGCGCTCCACCTTCATCTTCTTCTCCGCTGCAGACACGGGGATCCGTCACTCATGGCGAGTGCGTGCAGTAGTGTGCTGGTTAATGCACTGCAAACCCAGTGAACTGATTTCAATTCCCGCTTGCGATCAACAGCAATGGCAAATATTTGATCAAGTCCTGGGCCTCCCCGAGGTCGACGGAGTCTTAAATGAGTACCGGGCACGATGTGTAATCATCAGTGCTGGGGAAACAAAGGCAGCCGAGCCTGGTGTTGACTACCCACCCCTCGTGTAATCCTGGATCTTCAGAGATGCTTGCTAACAGCACTTGCCCCAAGTCTGTTAAAGGTGATACGATTTTTGTTTTTGTCGTATGTGTGTGTGAGCAACGCCTCGACTTCTGTACGTGTCTGCATGTGTGTGTGTGTGTGTGCACATGCACGTGCAAGTGTTTGCGACTGCTGGATTCGTGCATGTCTCTGTGTTCATGGTGTGTGTGTGTGCCTTCACCGTGTTTGGCTTTTGCAGGCTGTGCAGAGCTCTTCTTTGGTTTCTCTGGCGCTTTCATCAGTTTCCAGCGACTACAGATCTACAGAGACGGATGAGATAGCACTCAACGGGTTCTCATCACTCACTCAGTCAACTACTTAAACACTCATTCACTTACTCAGCCACTCAGGTACTCGTTCAACGATCCAACCACTCATGCGCTCAACTACACTCTCTCACCTACCCACGCACTCACTCAACCATTCATTCACCCACTCATCTGCTCAAACATGCACTCAAATAACCACATTAATCACCAAACCACTAAAATTCCTCACTCAGAACCCATCCGCACGTGTGCACAAGTGGTTTGTGAAATGGAATGATGGAGAAAATGATGATGGAGATGATGATGTGAGCAAGATGTTAGCACACAACAATCACGTGTTACCTCAAACACTTTTGAGTTAGGATCCAATTTCTTTTCTTGAAATGGCAGAGATTTCCCGTCACTGGATGGTAAATACTGCAAGCACAAGCACATGAACAGATGCACAAGCGAACTTTTTATTTTCAACCACTTCCTCGAGTCCCCACGTCTTCATGTTTCCAGGATTTCTGGGTCAAGGAAGACCGTTTTATCCAAATCCTAAGTGACCCCGTGTTACGTGTGACCCTGTGCTAATATTGTGTCTCTATGCCTCCTATCTGTCTCTCATTTACCATGCCTCCTGTGTGTTCCCCACGTCCCTAAGTCGCTTGTATCGCTGCATTGTCTTGGTGTCCTTGTAATTCCTGTGTCTCAAAGTCCATGCATCTCCATGCCACTCAACTACCCCTGTGCCTCCACATGTCCCTGTCTCCCCATGTCTCACCATGCCAAAGGGGTTGACGAACGTCTGCAGGACACGCGCTGCCTTCATCTGGGACGTGGAGCTCTGAGCAGTGCGAGCCTCGTTCTGCTGCTCTTCGCTGTCCTGCACACCACAGCAGAGCGCAGAGCGCTACAGCACATCGCAGCGCACTACAGCAACATGACAGCAATTTCAGCACAGCTCAGAATGCGACAGCACACAAGAGAACGCACAGAACGCCCCAGCACATGATGGCTAACACAGCAAACAAAGCACGGTACAGAAAGCTACAGCACACGAGATCACACACACAGTGCTTTTGCCAGCGGTGTGGGAAATGAGACATGGGTTGGTTGTGGTCGTGTGAGGATGTTGGGCTCACGTCAAACAGGGTGAGGACCGGGCGCATGGCAGGCACCGCCCTCCGTGCTCCCTCCACTGCACCACACAAAGACAAAAGTCAAAGATCCTCAATATAGCCTTGAAAAGACTTTTAGGGCAAGTGCTGTTAGCGAGCATCTACGAAGGTCAGCACGGAACACGAAGGGGATGGGAGGACCAAAACTACACCCAGCCACCTTTGTCTCCCCAGTGCTGATGCTTTACATGCACTGAGTACTCATTTAAGGCTGAATTAATCTAAGGGAGCCCCAGGACCGTTTTAGATATTCGTCACCAGTGTTGGCCATAAGCAGCAATCGAACTTGGGTCGCCAGGTTAATAGTGCAGCACACTAACCAGCTAAACTACTGCTGTTCGTCGTGACCGGGAATGGAACTTAGGCCATCAGGAACGTGCCACTACACACTACCACTGCACAACCGTTCTCTAGTGACATACAGACATCCGCTAGCACAGAAGATGCACAGAGATACAGACTGAACAATACACACGTGAAGACACACACCCACACACGCGCAATAATATACAGGGCCACACACCTGTTGCAACCGCTGACACACAAGACATACGCATGCAGACAGGCAAATAAAGACACGTTAACAGAGACACAGGAATGAATACACACACATGTGAATGAAAATGCACGCAATTGAACACAGACACAAAGATAGCGAAAGAAATAATACGCACACACACGCAGCAGCCAAAGAATGGTCATTGCTTAAAACATCACCTATTATGTAAGTTTTACTTTTACGACAATGTTACTGAAAAGTATTTGTTATTTTTGCTTGTGCCCCACTGTAAATGCAGTCAGGACATTATTTGTTATTTATTTCAATAAATTACGTTTAATTTGTACACAGAACATGGCAATTATTTGTATGATTACTACTCAAATTATGAGTGTGATATTAAAAAACAGCACAGTATTTTTTCATGTCAATACAATGAAATCTACTCGTGACAGGCTAGGTGTACTCATCAACTGTCACGAATAAAAAAATAGAATCCATATCATGAGCTTTGCCGATATAACCAGCACAACTAAGTGTGAGCTACCTTCAGTACCGTGCCTTGTGATTGGCTGCCTGTCGTCCAATGACAAGCCATCGTGAGGACAGAAGAGAGGGTTTTCCAATCGCTGTCAAAACACAGAAGAAAATTGATTGAACAATCAGTGCCACACTAGGGTGGGCATACAAATGATACCATTAATGTCACCTTTGGGGGATTGAAACATCTAGATTGTACTGTCAGGGTCAGGCCATGAACCAACAAAATCACACAGGGGTGTCAACCTACACAACAATCGGAACATTATTCACACGCTAAGGACGGACATGAACTGAGCTCCTCATTGTGACGACGGTTTTGGGACGTGGAATTAAAAAAAGAACCACAAATGAGAGTTCTGTGCCGGATGAGAAAATGAGATGTAGAGTTTATAATCGAAGTAAAGAGGGCATTTGTGTGATGAATTTTGCTCTCTGGTCACCTCTGTCCGGGTGATGAATGTTCTCAATGGAGCCTTGATGGGCGTTTCGCTCTGCAGGAACAGCAGCAATGATTATTAAACAAACGCAACCTTTACTGCAACGAGTCATTACTTTTGCAGTCACTTGTGCCTGATTGTGACCATCAACTCGCTACATTTGCGAACGTCGTTTAACCACGGGTGGCTGAAACTCCCAAGATTCAAAACCTAGGATCTTAGCCGGGTGGTGTTGGTGGCGAAGTCCTGTAACCCAGCACTATGGAGGCAACAAGGGTGGGTGGATCACACAAATGTTGTTAAACTCCCTTCCCGTTGCTTTTCAGGTGTCATATCATGGCCTGCTAGAAGGGGGTACAGCAAAGGTTAACTTCATCTATTCGTTCTGTATGGGATCGACTGTTGCCTCCTCGCATGTGTGGGTTTTCTCCAGGAACTCCGGTTCCCTCCCATATGTAAAAACTCATTAATTGGTTGATAACACCTTCATATAAAGACGACCACAAAGCTTGGGGGGAAATTTGGCACAGGCTCACCGCCTGGTAGCCTTTCCCGCTCGTCTGTGGTTCCCCCTCACGCCTCTGAGTCGTTCTCTCGCTTCGAGTGAGCGAATAATGTGCAGTGTGTCACAAATTAAAAAATTATTATTGAAGCAGTGCCGGATCATTGTGTTTGACCCAGTATTGGCCCCAGGAGCCACCCAGTCACCACCTATATTAAATCCATACTCTTTGGTTCTTTCGGTAAAGTCAGGTAGGTAGAAAAATAATAGATCACGACGTTTCGATCGCAACACAAGCAATCGTCATCAGGTGGGACAACCACACCAACTGCTGTCTTCAGCAGTTGGTGTGGTTGTCCCACTGCTGTCTTCAGCAGTTGGTGTGGTTGTCCCACCTGATGACGATTACTTGTGTTGCGATCGAAACGTCGTGATCTAATATTTTTCTACCTACGTGACTTTACCGAAAGAACCAAAGAGTATGGATTCCTGCAGTCACGAAAGCTTCAAATCAAGATTATATTAAATGTTTGATTATATTTATTTATGAACATTCTGCCTCTGACCACTCGCTATCCCTCTCCCCCTATGACTTTCAGTCTCTGTCTCCCACTCTCTTTTGTCGCTGTTCTCGTTCTCCGACTCTCTTGCCCTATCTATCCTTCATCCGTATCTCAACCCTGGCCGTCCATTATGAACCCCCCGCTGCTCCACCGAGCCGCCTCCGATTCTGCGCTCCCCTTAATGAGCGGGACGAGGCGTGCCTGCTTGACGAGCTGTCACAGCTCATTGGCGTTCTGTCTCACGAGGGGCGGCACCGGATTGCAGCACGCGAGCACGCCCTGCAGCTCCCTGCGTCGGCAACGACGGGACACGACGGCAACGACGATGTCAACATGTTAGAGCAACGACACACGTCACAACACAATGCCAGAGCAATGCAACATCACGGCAAAACCACGTCACAGCAACAACACAATCTGACAGAAACAGCACAACGTTACAACAAGCCAGCACTCTCTCTCTATCTTGCATCAAACAGCAATGGCGTGGACTAGGGTGCATATAGCCGTTGATACTGGCAAAAGCATATCCGTTCAAGATGGCATACATATATCCTATTCATGCTGGTGTACATACGTATATTGTTCATTCTGGCGTACGTGCGCATAGGCAGCTCAGGTTAGTCTATGTATAGCCTGTTCATCCTGGCGTACGTATGTATATTGTCTTCAGGCTGGCATACGTACATAAAGCCTGTCTTGTCTGGCGTACGTATATATAGCCTGATCATTATCAGGATCATACTAACCAATGCTAGTACCACAATGCAAACTTCATCAACACCATCATACTATCACCATATCCATATCATCACCAGCATCCAGATCACCATCCACATCAAAACATTATGAGTGGCACCACCATCAACACTATCACTACCACTCTCACTACTACCAGCACAATCATCAGCCACCACCACTATTACCAACAACAAGAACAGGCGCCATATGCCAATAAGTGGCGGTGACATCACCACGGCGGTTGTCCCAGGCCAGGTGCACTCCGAAGCCACGTGCAGTGTCGAAGGCTCGCTAACAGGAGCTCACGGAACAGAGCCAGGTGCCATGGGTTGACTGACTGCAATGACTGGGGCAGATGCACCAGCTGTGCACGCGACTGTGCCAACTTGCTGTATTTTAGCCGCCCGGCACTCCACTCTTTATTGTGAGCATCGCTCCTCTGCCCTTCGTTGTTGTTGGAGGGCGAATATTACCACCACTGTCAATACCATCATGGGTATCACTCGCACCACCATCCCAACTGTCCCTGCCAACACCGGCCCACCACCACCGTGCGTGGCTTACCGAGGCATCTCCTCTGCGATCTTCATGAGCATGTGGTTTGGGAGGACGTATCTGTGACAGCAGGAGCACAACACACACCGGTCAGGCCAGGGCACTATGCACGTCGCAGCAATAACAATAATCACACAGGCCGTACAAGCCCAACAACGCAACAGCTACAGTAATCGTACTACGCAACCATTAACCTACGGAACTGGAATGTGCAGTTTCTACAACTGGTTCAGGATCGCGATCAGGTAATTTAAAAAGTGCTGCGTCGTATACCCCAGTGTTTTACTGTGCTATATTATAAAACACCCATGTATCGATATTTCCATTTAAATGTGCAATTTTATTGAGGGAATGTGTGTTGTTTTGGTGCGGTCTTGGATCGTTTTGTATATACTTATATACTTTATATTCATACATTTTTCGCTACTCTGGACATCTGTGATAAAGAGTTCATAGCTCATCGAATTCCTCCAGTCTAAATAAATATTCTGCTAAATCAAGATAAAAATTTTGAACACTGTGGTGTTGTTCTGTTTGCTGTGTTATTCTACGCTGTCGGAAAGTCCCGTGCTTTGCTGCACTATGCTATGCAGTGCAGTACACGACTATTTCAGCGCCGCGGGCGCTCTCACCCCGTGCTCTCGTCCTCGGCGCGTGCCGTGCGGTCGCGCCAGGCGTACAGGAGCCAGGCGGCGCTGCTCTGCTGCACATCCAGTGGCTGCTTGTGCTTGTGCAGCAGCTCCAGGTAGGAGTCCTCGGTGAACACCGGCTTGTGGTAGCGCTGAGACACACACACACGCACACAGGGAGAGAGAGGTAGATGGAACAACGCAAGTAGTGATAGCGGCAGCAATAATTACCAGGGTTCAGACTTGTTTGGTATGCTTCTCTCTCTGTGTTCCCTGTTGTATCTGTGTTAGCTCCCCCCTACTTGGGTGTCTGTATATACATCTGGGGTTATGTGTTTGATCTCTCTCGTAAATTTAGCTCTTCTGTACCTGATGATGGCTGCTTGTGTTGCAACCAAAACGTCGTACGCTATTGTCATTTTATTATTTCTCATTTATACGTGACTTTACCGAAAAAACCAAAGAGTAATTACCAGGGTTGTTAAAACGATCATCAGTTAACTGGTAATTGTTTTCAGCATCAATTACCAGTTCTGAAAGTCGGTAACCAATGTTTCCAGTGGGAATTTTTATCGCGAATGCACTAATTAGGATGCATGAACATTAAAACGGTACGGCGGGCCCGAGTCACCACATTGAACATAAATCGGCATTTTGCGACCCCCTCCACTGCCACTGTGTAGCATATTATTGCGTTCCAGGGACTCTATGAGATGATAGGACAATAGTCTACACACATTACACCATGAACTATATCACTTCGTTGATCTAGTTAAAAAGATAAATATATTCTTTGTTTATTGCCCGAGGCCTTGTAACGGAATAAACAATATTTTTGGAGGGGTGGGAAAACTGTCCAGATCGAGAGTGAGAGTGGTGGATTTGCTTACAAAGATAGGCTTGTAACTTGCTCACTGGTGGAGCCAGTGGGGGGTGGGGTAGCACGTGCCCCCCCCAATGATCCGATCGAAATCCCTAATTTAGATCGGATCATTGGGGTTTATTGGTAATAAATCGGCATTTTGCGACCCCCACTGCCACTGTGTAGCATATTAATACGTGTCAGGGACTCGATGAGATGATAGGACAATAGTCCGAGTACATAATTGCCAAGAAGTAACGGCAAAGCAGTTCTAAGTGACTCACAGAATTGTGCGCAGTTGCATATACAGGACACGACTTCCCTGAAGGCATCAACACCTTCAGCGAGCGAGATGCCGATCACACAACGCGGTTCGAATTCGATCCTCGATCGATGGCTGCGCCATCGCCGCACTACGCGTCAAATAAAAACCAAGGGACAAGTCCTTACTTACTAACACTACCTTTTTTCATTGCTGGAGGGGTTGCCCCCCTCCACCTGAAAATCCTGGCTCAGCCATTGCCCACGCGCCACTCACCTTGAGTGCCACAGTTCGGCTCTGGTCCCACACAAGCTGCAGGAGGTTGGGTCGGCCCAGCGCCTTGGTGAGCAGGTCGGCGCGGACGCGGTCGTACACGTACAGCAGGTAGTGCGTGTCGGCACGCGCATAATGCAGCATGTCTGGCAGGAGAGGCCTGTGTGTGTGCGTGCATACGTGGATGTGTGCAAGTGTTGGTGTGCGTGTGTATGCAATTGTGAGTGTGTATGTGTTTGTGTGTGAGTGTGTGCATGCGAGTGTGTATGAGACGCAGATGTTAATGTACCGCAACATTTATCTGTTGACCCATGTTCCATTTCCGGTGAAGGCTAACATCATTTGAAAGTGATATAAAAACCAGTATCGGACCTGGGCCTTAAATGAGCACCTAGTATAAGATATGAACATCAGCACTGGGGAAACAAAGGAGGTCAGGCATGATGCTAACCACATTACCCTCTCAAACATTGTGCCAGCCTTAATAGGGGCTCGCTAAGATAACTTGAGTGGGGAGGGGGGGGGTGAAAGTGCTTCATATGTACTGTTCTATGAACCCAGTGATGGGACTTCAATTCCTCACCCTGGCAAACTAGATTCAGCAGTCTATTCAGGCGACACGGGGGATCTTTGTCCTTGTGTGTGAATGTGTAAGCAGTAGAGTAGCGGCTAGCACCCTGTGCTATGAACCTGGTGAAACGAGTTCGATTTCTACTCACGACCAACACCTGTGACAATTATCTGAACCGGTCCCGGCCCTCCACTAGCTCGACTCAGCCTCAAATGAGTACCTGGTGTAGCGGTGTGTAAACATCACCACTGGGGAGACAAAGGCGGCCGTGCATGGTACTGGCCACCCACCCCCTCCTTCACAGCACTTTCCCCAACAATTAGTTGAGGCTATACAGGGGATCTTTGCCTTTGTTTTTGTACGTGTGTACAAGTTAGCCCGTGCATGCGCGCGCGTATGCAGAGGTTCGAGCAAGTGCGGCGTGCGTACCGGATGCGCCAGTCAGCCAGCTGGTACTGCTTGTCGGTAGACAGGCTGCAGTAGTGCATGAGGAGGTGGGCGAGCGAGTTTCTGGCGAGGCCGAGGGAGCGCGCCGCTGGGTGCGTGTCGAACAGGCCCACCACGTACAGGCCCAGGTCACGTTGCAGCCACTCAATGTCCGAGTCCGCTCCGTGGAAAACCTGCGCCCCCGCCACACCGCAGCGTCAATCACCACGTCACCGTGGCAATCACTGCGCCACTGCGTCGCCGCGTCAAGCACCACGCCTCTCACGTGGCCGGTGCTCAAGATATGGTTACAACGTCCCTAGTAACCATCGTCGCCGCCGCCGCTGTCAACAAGGCATGGCTGCAGCCAGCCCCCCTTAATTGCTTCCTTTCTCTATTTCCCTTGCTCGGTCCGACCTGCTCCCTCCTATTCTTTGGTCCTTTCGGTAAAGTCACCACCACGTAGAAGGGAAGCAATAAAACAATAAAAATATAAAACAATAAAATTCTCACGACGTTTCGACTGCAACACAAGCAATCATCATCAGGTGTGAAAACCACAGCAAGAATTGTATCGTTTTATATTTTAATTGTTTTATTGTTGCCCTTCTACGTGGTGACTTTACCGAAAGAACCAAGAATATGAATCCCTGCAGTCACGAAAGCTTTAAATAACAAATTCTGCTCCCCCCTGTTCTCCCCGTGTAATTCTGCGCCCCGAGATGTTTGTTACGCTTTAGGTGCAATACAAGTGCAATGTATTGTTGTAAACATTCACCCAATGGCATTCATATCGAGTGTGCAGGCAGTGCAATGATACATTGGCAGCAAGCTGGAGGGACCCAGGCGTCGTGCTACAAAGTCGGCGAGGGAGAGGGATGTCTCTCTCCTTCTTTTGCTGTCTCACTCGATTATTTTGTTTATGCATGTCTACGTGCACGCGTGCCTCTCACCTTGACAATGTTGGGGTTGGTGAAGGCCTCGTTGAGGATGTGCAGGTCGTCGCGCAGCATCAGTGTGTCGATAATGAAGTCCTCTTCGCGCGTCGAGATTTGCATGAGGCAGGTGATGCCCAGGAAGGAACGGTGTGAGTGATGCTACGGGGCCACGCACAGGAATAGCCGCTCAACGGTGGGCGGACAAACAAGAGTAGAAGAGGCAGATAGGCGGTCGAGCGGGACGAAAGCACACAGACGGCACAACCCAACAAACCAACCGCACATCACAACTCGATATTATACGACCACACATGTCACACTCACATGCTGGCACTCACCCAGACAACAAACACAGATCCCCCGTAGAGCTTTAACAGACTGTTGGGACAAGTGCTGTTAGAGAGTACCTATGAAAGCCGAAACGGCACACGAGGGGTTGGGTGGCCAGCACCACACCCGGCCGCCTTTGTCTCCCAAGCAGCAATGTTTTTAAACACCGCACCAGGTACTCAATTGAGGCCGAGTCAAACTAGGGGAGGCCCAGGACCGGTTCAGATAATTGTGCTCTCGCACAGTCGGTACGGCGACCGGCTCCTCTTGAGGGCGCTCCACCTTCATCTTCTTCTCCGCTGCAGACACGGGGATCCGTCACTCATGGCGCGTGCGTGCAGTAGTGTGCTGGTTAATGCACTGCAAACCCAGTGACCTGATTTCAATTCCAGCTTCCGATCAACAGCAATGGCAAATATTTGATCAAGTCCTGGGCGTCCCCGAGGTCGACGGAGCCTTAAATGAGTACCGGGCACGATGTGTAATCATCAGTGCTGGGGAAACAAAGGCAGCCGAGCCTGGTGTTGACTACCCACCCCTCGTGTAATCCTGGATCTTCAGAGACGCTTGCTAACAGCAATTGCCCCAAGTCTGTTAAAGGTGAAACGATTTTTTTGTCGTGTGTTTGTGAGCAACGCCTCGACTTCTGTACGTGTCTGCATGTGTGTGTGTGTGCACATGCACGTGCAAGTGTTTGCGACTGCTGGATTAGTGCATGTCTCTGTGTTCATGGTGTGTGTGTGCCTTCACCGTGTTTGGCTTTTGCAGGCTGTGCCGAGCTCTTCTTTGGTTTCTCTGGCGCTTTCATCAGTTTCCAGCGACTACAGATCTACAGAGACGGATGAGATAGCACTCAACGGGTTCTCATCACTCACTCAGTCAACTACTTAAACACTCATTCACTTACTCAGCCACTCAGGTACTCGTTCAACGATCCAACCACTCATGCGCTCAACTACACTCTCTCACCTACCCAAGCACTCACTCAACCATTCATTCACCCACTCATCTGCTCAAACATGCACTCAAATAACCACATTAATCACCAAACCACTAAAATTGCTCACTCAGCACCCATCCGCACAAGTGGTTTGTGAAATGGAATGATGGAGATAATGATGATGGAGATGTGAGCAAGATGTTAGCACACAACAATCACGTGTTAACTCAAACACTTTTGAGTTAGGATCCAATTTATTTTCTTGAAATGGCAGAGATTTCCCATCACTGGATGGTAGATACTGCAAGCACAAGCACAAGCGAACTTTTTATTTTCACAAGCGAACTTTTTATTTTCAATCACTTCCTCGAGTCCCCACGTCTTCATGTTTCCAGGATTTGTGCGTCAATAAAGACCGTTTTATCCAAATCCTAAGTGACCCCGTGTCACATGTGACCCTGTGCTAATATTGTGTCTCTATGCCTCCTATCTGTCTCTCATTTACCATGCCTCCTGTGTGTTCCCCACGTCCCTAAGTCGCTTGTATCGCTGCATTGTCTTGGTGTCCTTGTAATTCCCGTGTCTCAAAGTCCATGTATCTCCTTGGCACTCAACTACCCCTGTGCCTCCACATGTCCCTGTCTCCCCATGTCTCACCATGCCAAAGGGGTTGACGAACGTCTGCAGGACACGCGCTGCCTTCATCTGGGACGTGGAGCTCTGAGCAGTGCGAGCCTCGTTCTGCTGCTCTTCGCTGTCCTGCACACCACAGCAGAGCGCAGAGCGCTACAGCAACATGACAGCAATTTCAGCACAGCTCAGAATGCGACAGCACACAAGAGAACGCACGGAACGCTCCAGCACATGATGGCTAACACAGCAAACACAGCACGGTACAGAAAGCTACAGCACACGAGATCACACACACAGTGCTTTCGCCAGCGGTGTGGGAGATGAGACATGGGTTGGTTGTGGTCGTGTGAGGATGTTGGGCTCACGTCAAACAGGGTGAGGACCGGGCGCGTGGCAGGCACCGCCCTCCGTGCTCCCTCCACTGCACCACACAAAGACAAAAGTCAAAGATCCTCAATATAGCCTTGAAAAGACTTTTAGGGCAAGTGCTGTTAGCGAGCATCTACGAAGGTCAGCACAGAACACGAAGGGGATGGGAGGACCAACACACACCCAGCCACCTTTGTCTCCCCAGTGCTGATGCTTTACACGCACTGAGTACTCATTTAAGGCTGAATTAATCTAAGGGAGTCCCAGGACCGTTTTAGATATTCGTCACCGGTGTTGGCCATAAGCAGCAATCGAACTTGGGTCGCCAGGTTAATAGTGCAGCACGCTAACCAGCTAAACTACTGCTGTTCGTCGTGACCGGGAATGGAACTTAGGCCGTCAGGAACGTGCCACTACACACTACCACTGCACAACCGCTCTCTAGTGACATACAGACATACGCTAGCACAGAAGATGCACAGAGATACAGACTGAAGAATACACACGTGAACACACACACCCACACACACGCAATAATATACATTGCCACACACCTGTTGCAACCGCTGACACGCAAGACATACGCATGCAGACAGGCAAATAAAGACACGTTAACAGAGAAACAGGAATGAATACACACACGTGAATGAAAATGCACGCAATTGAACACAGACACAAAGATAGCGAAAGAAATAATATGCACATACACGCAGCAGCCAAAGAAGGGTCATTGCTTAAAACATCACCTATTATGTAAGTTTTACTTTTAGGACAATGTTACTGAAAAGTATTTTGTTATTTTTGCTTGTGCCCCACTGTAAATGCAGTCAGGACATTATTTGTTATTTATTTCAATAAATTATGTTTAATTTGTACACAGAAAATGGCAATTATTTGTATGATTAGTACTCAAATTATGAGTGTGATATTAAAAAACAGCACAGTATTTTTTCATGTCAATAAAATGAAATCTACTCGTGACAGGCTAGGTGTACTCATCAACTGTCACGAATAAAAAAAATATAATCCATATCATGAGATTTGCCGATATAACCAGCACAACTAAGTGTGAGCTACCTTCAGTACCGTGCCTTGTGATTGGCTGCCTGTCGTCCAATGATAAGCCATCGTGAGGACAGAAGAGAGGGTTTTCCAATCGCTGTCAAAATACAGAAGAAAATTGATTGAACAATCAGTGCCACACTAGGGTGTGCATACAAATGATACCATTAATGTCACCTTTGGGGGATTGAAACATCTAGATTGTACTGTCAGGGTCAGGCCATGAACCAACAAAATCACACAGGGGTGTCAACCTACACAACAATCGGAACATTATTCACACTCTAAGGACGGACATGAACTGAGCTCCTCATTGTCACGACGGTTTGGGGACGTGGAATTAAAAAAAGAACCACAAATGAGAGTTCTGTGCCGGATGAGAAAATGAGATGCAGAGTTGATAATCGCAAGTAAAGAGGGCATTTGTGTGATGAGTTTTGGTCTCTGGTCACCTCTGTCCGGGTGATGAATGTTCTCGATGGAGCCTTGATGGGCGTTTCGCTCTGCAGGAACAGCAGCAAAGATTATTAAACAAAGGCAACCTTTACTGCAACGAGTCATTATTTTTGCAGTCACTTGTGCCTGGTTGTGACCATCAACTCGCTACATTTGTGAACGTCGTTTAACCACGGGTGGCTGAAACTCCCAAGATCCAAAACCTAGGATCTTAGCCGGGTGGTGTTGGTGGCGAAGTCCTGTAACCCAGCACTATGGAGGCAACAAGGGTGGGTGGATCACACAAATGTTGTTAAACTCCCTTCCCGTTGCTTTTCAAGTGTCATAGCATGGCCTGCCAGAAGGGGGTACAGCAAAGGTTGACTTCATCTGTTCGTTCTGTATGGGATCGACTGTTGCCTCCTCGCATGCGTGGGTTTTCTCCAGGAACCCCGGTTCCCTCCCATATGTAAACACTCATTAATTGGTTGATAACACCTTCATATATAGACGACCACAAAGCTTGGGGGGAAATTTGGCACGGGCTCACCACCTGGTAGCCTTTCCCGCTCGTCTGTGGTTCCTCCTCATGCCACTGAGTCGTTCTCTCGCTTCGAGTGAGCGAATAATGTGCAGTGTGTCACAAGTTAAAAAAATATTATTGAAGCAGTGCCGGATCATTGTGTTTGATCCAGTATTGGCCCCAGGAGCCACCCAGACACCACCTATATTAAATCATACTCTTTGGTTCTTTCGGTAAAGTCAGGTAGATAGAAAAACAATAGATCACGACGTTTCGATCGCAACACAAGCAATCGTCATCAGGTGGGACAACCACACCAACTGCTGTCTTCAGCAGTTGGTGTGGTTGTCCCACTGCTGTCTTCAGCAGTTGGTGTGGTTGTCCCACCTGATGACGATTGCTTGTGTTGCGAACGAAACGTCGTGATCTAATATTTTTCTACCTACGTGACTTTACCGAAAGAACCAAAGAGTATGGATTCCAGCAGTCACGAAAGCTTCAAATCAAGATTATATTAAATGTTTGATCATATTTATGAACATTCTGCCTCTGACCACTCGCTATCCCTCTCCCCCTATGACTTTCAGTCTCTGTCTCCCACTCTCTTTTGTCTCTGTTCTCGTTCTCCGACTCTCTTGCCCTATCTATCCTTCATCCGTATCTCAACCGTGGCCATCCATTATGAACCCCTTGCTGCTCCACCGAGCCGCCTCCGCTTCTGCGCTCACCTTGATGAGCGGGACGAGGCGTGCCTGCTTGATGAGCTGCCACAGCTCATTGGCATTCTGCCTCAAGAGGGGCGGCACCGGATTGCAGCACGCGAGCACGCCCTGCAGCTCCCTGCGTCGGCAACGACGATGTCAACATGTTAGAGCAGCGACACGCGTCACAACACAACGCCAGAGCAATGCAACATCATGGCAAAACCACGTCACAGCAACAACACAATCTCACAGAAACAGCACAACGTTACAACAAGCCAGCACTCCCTCTCTGTCTTGCATCAAACAGCAATGGCATGGACTAGGGTGCATATAGCCATTGATACTGGCAAAAGCATATCCGTTCAAGATGGCGTACATATATCCTATTCATGCTGGTGTACATACGTATATTGTTCATTCTGGCGTATGTGCATATAGGCAGCTCAGGAAAGTCTATGGATGTATAGGCTAATAAAGTATTAAAGCTTTCGTGACTGCATAAAATTACTCATTGGTTTTTTCGGTAAAGTCACGTATGTAGAAATACAATAAAATTATATTATTTATTGTATTTCTACATACGTGACTTTACCGAAAAAACCAATGAGTATGTATAGCCTGTTCATCCTGGCGTACGTATGTATATTGTGTTCAGGCTGGCATACGTACGTAAAGCCTGTCTTGTCTGGCGTACGTATATATAGCCTGGTCATTATCAGGATCAAACTAACCAATGCTATTACCACAATGCATCCTTCATCATCACCATCATACTATCACCATATCCATATCATCACCAGCATCCAGATCACCATCCACATCAAAACATTATGAGTGGCACCACCATCAACACTATCACTACCACTCTCACTACTACCAGAACAATCATCAGCGACCACCACTATTGCCAACAACAAGAACAGGCGCCATATGCCAATAAGTGTCGGTGACATCACCACGGCGGTTGTCTCAGGCCAGGTGCACTCCGAAGCCACGTGCAGTGTCGAAGGCTCGCTAACAGGAGCTCACAGAACAGAGCCAGGTGCCATGGGTTGACTGACTGCAATGACTGGGGCAGATGCACCAGCTGTGCACGCGACTGTGCCAACTTGCTGCATTTTAGTCGCCCGGCACTCCGCTCTTTATTGTGAGCATCGCTCTTCTGACCTTCGTTGTTGTTGGAGGGCGAATATTACCACCACTGTCAATACCATCATGGGTATCACTCGCACCACCATCCCAACTGTCCCTGCCACCACCGGTCCCACCACCACCGTGCGCGGCTTACCGAGGCATCTCCTCTGCGATCTTCATGAGTATATGGTTTGGGAGGACTTATCTGTGACAGCAACAGCACAACACACACCGGTCAGGCCAGGGCACTATGCACATCGCAGCAATAACAATAATCACACAGGCCGTACAGGCCAAACAACGCAACAGCGACAGTAATCGTACTACGCAACCATTGACCTACGGCACTGGAATGTGAAGTTTCTACAACTGGTTCAGGATCGCGATCAGGTAAATTAAAACGTGCTGTGTCGTACACCCCAGTGTTTTACTGTGCTATATTATAAACACCCGTGTATCGATATTTCCATTTTAATGTGTTATGGTCGAAACGTCGTGATAATTTTTATTGTTTTATATATATTTTATTATTTATTGTTTCCCTTCAACGTGACTTTACCGAAAGAGCTAAGAATATGAATTACTGCAGTCACGAAAGTTTTAAATCAAAATTTAGACTGTGTGTTGTTTTGGTGCGGTCTTGGATCGTTTTTGTTGTTGTTTTGCTGCCTTGCCCTAACGTGCATTGAGTGTTAAAAAATCTACAGTAATTCATGTAATTATGCAATTTGTACTTATATGCTTTATATTCATACATTTGTCGCTACTCTGGACATCTGTGATAAAGAGTTCATAGCTCATCGGATTCCTCCAGTCTAAATAAATATTCTGATAAGTCAAGTTAAAAATTTTGAACGCTGTGGTGTTGTTCTGTTTGCTGTGTTATTCTATGCTGTCGGAAAGTCCCGTGCTTTGCTGCACTATGCTATGCAGTGCAGTACACGGCTATTTCAGCGCCGCGGGTGCTCTCACCCCGTGCTCTCGTCCTCGGCGCGTGCCGTGCGGTCGCGCCAGGCGTACAGGAGCCGGGCGGCGCTGCTCTGCTGCACATCCAGTGGCTGTTTGTGCTTGTGCAGCAGCTCCAGGTAGGAGTCCTCGGTGAACACCGGCTTGTGGTAGCGCTGAGACACACACACACACGCACACAGTGAGAGAGAGGGAGATGGAACCACGCAAGTAGTGACAGCGGCAGCAATAATTACCAGGGTTGTTAAAACGATCATCGGTTAACTGGTAATTGTTTTCAGCATCAATTACCAGTTCTGAAAGTCGGTAACCAATGTTTCCAGTGGGAATTTTTATCGTGAATGCACTAATTAGGATGCATGAACATTAAAACGGTACGGCGGGCCCGAGTCACCACATTGAACATAAATCGGCATTTTGCGACCCCCTCCACTGCCACTGTGTAGCATATTATTACGTTCCAGGGACTCTATGAGATGATAGGACAATAATCTACACACATTACACCATGAACTATATCACTTCGTTGATCTAGTTAAAAAGATAAATATATTCTTTGTTTATTGCTCGAGGCCTTTTAACGGAATAAACAATATTTTCGGAGGGGTGGGAAAACTTTCGAGAGTGAGAGTGGTGGATTTGCTTACAAAGATAGGCTTGCAACTTGCTCATTGGTGGAGCCAGTGGGGGGTGGGGTGGCACGTGCCCCCCCAATGATCCGATCGAAATCCCTAATTGAGATCGGGGTTTATTGGTAATAAATCAGCATTTTGCGACCCTCACTGCCACCGTGTAGCATATTATTACGTGTCAGGGACTCCATGAGATGATAGGACAATAGTCCGAGTCCATAATTGGCAATAAGTAACGGCAAAGCAGTTATAAGTGACTCACAGAATTGTGCGCAGTTGCGTATACAGGACACGACTTCCCTGAAGGCATCAACACCTTCAGCGAGCGCGATGCCGATCACACAACGCGGTTCGAATTCGATCCTTGATCGATGGCTGCACCATCGCCGCACACGCGTCAAATAAAAACCAAGGGACAAGTCCTTACTTACTAACACTACCTTTTTCATTGCTGGAGGGGTTGCCCCCCTCCACCTGAAAATCCTGGCTCAGCCATTGCCCACGCGCCACTCACCTTGAGGGCCACAGTTCGGCTCTGGTCCCACACAAGCTGCAGGAGGTTGGGTCGGCCCAGCACCTTGGTGAGCAGGTCGGCGCGGACGCGGTCGTACACGTACAGCAGGTAGTGCGTGTCGGCACGCGCATAGTGCAGCATGTCTGGCAGGAGAGGCCTGTGTGTGTGCGTGCATACGTGGATGTGTGCAAGTGTTGGTGTGCGTGTGTATGCAATTGTGAGTGTGTATGTGTTTGTGTGTGAGTGTGTGCATGCGAGTGTGTATGAGACGCAGATGTTAATGTACCGCAACATTTATCTGTTGACCCATGTTTCATTTCTGGTGAAGGCTAACATCATTTGGGAGTGATATAAAAACCAGTATTGGACCTCCCCCAAGACTGACTGGGCCTTAAATGAGTACCTAGTATAAGATATGAACATCAGCACTGGGGAAACAAAGGAGGTCAGGCATGATGCTAACCACATTACCCTCTCAAACATTGTGCCAGCCTTAATAAGGGCTCGCTAAAATAACTTGAGTGGGGAGGGAGGTGAAAGTGCTTCATATGTACTGTTCTATGAGCCCAGTGATGGGACTTCAATTCCTCACCCTGGCGAACTAGATTCAGCAGTCTATTCAGGCGACACGGGGGATCTTTGTCCTTGTGTGTGAATGTGTAAGCAGTAGAGTAGCGGCTAGCACCCTGTGCTATGAACCTGGTGAAACGAGTTCGATTTCTACTCACGGAAAACACCTGTGACAATTATCTGAACCGGCCCCGGGCCTCCACTAGCTCGACTCAGCCTTAGTTGAGGCTATACAGGGGATCTTTGCCTTTGTTTTTGTAAGTGTGTACAAGTTAGCCCGTGCATGCGCGCGCGTATGCAGAGGTTCGAGCAAGTGCGGCGTGCGTACCGGATGCGCCAGTCAGCCAGCTGGTACTGCTTGTCGGTAGACAGGCTGCAGTAGTGCATGAGGAGGTGGGCAAGCGAATTTCTGGCGAGGCCGAGGGAGCGCGCCGCTGGGTGCGTGTCGAACAGGCCCACCACGTACAGGCCCAGGTCACGTTGCAGCCACTCAATGTCCGAGTCCGCTCCGTGGAAAACCTGCGCCCCCGCCACACCGCAGCGTCAATCACCACGTCACCGTGGCAATCACTGCGCCACTGCGTCGCCGCGTCAAGCACCACGCCTCTCACGTGGCCGGTGCTCAAGATATGGTTACAACGTCCCTAGTAACCATCGTCGCCGCCGCCGCCGCTGTCAACAAGGCATGGCTGCAGCCAGCCCCCCTTAATTGCTTCCTTTCTCTATTTCCCTTGCTCGCTCCGACCTGCTCCCTCCTATTCTTTGGTCCTTTCGGTAAAGTCACCACCACGTAGAAGGGAAGCAATAAAATAATACAAATATAAAACAATACAATTCTCACGACGTTTCGACTGCAACACAAGCAATCGTCATCAGGTGTGAAAACCACAGCAAGAATTTTATTGTTTTATATTTTTATCATTTTATTGTTTCCCTTCTACGTGGTGACTTTACCGAAAGAACCAAGAATATGAATCCCTGCAGTCACGAAAGCTTTAAATAAATAAAAAATTCTGCTCCCTCCTGTTCTCCCCGTGTAATTCTGCGCCCCGAGATGTTTGTTACGCTTTAGGTGCAATACAAGTGCAATTTATTGTTGTAAACATTCACCCAATGGCATTCATATCGAGTGTGCAGGCAGTGCAATGATACATTGGCAGCAAGCTGGAGGGACCCAGGCGTCGTGCTACAAAGTCGGCGAGGGAGAGGGATGTCTCTCTCCTTGTTTTGCTGTCTCACTCGATTATTTTGTTTATGCATGTCTACGTGCACGCGTGCCTCTCACCTTGACAATTTTGTTGGGGTTGGTGAAGGCCTCGTTGAGGATGTGCAGGTCGTCGCGCAGCATCAGTGTGTCGATAATGAAGTCCTCTTCGCGCGTCGAGATTTGCATGAGGCAGGTGATGCCCAGGAAGGAACGGTATGAGTGATGCTACGGGGCCACGCACAGGAATAGCCGCTCAACGGTGGGCGGACAAACAAGAGTAGAAGAGGCAGATAGGCGGTCGAGCGGGACGAAAGCACACAGACGGCACAACCCAACAAACCAACCGCACATCACAACTCGATATTATACGACCATACATGTCACACTCACATGCTGGCACTCACCCAGACAACAAACACAGATCCCCCGTAGAGCTTTAACAGACTGTTGGGACAAGTGCTGTTAGAGAGCACCTATGAAAGCCGAAACGGCACACGAGGGGTTGGGTGGCCAGCACCACGCCCGGCCGCCTTTGTCTCCCAAGCGGCAATGTTTTTAAACATCGCACCAGGTACTCAATTGAGGCCGAGTCAAACTAGGGGAGGCCCAGGACCGGTTCAGATAATTGTGCTCTCGCACAGTCGGTACGGCGACCGGCTCCTCTTGAGGGCGCTCCACCTTCATCTTCTTCTCCGCTGCAGACACGGGGATCCGTCACTCATGGCGCGTGCGTGCAGTAGTGTGCTGGTTAATGCACTGCAAACCCAGTGACCTGATTTCAATTCCCGCTTCCGATCAACAGCAATGGCAAATATTTGATCAAGTCCTGCGCCTCCCCGAGGTCGACGGAGCCTTAAATGAGTACCGGGCACGATGTGTAATCATCAGTGCTGGGGAAACAAAGGCAGCCGAGCCTGGTGTTGACTACCCACCCCTCGTGTAATCCTGGATCTTCAGAGACGCTTGCTAACAGCACTTGCCCCAAGTCTGTTAAAGGTGAAACGATTTTTTGTCGTGTGTTTGTGAGCAACGCCTCGACTTCTGTACGTGTCTGCATGTGTGTGTGTGTGCACATGCACGTGCAAGTGTTTGCGACTGCTGGATTAGTGCATGTCTCTGTGTTCATGGTGTGTGTGTGTGCCTTCACCGTGTTTGGCTTTTGCAGGCTGTGCCGAGCTCTTCTTTGGTTTCTCTGGCACTTTCATCAGTTTCCAGCGACTACAGATCTACAGAGACGGATGAGATAGCACTCAACGGGTTCTCATCACTCACTCAGTCAACTACTTAAACACTCATTCACTTACTCAGCCACTCAGGTACTCGTTCAACGATCCAACCACTCATGCGCTCAACTACACTCTCTCACCTACCCAAGCACTCACTCAACCATTCATTCACCCACTCATCTGCTCAAACATGCACTCAAATAACCACATTAATCACCAAACCACTAAAATTGCTCACTCAGCACCCATCCGCACAAGTGGTTTGTGAAATGGAATGATGGAGATAATGATGATGATGGAGATGTGAGCAAGATGTTAGCACACAACAATCACGTGTTACCTCAAACACTTTTGAGTTAGGATCCAATTTCTTTTCTTGAAATGGCAGAGATTTCCCGTCACTGGATGGTAGATACTGCAAGCACAAGCACATGAACAGATGCACAAGCGAACTTTTTATTTTCAACCACTTCCTCGAGTCCCCACGTCTTCATGTTTCCAGGATTTGTGCGTCAATAAAGACCGTTTTATCCAAATCCTAAGTGACCCCGTGTCACGTGTGACCCTGTGCTAATATTGTGTCTCTATGCCTCCTATCTGTCTCTCATTTACCATGCCTCCTGTGTGTTCCCCACGTCCCTAAGTCGCTTGTATCGCTGCATTGTCTTGGTGTCCTTGTAATTCCCGTGTCTCAAAGTCCATGTATCTCAATGCCACTCAACTACCCCTGTGCCTCCACATGTCCCTGTCTCCCCATGTCTCACCATGCCAAAGGGGTTGACGAACGTCTGCAGGACACGCGCTGCCTTCATCTGGGACGTGGAGCTCTGAGCAGTGCGAGCCTCGTTCTGCTGCTCTTCGCTGTTCTGCACACCACAGCAGAGCGCAGAGCGCTACAGCACATCGCAGCGCACTACAGCAACATGACAGCAATTTCAGCACAGCTCAGAATGCGACAGCACACAAGAGAACACACAGAACGCCCCAGCACATGATGGCTAACACAGCAAACACAGCACGGTACAGAAAGCTACAGCACACGAGATCACACACAAAGTGCTTTCGCCAGCGGTGTGGGAGATGAGACATGGGTTGGTTGTGGTCGTGTGAGGATGTTGGGCTCACGTCAAACAGGGTGAGGACCGGGCGCGTGGCAGGCACCGCCCTCCGTGCTCCCTCCACTGCACCACACAAAGACAAAAGTCAAAGATCCTCAATATAGCTTTGAAAAGACTTTTAGGGCAAGTGCTGTTAGCGAGCATCTACGAAGGTCAGCACAGAACACGAAGGGGATGGGAGGACCAACACTACACCCAGCCACCTTTGTCTCCCCAGTGCTGATGCTTTACACGCACTGAGTACTCATTTAAGGCTGAATTAATCTAAGGGAGCCCCAGGACCGGTTTAGATATTCGTCACCGGTGTTGGCCATAAGCAGCAATCGAACTTGGGTCGCCAGGTTAATAGTGCAGCACGCTAACCAGCTAAACTACTGCTGTTCGTCGTGACCGGGAATGGAACTTAGGCCATCAGGATCGTGCCACTACACACTACCACTGCACAGCTGCTCTCTAGTGACATACAGACATAAGCTAGCACAGAAGATGCACAGAGATACAGACTGAACAATACACACGTGAACACACACACCCACACACAAGCAATAATATACAGGGCCACACACCTGTTGCAACCGCTGACACACAAAACGTACGCATGCAGACAGGCAAATAAAGACACGTTAACAGAGATACAGGAATGAATACACACACATATGAATGGAAATGCACGCAATTGAACACAGACATAGACGCAAAGATAGTCACAGAAATAATACGCACATACACGCAGCAGCCAAAGAAGGGTCATTGCTTAAAACATCACCTATTATGTAAGTTTTACTTTTAGGACAATGTTACTGAAAAGTATTTTGTTATTTTGCTTGTGCCCCACTGTAAATGCAGTCAGGACATTACTTGTTATTTATTTCACTAAATTATGTTTAATTTGTACGCAGAACATGGCAATTATTTGTATGATTACTACTCAAATTATAAGTGTGATATTAAAAAACAGCACGGTATTTTTTCATGTCAATAAAATGAAATTTACTCGTGACAGGCTAGGTGTACACATCACTGGTCACGAATAAAAAATATATAATCCATATCATGAGCTTTGCCGATATAACCAGCACAACTAAGTGTGAGCTACCTTCAGTACCGTGCCTTGTGATTGGCTGCCTGTCGTCCAATGATAAGCCATCGTGAGGACACAAGAGAGGGTTTTCCAATCGCTGTCAAAACACAGAAGAAAATTGATTGAACAATCAGTGCCACACTAGGGTGGGCATACAAATGATACCATTAATGTCACCTTTGGGGGATTGAAACATCTAGATTGTACTGTCAGGGTCAGGCAATGAACCAACAAAATCACACAGGGGTGTCAACCTACACGACAATCGTAACATTATTCACACTCTAAGGACGGACATGAACTGAGCTCCTCATTGTCACGACGGTTTTGGGACGTGGAATTAAAAAAAAGAACCACAAATGAGAGTTCTGTGCCGGATGAGAAAATGAGATGTAGAGTTTATAATCGCAAGTAAAGAGGGCATTTGTGTGATGAGTTTTGGTCTCTGGTCACCTCTGTCCAGGTGATGAATGTTCTCGATGGAGCCTTGATGGGCGTTTCGCTCTGCGGGAACAGCAGCAAAGATTATTAAACAAACGCAACCTTTACTGCAACGAGTCATTACTTTTGCAGTCACTTGTGCCTGGTTGTGACCATCAACTCGCTACATTTGTGAACGTCGTTTAACCACGGGTGGCTGAAACTCCCAAGATCCAAAACCTAGGATCTTAGCCGGGTGGTGTTGGTGGCGAAGTCCTGTAACCCAGCACTATGGAGGCAACAAGGGTGGGTGGATCACACAAATGTTGTTAAACTCCCTTCCCGTTGCTTTTCAGGTGTCATAGCATGGCCTGCTAGAAGGGGGTACAGCAAAGGTTGACTTCATCTATTCGTTCTGTATGGGATCGACTGTTGCCTCCTCGCATGTGTGGGTTTTCTCCAGGAACTCCGGTTCCCTCGCATATGTAAACACTCATTAATTGGTTGATAACACCTTCATATATAGACGACCACAAAGTTTGGGGGGAAATTTGGCACAGGCTCACCGCCTGGTAGCCTTTCCCGCTCGTCTGTGGTTCCTCCTCACGCCTCTGAGTTGTTCTCTCGCTTCGAGTGAGCGAATAATGTGCAGTGTGTCACAAGTTAAAAAAATTATTATTGAAACAGTGCCGGATCATTGTGTTTGACCCAGTATTGGCCCCAGGAGCCACCCAGTCACCACCTATATTAAATCCATACTCTTTGGTTCTTTCGGTAAAGTCAGGTAGGTAGAAAAACAATAGATTACGACGTTTCGATCGCAACACAAGCAATCGTCATCAGGTGGGACAACCACACCAACTGCTGAAGACAGCAGTTGGTGTGGTTGTCCCACTGCTGTCTTCAGCAGTTGGTGTGGTTGTCCCACCTGATGACGATTGCTTGTGTTGCGATCGAAACGTCGTGATCTAATATTTTTCTACCTACGTGACTTTACCGAAAGAAGCAAAGAGTATGGATTCCCGCAGTCACGAAAGCTTCAAATCAAGATTATATGAAATGTTTGATTATATTTATTTATGAACATTCTGCCTCTGACCGCTCGCTATCCCTCTCCCCCTATGACTTTCAGTCTCTGTCTCCCACTCTTTTGTCTCTGTTCTCGTTCTCCGACTCTCTTGCCCTATCTATCCTTCATCCGTATCTCAACCGTGGCTGTCCATTATGAACCCCTCGCTGCTCCACCGAGCCGCCTCCGCTTCTGCGCTCACCTTGATGAGCGGGACGAGGCGTGCCTGCTTGACGAGCTGCCACAGCTCATTGGCGTTCTGCCTCAAGAGGGGCGGCACCGGATTGCAGCACGCGAGCACGCCCTGCAGCTCCCTGCGTCGGCAACGACGATGTCAACATGTTAGAGCAGCGACACGCGTCACAACACAACGCCAGAGCAATGCAACATCACGGCAAAACCACGTCACAGCAACAACACAATCTCACAGAAACAGCACAACGTTACAACAAGCCAGCACTCCCTCTCTGTCTTGCATCAAACAGCAATGGCATGGACTAGGGTGCATATAGCCGTTGATACTGGCAAAAGCATATCCGTTCAAGATGGCGTACATATATCCTATTCATGCTGGTGTACATACGTATATTGTTCATTCTGGCGTACGTGCGTATAGGCAGCTCAGGAAAGTCTATGAATGTATAGCCTAATAAAGTATTAAAGCTTTCGTGACTGCATAAAATTACTCATTGGTTTTTTCGGTAAAGTCACGTATGTAGAAATACAATAAAATTATATTATTTATTAATATAAATAATATAATTTTCATATATAAAATTATATTATTTATTGTATTTCTACATACGTGACTTTACCGAAAAAACCAATGAGTATGTATAGCCTGTTCATCCTGGCGTACGTATGTATATTGTGTTCAGGCTGGCATACGTACGTAAAGCCTGTCTTGTCTGGCGTACATATATATAGCCTGGTCATTATCAGGATCATACTAACCAATGCTATTACCACAATGCAACCTTCATCATCACCATCATACTATCACCATATCCATATCATCACCAGCATCCAGATCACCATCCACATCAAAACATTATGAGTGGCACCACCATCAACACTATCACTACCACTCTCACTACTACCAGCACAATCATCAGCCACCACCACTATTACCAACAACAAGAACAGGCGCCATATGGCAATAAGTGGCGGTGACATCACCATGGCGGTTGTCTCAGGCCAGGTGCACTCCGAAGCCACGTGCAGTGTCGAAGGCTCGTTAACAGGAGCTCACGGAACAGAGCCAGGTGCCATGGGTTGACTGACTGCAATGACTGGGGCAGATGCACCAGCTGTGCACGCGACTGTGCCAACTTGCTGCATTTTAGCCGCCCGGCACTCCGCTCTTTATTGTGAGCATCGCTCTTCTGACCTTCGTTGTTGTTGGAGGGCGAATCTTACCACCGCTGTCAATACCATCATGGGTATCACTCGCACCACCATCCCAACTGTCCCTGCCACCACCGGCCCCACCACAACCGTGCGCGGCTTACCGAGGCATCTCCTCTGCGATCTTCATGAGCATGTGGTTTGGGAGGACTTATCTGTGACAGCAACAGCACAACACACACTGGTCAGGCCAGGGCACAATGCACATCTCAGCAATAACAACAATCACACAGGCCGTACAGGCCCAACAACGCAACAGCGACAGTAATCGTACTACGCAACCATTGACCTACGGCACTGGAATGTGAAGTTTCTACAACTGGTTCAGGATCACGATCAGGTAAATTAAAAAGTGCTGCGTCGTACACCCCAGTGTTTGACTGTGCTATATTATAAACACCCGTGTATCGATATTTCCATTTTAATGTGTTATGGTCGAAACGTCGTGATAATTTTTATTGTTTTATAAATATTTTATTATTTATTGTTTCCCTTCAACGTGACTTTACCGAAAGAGCTAAGAATATGAATTACTGCAGTCACGAAAGTTTTAAATCAAAATTTAGACTGTGTGTTGTTTTGGTGCGGTCTTGGATCGTTTTTGTTGTTGTTTTGCTGCCTTGCCCTAAAGTGCATTGAGTGTTAAAAAATCTACAGTAATTAATGTAATTATGCAATTTGTACTTATATACTTTATATTCATACATTTGTCGCTACTCTGGACATCTGTGATAAAGAGTTCATAGCTCATCGGATTCCTCCAGTCTAAATAAATATTCTGATAAATCAAGTTAAAAATTTTGAACACTGTGGTGTTGTTCCGTTTGCTGTGTTATTCTACGCTGTTGGAAAGTCCCGTGCTTTGCTGCACTATGCTATGCAGTGCAGTACACGGCTATTTCAGCGCCGCGTGCGCTCTCACCCCGTGCTCTCGTCCTCGGCGCGTGCCGTGCGGTCGCGCCAGGCGTACAGGAGCCGGGCGGCGCTGCTCTGCTGCACATCCAGTGGCTGTTTGTGCTTGTGCAGCAGCTCCAGGTAGGAGTCCTCGGTGAACACCGGCTTGTGGTAGCGCTGAGACACACACACAGACGCACACAGGGAGAGAGAGGGAGATGGAACCACGCAAGTAGTGACAGAGGCAGCAATAATTACCAGGGTTGTTAAAACGATCATCGGTTAACTGGTAATTGTTTTCAGCATCAATTACCAGTTCTGAAAGTCGGTAACCAATGTTTCCTGTGGGAATTTTTATCGCGAATGCACTAATTAGGATGCATGAACATTAAAACAATACGGCGGGCCCGAGTCACCACATTGAACATAAATCGGCATTTTGAGACCCCCTCCACTGTCACTGTGTAGCATATTATTACGTTCCAGGGACTCTATGAGATGATAGGACAATAGTCTACACACATTACACCATGAACTATATCACTTCGTTGATCTAGTAAAAAAGATAAATATATTCTTTATTTATTGCTTGAGGACTTGTAACGGAATAAACAATATTTTTGGAGAGGTGGGAAAACTGTCCCGATCGAGAGTGAGAATGGTGGATTTGCTTACAAAGATAGGCTTGCAACTTGCTCACTGGTGGAGCCAGTGGGGGGTGGGGTGGCACGTGCCCCCCCAATGATCCGATCGGCATTTTGCGACCTTCACTGCCACTTTGTAGCATATTATTACGTGTCAGGGACTCTATGAGATGATAGGACAATAGTCCGAGTCCATAATTGGTAATAAGTAACGGCAAAGCAGTTATAAGTGACTCACAGAATTGTGCGCAGTTGCGTATACAGGACACGACTTCCCTGAAGGCATCAACACCTTCAGCGAGCGCGAAGCCGATCACACAACGCGGTTCGAACTCGACCCTCAATCGATGGCTGTGCCATCGCCGCACTACGCGTCAAATAAAAACCAAGGGACAAGTCCTTACTTACTAACACTATCTTTTTTCATTGCTGGAGGGGTTGCCCCCCCCCCCCCCACCTGAAAATCCTGGCTCAGCCATTGCCCACGCGCCACTCACCTTGAGGGCCACAGTTCGGCTCTGGTCCCACACAAGCTGCAGGAGGTTGGGTCGGCCCAGCGCCTTGGTGAGCAGGTCGGCGCGGACGCGGTCGTACACGTACAGCAGGTAGTGCGTGTCGGCACGCGCATAGTGCAGCATGTCTGGCAGGAGAGGCCTGTGTGTGTGTGGCGTGCATACGTGGAAGTGTGCAAGTGTTTGTGTGCGTGTGTATGCAATTGTGAGTGTGTATGTGTTTGTGTGTGAGTGTGTGCATGCGAGTGTGTATGAGACGCAGATATTAAAGTACCGCAACATTTATCTGTTGACCCATGTTTCATTTCCGGTGAAGGCTAACATCATTTGGGAGTGATATAGTAACCAGTATTGGACCTCCCCCAAGACTGACTGGGCCTTAAATGAGTACCTAGTATAAGATATGAACATCAGCACTGGGGAAACAAAGGAGGTCAGGCATGATGCTTACCACATTACCCTCTCAAACATTGTGCCAGCCTTAATAGGGGCTCGCTAAGATAACTTGAGGAGGGGGGGGGTGAAAGTGCTTCATATGTACTGTTCTATGAACCCAGCGATGGGACTTCAATTCCTCACCCTGGCCAACTAGATTCAGCAGTCTATTCAGGCGACACGGGGGATCTTTGTCCTTGTGTGTGAATGTGTAAGCAGTAGAGTATCGGCTAGCACCCTGTGCTATGAACCTGGTGAAACGAGTTCGATTTCTACTCACGGCCAACACCTGTGACAATTATCTGAACCGGTCCCGGCCCTCCACTAGCTCGACTCAGCCTCAAATGAGTACCTGGTGTAGCGGTGTGTAAACATCACCACTGGGGAGACAAAGGCGGCCGTGCATGCTACTGGCCACCCACCCCCTCCTTCACAGCACTTTCCCCAACAATTAGTTGAGGCTATACAGGGGATCTTTGCCTTTGTTTTTGTACGTGTGTACAAGTTAGCCCGTGCATGCGCGCGCGTATGCAGAGGTTCGAGCAAGTGCGGCGTGCGTACCGGATGCGCCAGTCAGCCAGCTGGTACTGCTTGTCGGTAGACAGGCTGCAGTAGTGCATGAGGAGGTGGGCGAGCGAGTTTCTGGCGAGGCCGAGGGAGCGCGCCGCTGGGTGCGTGTTCGAACAGGCCCACCACGTACAGGCCCAGGTCACGTTGCAGCCACTCAATGTCCGAGTCCGCTCCGTGGAAAACCTGCGCCCCCGCCACACCGCAGCGTCAATCACCACGTCACCGGGGCAATCACTGTGCCACTGCGTCGCCGCGTCAAGCACCACGCCTCTCACGTGGCCGGTGCTCAAGATATGGTTACAACGTTCCTAGTAACCATCGTCGCCGCCGCCGCTGTCAACAAGGCATGGCTGCAGCCAGCCCCCCTTAATTGCTTCCTTTCTCTATTTCCCTTGCTCGCTCCGACCTGCTCCCTCCTATTCTTTGGTCCTTTCGGTAAAGTCACCACCACGTAGAAGGGAAGCAATAAAATAATACAAATATAAAACAATAAAATTCTCACGACGTTTCGACTGCAACACAAGCAATCATCATCAGGTGTGAAAACCACAGCAAGAATTTTATTGTTTTATATTTTTATTATTTTAGTGTTGCCCTTCTACGTGGTGACTTTACCGAAAGAACCAAGAATATGAATCCCTGCGGTCACGAAAGCTTTAAATAAATAAATAAAAATCTGCTCCCTCCTGTTCTCCCCGTGTAATTCTGCGCCCCGAGATGTTTGTTACGCTTTAGGTGCAATACAAGTGCAATGTATTGTTGCAAACATTCACCCAATGGCATTCATATCGAGTGTGCAGGCAGTGCAATGATACATTGGCAGCAAGCTGGAGGGACCCAGGCGTCGTGCTACAAAGTCGGCGAGGGAGAGGGATGTCTCTCTCCTTGTTTTGCTGTCTCACTCGCTTATTTTGTTTATGCATGTCTACGTGCACGCGTGCCTCTCACCTTGACAATTTTGTTGGGGTTGGTGAAGGCCTCGTTGAGGATGTGCAGGTCGTCGCGCAGCATCAGTGTGTCGATAATGAAGTCCTCTTCGCGCGTCGAGATTTGCATGAGGCAGGTGATGCCCAGGAAGGAACGGTATGAGTGATGCTACGGGGCCACGCACAGGAATAGCCGCTCAACGGTGGGCGGACAAACAAGAGTAGAAGAGGCAGATAGGCGGTCGAGCGGGACGAAAGCACACAGACGGCACAACCCAACAAACCAACCGCACATCACAACTCGATATTATACGACCACACACGTCACACACACATGCTGGCACGCACCCAGACAACAAACACAGATCCCCCGTAGAGCTTTAACAGACTGTTGGGACAAGTGCTGTTAGAGAGCACCTATGAAGGCCGAAACGGCACACGAGGGGTTGGGTGGCCAGCACAACGCCCGGCCGCCTTTGTCTCCCAAGCGGCAATGTTTTTAAACATCGCACCAGGTACTCAATTGAGGCCGAGTCAAACTAGGGGAGGCCCAGGACCGGTTCAGATAATTGTGCTCTCGCACAGTCGGTACGGCGACCGGCTCCTCTTGAGGGCACTCCACCTTCATCTTCTTCTCCGCTGCAGACACGGGGATCCGTCACTCATGGGGCGTGCGTGCAGTAGTGTGCTGGTTAATGCACTGCAAACCCAGTCACCTGATTTCAATTCCCGCTTGCGATCAACAGCAATGGCAAATATTTGATCAAGTCCTGGGCCTCCCCGAGGTCGACGGAGCCTTAATTGAGTACCGGGCACGATATGTCATCATCAGTGCTGGGGAAACAAAGGCAGCCGAGCCTGGTGTTGACTACCCACCCCTCGAGTAATCCTGGATCTTCAGAGATGCTTGCTAACAGCACTTGCCCCAAGTCTGTTAAAGGTGATACGATTTTGTTTTTGTCGTGTGTGTGCGAGCCACGCCTCGACTTCTGTACGTGTCTGCATGTGTGTGTGTGCACATGCACGTGCAAGTGTTTGCGACTGCTGGATTAGTGCATGTCTCTGTGTTCATGGTGTGTGTGTCTATGCCTTCACCGTGTTTGGCTTTTGCAGGCTGTGCAGAGCTCTTCTTTGGTTTCTCTGGCGCTTTCATCAGTTTCCAGCGACTACAGATCTACAGAGACGGGTGAGATAGCACTCAACGGGTTCTCATCACTCACTCAGTCAACTACTTAAACACTCATTCACTTACGCAGCCACTCAGGTACTCGTTCAACGATCCAACCACTCATGCGCTCAACTACACTCTCTCACATACCCAAGCACTCACTCAACCATTCATTCACCCACTCATCTGCTCAAACATGCACTCAAATAAACACATTAATCACCAAACCACTAAAATTCCTCACTCAGCACCCATCCGCACAAGTGGTTTGTGAAATGGAATGGAGATAATGATGATGGAGATGATGATGTGAGCAAGATGTTAGCACACAACAATCACGTATTAACTAAAACACTTTTGAGTTAGGATCCAATTTCTTTTCTTGAAATGGCAGAGATTTCCCGTCACTGGATGGTAGATACTGCAAGCACAAGCACATGAACAGATGCACAAGCGAACTTGGACACACGCGCAAGGAAACAAACAAACGACCCTGTGCATGTCCTCTTTTTATTTTCAACCACTTCAAGTCCCCACGTCTTCATGTTTCCAGGATTTCTGCGTCAATGAAGACCGTTTTATCCAAATTCTAAGTGACCCCGTGTTACGTGTGACCCTGTGCTAATATTGTTTCTCTATGCCTCCTATCTGTCTCTCATTTACCATGCCTCCTGTGTGTTCCCCACGTCCCTAAGTCGCTTGTATCGCTGCATTGTCTTGGTGTCCTTGTAATTCCCGTGTCTCAAAGTCCATGTATCTCCTTGGCACTCAACTACCCCTGTGCCTCCACATGTCCCTGTCTCCCCATGTCTAACCATGCCAAAGGGGTTGACGAACGTCTGCAGGACACGCGCTGCCTTCATCTGGGACGTGGAGCTCTGAGCAGTGCGAGCCTCGTTCTGCTGCTCTTCGCTGTCCTGCACACCACAGCAGAGCGCAGAGCGCTACAGCACATCGCAGCGCACTACAGCAACATGACAGCAATTTCAGCACAGCTCAGAATGCGACAGCACACAAGAGAACGCACAGAACGCTCCAGCACATGATGGCTAACACAGCAAACACAGCACGGTACAGAAAGCTATAGTACACAAGATCACACACACAGTGCTTTCGCCAGCGGTGTGGGAGATGAGACATGGGTTGGTTGTGGTCGTGTGAGGATGTTGGGCTCACGTCAAACAGGGTGAGGACCGGGCGCGTGGCAGGCACCGCCCTCCGTGCTCCCTCCACTGCACCACACAAAGACAAAAGTCAAAGATCCTCAATATAGCCTTGAAAAGACTTTTAGGGCAAGTGCTGTTAGCGAGCATCTACGAAGGTCAGCACAGAACACGAAGGGGATGGGAGGACCAACACTACACCCAGCCACCTTTGTCTCCCCAGTGCTGATGCTTTACACGCACTGAGTACTCATTTAAGGCTGAATTAATCTAAGGGAGCCCCAGGACCGGTTTAGATATTCATCACCGGTGTTGGCCATAAGCAGCAATCGAACTTGGGTCGCCAGGTTAAGAGTGCAGCACGCTAACCAGCTAAACTACTGCTGTTCGTCGTGACCGGGAATGGAACTTAGGCCATCAGGATCGTGCCACTACACACTACCACTGCACAACCGTTCTCTAGTGACATACAGACATCCGCTAGCACAGAAGATGCACAGAGATACAGACTGAAGAATACACACGTGAACACACACACCCACACACACGCAATAATATACACGGCCACACACCTGTTGCAACCGCTGACACACAAGACATACGCATGCAGACAGGCAAATAAAGACACGTTAGCAGAGACACAGGAATGAATACACACACATGTGAATGAAAATGCACGCAATTGAACAGACACAAAGATAGCGAAAGAAATAATATGCACATACACGCAGCAGCCAAAGAAGGGTCATTGCTTAAAACATCACCTATTATGTAAGTTTTACTTTTACGACAATGTTACTGAAAAGTATTTGTTATTTTTGCTTGTGCCCCACTGTAAATGCAGTCAGGACATTATTTGTTATTTATTTCAATAAATTATGTTTAATTTGTACACAGAACATGGCAATTATTTGTATGATTACTACTCAAATTATGAGTGTGATATTAAAAAACAGCACAGTATTTTTTCATGTCAATACAATGAAATCTACTCGTGACAGGCTAGGTGTACTCATCAACTGTCACGAATAAAAAAATAGAATCCATATCATGAGCTTTGCCGATATAACCAGCACAACTAAGTGTGAGCTACCTTCAGTACCGTGCCTTGTGATTGGCTGCCTGTCGTCCAATGACAAGCCATCGTGAGGACAGAAGAGAGGGTTTTCCAATCGCTGTCAAAACACAGAAGAAAATTGATTGAACAATCAGTGCCACACTAGGGTGGGCATACAAATGATACCATTAATGTCACCTTTGGGGGATTGAAACATCTAGATTGTGCTGTCAGGGTCAGGCCATGAACCAACAAAATCACACAGGGGTGTCAACCTACACAACAATCGGAACATTATTCACACTCTAAGGACGGACATGAACTGAGCTCCTCATTGTCATGACGGTTTTGGGACGTGGAATTAAAAAAAGAACCACAAATGAGAGTTCTGTGCCGGATGAGAAAATGAGATGTAGAGTTTATAATCGAAGTAAAGAGGGCATTTGTGTGATGAGTTTTGCTCTCTGGTCACCTCTGTCCGGGTGATGAATGTTCTCAATGGAGCCTTGATGGGCGTTTCGCTCTGCAGGAACAGCAGCAATGATTATTAAACAAACGCAACCTTTACTGCAACGAGTCATTACTTTTGCAGTCACTTGTGCCTGATTGTGACCATCAACTCGCTACATTTGTGAACGTCGTTTAACCACGGGTGGCTGAAACTCCCAAGATTCAAAACCTAGGATCTTAGCCGGGTGGTGTTGGTGGCGAAGTCCTGTAACCCAGCACTATGGAGGCAACAAGGGTGGGTGGATCACACAAATGTTGTTAAACTCGCTTCCCGTTGCTTTTCAGGTGTCATAGCATGGCCTGCCAGAAGCGGGTACAGCAAAGGTTGACTTCATCTGTTCGTTCTGTATGGGATCGACTGTTGCCTCCTCGCATGCGTGGGTTTACTCCAAGAACCCCGGTTCCCTCCCATATGTAAACACTCATTAATTGGTTGATAACACCTTCATATATAGACGACCACAAAGCTTGGGGGGAAATTTGGCACACAGGCTCACCACCTGGTGAGCCTGTGAGTTGTTCTCTCGCTTCGAGTGAGCGAATAATGTGCAGTGTGTCACAAGTTAAAAAATTATTATTGAAGCAGTGCCGGATCATTGTGTTTGACCCAGTATTGGCCCCAGGAGCCACCCAGTCACCACCTATATTAAATCCATACTCTTTTGTTCTTTCGGTAAAGTCAGGTAGGTAGAAAAACAATAGATCACGACGTTTCGATCGCAACACAAGCAATCGTCATCAGGTGGGACAACCACACCAACTGCTGTCTTCAGCAGTTGGTGTGGTTGTCCCACTGCTGTCTTCAGCAGTTGGTGTGGTTGTACCACCTGATGACGATTGCTTGTGTTGGATCGAAACGTCGTGATCTATTGTTTTTCTACCTACGTGACTTTACCGAAAGAACCAAAGAGTATGGATTCCTGCAGTCACGAAAGCTTCAAATCAAGATTATATTAAATGTTTTATTATATTAATATATGCACATTCTGTCTCTGACCACTCGCTATCCCTCTCCCCCTATGACTTTCAGTCTCTGTCTCCCACTCTCTTGTGTCTCTGTTCTCGTTCTCCGACTCTCTTGCCCTATCTATCCTTCATCCGTATCTCAACCCTGGCCGTCCATTATGAACCCCTCGCTGCTCCACCGAGCCGCCTCCGCTTCTGCGCTCACCTTGATGAGCGGGACGAGGCGTGCCTGCTTGACGAGCTGCCACAGCTCATTGGCGTTCTGCCTCACGAGGGGCGGCACCGGATTGCAGCACGCGAGCACGCCCTGCAGCTCCCTGCGTCGGCAACGACGATGTCAACATGTTAGAGCAGCGACACGCGTCACAACACAACGCCAGAGCAATGCAACATCACGGCAAAAACCACGTCACAGCAACAACACAATCTCACAGAAACAGCACAACGTTACAACAAGCCAGCACTCCCTCTCTGTCTTGCATCAAACAGCAATGGCATGGACTAGGGTGCATATAGCCGTTGATACTGGCAAAAGCATATCCGTTCAAGATGGCGTACATATATCCTATTCATGCTGGTGTACATACGTATATTGTTCATTCTGGCGAACGTGCGTATAGGCAGCTCAGGAAAGTCTATGTATGTATAGCCTAATAAAGTATTAAAGCTTTCGTGACTGCATAAAATTACTCATTGGTTTTTTCGGTAAAGTCACGTATGTAGAAATACAATAAAATTATATTATTTATTGTATTTCTACATACGTGACTTTACCGAAAAAAACAATGAGTATGTATAGCCTGTTCATCCTGGCGTACGTATGTATATTGTGTTCAGGCTGGCATACGTACGTAAAGCCTGTCTTGTCTGGCGTACGTATACATACCCTGGTCATTATCAGGATCATACTAACCAATGCTATTACCACAATGCAACCTTCATCATCACCATCATACTATCACCATATCATCACCAGCATCCAGATCACCATCCACATCAAAACATAATGAGTGGCACCACCATCAACACTATCACTACCACTCTCACTACTATCAGCACAATCATCAGCCACCACCACTATTACCAACAACAAGAACAGGCGCCATATGCCAATAAGTGGCGGTGACATCACCACGGCAGTTGTCTCAGGCCAGGTGCACTCCGAAGCCACGTCCAGTGTCGAAGGCTCGCTAACAGGCGCTCACGGAACAGAGCCAGGTGCCATGGGTTGACTGACTGCAATGACTGGGGCAGATGCACCAGCTGTGCACGCGACTGTGCCAACTTGCTGCATTTTAGCCGCCCGGCACTCGCTCTTTATTGTGAGCATCGCTCCTCTGCCCTTCGTTGTTGTTGGAGGGCGAATATTACCACCACTGTCAATACCATCATGGGTATCACTCGCACCACCATCCCAACTGTCCCTGCCACCACCGGCCCCACCACCACCGTGCGCGGCTTACCGAGGCATCTCCTCTGCGATCTTCATGAGCATGTGGTTTGGGAGGATGTATCTGTGACAGTAGGAGCACAACACACTCCGGTCAGGCCAGGGCACTATGCACGTCGCAGCAATAACAATAATCACACAGGCCGTACAAGCCCAACAACGCAACAGCTACAGTAATCGTACTACGCAACCATTGACCTACGGCACTGGAATGTGCAGTTTCTACAACTGGTTCAGGATCACGATCAGGTAAATAAAAAGTGCTGCGTTGTACACCCCAGTGTTTTACTGTGCTATATTATAAAACACCCGTGTATCGATATTACCATTTTAATGTGCAATTTTATTGAGGGACTGTGTGTTGTTTTGGTGCGGTCTTGGATCGTTTTTGTTGTTGTTTTGCTGCCTTGCCCTAGAGTGCATTGAGTGTAAAAAAATCTACAGTAATTAATGTAATTATGCAATTTGTACTTGTATACTTCATATTCATACATTTTTCGCTACTCTGGACATCTGTGATAAAGAGTTCATAGCTCATCGGATTCCTCCAGTCTAAATAAATATTCTGATAAATCAAGATAAATATTTTGAACGCTGTGGTGTTGTTCTGTTTGCTGTGTTATTCTACGCTGTCGGAAAGTCCCGTGCTTTGCTGCACTATGCTATGCAGTGCAGTACACGGCTATTTCAGCGCCACGGGCGCTCTCACCCCGTGCTCTCGTCCTCGGCGCGTGCCGTGCGGTCGCGCCAGGCGTACAGGAGCCGGGCGGCGCTGCACTGCTGCACATCCAGTGGCTGCTTGTGCTTGTGCAGCAGCTCCAGGTAGGAGTCCTCGGTGAACACCGGCTTGTGGTAGCGCTGAGACACACACACACACGCACACAGGGAGAGAGGGGGAGATGGAACCACGCAAGTAGTGACAGCGGCAGCAATAATTACCAGGGTTCAGACTTGTTTGGTATGCTTCTCTCTCTGTGTCGCCTGTTGTATCTGTGTTAGTTCCCCCCTACTTGGGTGTCTGTATATACATCTGGGGTTATGTGTTTCCTCTCTCTCGTAAATTTAGCTCTTCTGTACCTGATGATGGCTGCTTGTGTTGCAACCAAAACGTCGTACGCTATTATCTTATTTTATTATTTCTCATTTATACGTGACTTTACCGAAAAAACCAAAGAGTAATTACCTGGGATGTTAAAACGATCATCGGTTAACTGGTAATTTTTTTCAGCATCAATTACCAGTTCTGAAAGTCGGTAACCAATGTTTCCAGTGGGATTTTTTATCGTGAATGCACTAATTAGGATGCATGAACATTACAACGGTACGGCGGGCCCGAGTCACCACATTGAACATAAATCGGCATTTTGCGACCCCCTCCACTGCCACTGTGTAGCATATTATTACGTTCCAGGGACTCTATGAGATGATAGGACAATAATCTACACACATTACACCATGAACTATATCACTTCGTTGATCTAGTTAAAAAGATAAATATATTCTTTGTTTATTGCTCGAGGCCTTTTAACGGAATAAACAATATTTTCGGAGGGGTGGGAAAACTTTCGAGAGTGAGAGTGGTGGATTTGCTTACAAAGATAGGCTTGCAACTTGCTCATTGGTGGAGCCAGTGGGGGGTGGGGTGGCACGTGCCCCCCCAATGATCCGATCGAAATCCCTAATTGAGATCGGATCATTGGGGTTTATTGGTAATAAATCAGCATTTTGCGACCCTCACTGCCACCGTGTAGCATATTATTACGTGTCAGGGACTCCATGAGATGATAGGACAATAGTCCGAGTCCATAATTGGCAATAAGTAACGGCAAAGCAGTTATAAGTGACTCACAGAATTGTGCGCAGTTGCGTATACAGGACACGACTTCCCTGAAGGCATCAACACCTTCAGCGAGCGCGATGCCGATCACACAACGCGGTTCGAATTCGATCCTTGATCGATGGCTGCACCATCGCCGCACACGCGTCAAATAAAAACCAAGGGACAAGTCCTTACTTACTAACACTATCTTTTTTCATTTCTGGAGGGGTTGCCCCCCTCCACCTGAAAATCCTGGCTCAGCCATTGCCCACGCGCCACTCACCTTGAGTGCCACAGTTCGGCTCTGGTCCCACACAAGCTGCAGGAGGTTGGGTCGGCCCAACGCCTTGGTGAGCAGGTCGGCGCGGACGCGGTCGTACACGTACAGCAGGTAGTGCGTGTCGGCACGCGCATAGTGCAGCATGTCTGGCAGGAGAGGCCTGTGTGTGTGCGTGCATACGTGGATGTGTGCAAGTGTTGGTGTGCGTGTGTATGCAATTGTGAGTGTGTATGTGTTTGTGTGTGAGTGTGTGCATGCGAGTGTGTATGAGACGCAGATGTTAATGTACCGCAACATTTATCTGTTGACCCATGTTTCATTTCCGATGAAGGCTAACATCATTTGGGAGTGATATAAAAACCAGTATTGGACCTCCCCCAAGACTGACTGGGCCTTAAATGAGTACCTAGTATAAGATATGAACATCAGCACTGGGGAAACAAAGGAGGTCAGGCATGATGCTAATCAGCCTTAATAAGGGCTCGCTAAGATAACTTGAGTGGGGAGGGGGGTGAAAGTGCTTCATATGTACTGTTCTATGAGCCCAGTGATGGGACTTCAATTCCTCACCCTGGCGAACTAGATTCAGCAGTCTATTCAGGCGACACGGGGGATCTTTGTCCTTGTGTGTGAATGTGTAAGCAGTAGAGTAGCGGCTAGCACCCTGTGCTATGACCTGGTGAAACGAGTTCGATTTCTACTCACGGCCAACACCTGTGACAATTATCTGAACCGGCCCCGGGCCTCCACTAGCTCGACTCAGCCTTAGTTGAGGCTATACAGGGGATCTTTGCCTTTGTTTTTGTAAGTGTGTACAAGTTAGCCCGTGCATGCGCGCGCGTATGCAGAGGTTCGAGCAAGTGCGGCGTGCGTACCGGATGCGCCAGTCAGCCAGCTGGTACTGCTTGTCGGTAGACAGGCTGCAGTAGTGCATGAGGAGGTGGGCGAGCGAGTTTCTGGCGAGGCCGAGGGAGCGCGCCGCTGGGTGCGTGTCGAACAGGCCCACCACGTACAGGCCCAGGTCACGTTGCAGCCACTCAATGTCCGAGTCCGCTCCGTGGAAAACCTGCGCCCCCGCCACACCGCAGCGTCAATCACCACGTCACCGTGGCAATCACTGCGCCACTGCGTCGCCGCGTCAAGCACCACGCCTCTCACGTGGCCGGTGCTCAAGATATGGTTACAACGTCCCTAGTAACCATCGTCGCCGCCGCCGCCGCTGTCAACAAGGCATGGCTGCAGCCAGCCCCCCTTAATTGCTTCCTTTCTCTATTTCCCTTGCTCGCTCCGACCTGCTCCCTCCTATTCTTTGGTCCTTTCGGTAAAGTCACCACCACGTAGAAGGGAAGCAATAAAATAATACAAATATAAAACAATACAATTCTCACGACGTTTCGACTGCAACACAAGCAATCGTCATCAGGTGTGAAAACCACAGCAAGAATTTTATATTTTTATCATTTTATTGTTTCCCTTCTACGTGGTGACTTTACCGAAAGAACCAAGAATATGAATCCCTGCAGTCATGAAAGCTTTAAATAAATAAATAAAATTCTGCTCCCTCCTGTTCTCCCCGTGTAATTCTGCGCCCCGAGATGTTTGTTACGCTTTAGGTGCAATACAAGTGCAATTTATTGTTGTAAACATTCACCCAATGGCATTCATATCGAGTGTGCAGGCAGTGCAATGATACATTGGCAGCAAGCTGGAGGGACCCAGGCGTCGTGCTACAAAGTCGGCGAGGGAGAGGGATGTCTCTCTCCTTCTTTTGCTGTCTCACTCGATTATTTTGTTTATGCATGTCTACGTGCACGCGTGCCTCTCACCTTGACAATGTTGGGGTTGGTGAAGGCCTCGTTGAGGATGTGCAGGTCGTCGCGCAGCATCAGTGTGTCGATAATGAAGTCCTCTTCGCGCGTCGAGATTTGCATGAGGCAGGTGATGCCCAGGAAGGAACGGTATGAGTGATGCTACGGGGCCACGCACAGGAATAGCCGCTCAACGGTGGGCGGACAAACAACAGTAGAAGAGGCAGATAGGCGGTCGAGCGGGACGAAAGCACACAGACGGCACAACCCAACAAACCAACCGCACATCACAACTCGATATTATACGACCACACATGTCACACTCACATGCTGGCACTCACGCAGACAACAAACACAGATCCCCCGTAGAGCTTTAACAGACTGTTGGGACAAGTGCTGTTAGAGAGCACCTATGAAAGCCGAAACGGCACACGAGGGGTTGGGTGGCCAGCACCACGCCCGGCCGCCTTTGTCTCCCAAGCGGCAATGTTTTTAAACACCGCACCAGGTACTCAATTGAGGCCGAGTCAAACTAGGGGAGGCCCAGGACCGGTTCAGATAATTGTGCTCTCGCACAGTCGGTACGGCGACCGGCTCCTCTTGAGGGCGCTCCACCTTCATCTTCTTCTCCGCTGCAGACACGGGGATCCGTCACTCATGGCGCGTGCGTGCAGTAGTGTGCTGGTTAATGCACTGCAAACCCAGTGACCTGATTTCAATTCCCGCTTCCGATCAACAGCAATGGCAAATATTTTATCAAGTCCTGGGCCTCCCCGAGGTCGACGGAGCCTTAAATGAGTACCGGGCACGATGTGTAATCATCAGTGCTGGGGAAACAAAGGCAGCCGAGCCTGGTGTTGACTACCCACCCCTCGTGTAATCCTGGATCTTCAGAGATGCTTGCTAACAGCACTTGCCCCAAGTCTGTTAAAGGTGAAACGATTTTTTTGTCGTGTGTTTGTGAGCAACGCCTCGACTTCTGGACGTGTCTGCATGTGTGTGTGTGTGCACATGCACGTGCAAGTGTTTGCGACTGCTGGATTAGTGCATGTCTCTGTGTTCATGGTGTGTGTGTGCCTTCACCGTGTTTGGCTTTTGCAGGCTGTGCCGAGCTCTTCTTTGGTTTCTCTGGCGCTTTCATCAGTTTCCAGCGACTACAGATCTACAGAGACGGATGAGATAGCACTCAACGGGTTCTCATCACTCACTCAGTCAACTACTTAAACACTCATTCACTTACTCAGCCACTCAGGTACTCGTTCAACAATCCAACCACTCATGCGCTCAACTACACTCTCTCACCTACCCAAGCACTCACTCAACCATTCAATCACCCACTCATCTGCTCAAACATGCACTCAGATAACCACATTAATCACCAAACCACTAAAATTGCTCACTCAGCACCCATCCGCACAAGTGGTTTGTGAAATGGAATGATGGAGATAATGATGATGGAGATGTGAGCAAGATGTTAGCACACAACAATCACGTGTTAACTCAAACACTTTTGAGTTAGGATCCAATTTCTTTTCTTGAAATGGCAGAGATTTCCCGTCACTGGATGGTAGATACTGCAAGCACAAGCACATGAACAGATGCACAAGCGAACTTTTTATTATCAATCACTTCCTCGAGTCCCCACGTCTTCATGTTTCCAGGATTTGTGCGTCAATAAAGACCGTTTTATCCAAATCCTAAGTGACCCCGTGTCACGTGTGACCCTGTGCTAATATTGTGTCTCTATGCCTCCTATCTGTCTCTCATTTACCATGCCTCCTGTGTGTTCCCCACGTCCCTAAGTCGCTTGTATCGCTGCATTGTCTTGGTGTCCTTGTAATTCCCGTGTCTCAAAGTCCATGTATCTCAATGCCACTCAACTACCCCTGTGCCTCCACATGTCCCTGTCTCCCCATGTCTCACCATGCCAAAGGGGTTGACGAACGTCTGCAGGACACGCGCTGCCTTCATCTGGGACGTGGAGCTCTGAGCAGTGCGAGCCTCGTTCTGCTGCTCTTCGCTGTTCTGCACACCACAGCAGAGCGCAGAGCGCTACAGCACATCGCAGCGCACTACAGCAACATGACAGCAATTTCAGCACAGCTCAGAATGCGAAAGCACACAAGAGAACACACAGAACGCCCCAGCACATGATGGCTAACACAGCAAACACAGCACGGTACAGAAAGCTACAGCACACGAGATCACACACAAAGTGCTTTCGCCAGCGGTGTGGGAGATGAGACATGGGTTGGTTGTGGTCGTGTGAGGATGTTGGGCTCACGTCAAACAGGGTGAGGACCGGGCGCGTGGCAGGCACCGCCCTCCGTGCTCCCTCCACTGCACCACACAAAGACAAAAGTCAAAGATCCTCAATATAGCTTTGAAAAGACTTTTAGGGCAAGTGCTGTTAGCGAGCATCTACGAAGGTCAGCACAGAACACGAAGGGGATGGGAGGACCAACACTACACCCAGCCACCTTTGTCTCCCCAGTGCTGATGCTTTACACGCACTGAGTACTCATTTAAGGCTGAATTAATCTAAGGGAGCCCCAGGACCGGTTTAGATATTCGTCACCGGTGTTGGCCATAAGCAGCTATCGAACTTGGGTCGCCAGGTTAATAGTGCAGCACGCTAACCAGCTAAACTACTGCTGTTCGTCGTGACCGGGAATGGAACTTAGGCCATCAGGATCGTGCCACTACACACTACCACTGCACAGCCGCTCTCTAGTGACATACAGACATAAGCTAGCACAGAAGATGCAGAGAGATACAGACTGAACAATACACACGTGAACACACACACCCACACACAAGCAATAATATACAGGGCCACACACCTGTTGCAACCGCTGACACACAAAACGTACGCATGCAGACAGGCAAATAAAGACACGTTAACAGAGATACAGGAATGAATACACACACATATGAATGGAAATGCACGCAATTGAACACAGACATAGACGCAAAGATAGTCACAGAAATAATACGCACATACACGCAGCAGCCAAAGAAGGGTCATTGCTTAAAACATCACCTATTATGTAAGTTTTACTTTTAGGACAATGTTACTGAAAAGTATTTTGTTATTTTGCTTGTGCCCCACTGTAAATGCAGTCAGGACATTACTTTTCGATTTAAAGCTTTCGTGACTGCAATGATTCATCTTCTTTGGTTCTTTCGGTAAAGTCACGTAGAATGAGAATAAAATAATAAATTGATAAAATAAAATAACACAATAATATTCTCACGACGTTTCGGCCACAACACAAGCGGCCTTCATCAGGTGAAGGGAGCGAGACTGTCTGGTAGGACAGCGCTTGTGTTGTGGCCGAAACGTCGTGAGAATATTGTGTTATTTTATTTTATCAATTTATTATTTTATTCTCATTCTACGTGACTTTACCGAAAGAACCAAAGAAGAGGACATTACTTGTTATTTATGTCACTAAATTATGTTTAATTTGTACGCAGAACATGGCAATTATTTGTATGATTACTACTCAAATTATAAGTGTGATATTAAAAAACAGCACGGTATTTTTTCATGTCAATAAAATGAAATTTACTCGTGACAGGCTAGGTGTACACATCACTGGTCACGAATAAAAAATATATAATCCATATCATGAGCTTTGCCGATATAACCAGCACAACTAAGTGTGAGCTACCTTCAGTACCGTGCCTTGTGATTGGCTGCCTGTCGTCCAATGATAAGCCATCGTGAGGACACAAGAGAGGGTTTTCCAATCGCTGTCAAAACACAGAAGAAAATTGATTGAACAATCAGTGCCACACTAGGGTGGGCATACAAATGATACCATTAATGTCACCTTTGGGGGATTGAAACATCTAGATTGTACTGTCAGGGTCAGGCAATGAACCAACAAAATCACACAGGGGTGTCAACCTACACGACAATCGTAACATTATTCACACTCTAAGGACGGACATGAACTGAGCTCCTCATTGTCACGACGGTTTTGGGACGTGGAATTAAAAAAAAGAACCACAAATGAAGAGTTCTGTGCCGGATGAGAAAATGAGATGTCGAGTTTATAATCGCAAGTAAAGATGGCATTTGTGTGATGAGTTTTGGTCTCTGGTCACCTCTGTCCAGGTGATGAATGTTCTCGATGGAGCCTTGATGGGCGTTTCGCTCTGCGGGAACAGCAGCAAAGATTATTAAACAAACGCAACCTTTACTGCAACGAGTCATTATTTTTGCAGTCACTTGTGCCTGTTTGTGACCATCAACTCGCTACATTTGTGAACGTCGTTTAACCACGGGTGGCTGAAACTCCCAAGATCCAAAACCTAGGATCTTAGCCGGGTGGTGTTGGTGGCGAAGTCCTGTAACCCAGCACTATGGAGGCAACAAGGGTGGGTGGATCACACAAATGTTGTTAAACTCCCTTCCCGTTGCTTTTCAGGTGTCATAGCATGGCCTGCTAGAAGGGGGTACAGCAAAGGTTGACTTCATCTATTCGTTCTGTATGGGATCGACTGTTGCCTCCTCGCATGTGTGGGTTTTCTCCAGGAACTCCGGTTCCCTCGCATATGTAAACACTCATTAATTGGTTGATAACACCTTCATATATAGACGACCACAAAGTTTGGGGGGAAATTTGGCACAGGCTCACCGCCTGGTAGCCTTTCCCGCTCGTCTGTGGTTCCTCCTCACGCCTCTGAGTCGTTCTCTCGCTTCGAGTGAGCGAATAATGTGCAGTGTGTCACAAGTTAAAAAATTATTATTGAAACAGTGCCGGATCATTGTGTTTGACCCAGTATTGGCCCCAGGAGCCACCCAGTCACCACCTATATTAAATCCATACTCTTTGGTTCTTTCGGTAAAGTCAGGTAGGTAGAAAAACAATAGATTACGACGTTTCGATGGCAACACAAGCAATCGTCAGCAGGTGGGACAACCACACCAACTGCTGAAGACAGCAGTTGGTGTGGTTGTCCCACTGCTGTCTTCAGCAGTTGGTGTGGTTGTCCCACCTGATGACGATTGCTTGTGTTGCGATCGAAACGTCGTGATCTATTATTTTTCTACCTACGTGACTTTACCGAAAGAACCAAAGAGTATGGATTCCTGCAGTCACGAAAGCTTCAAATCAAGATTATATTAAATGTTTGATTATATTTATTTATGAACATTCTGCCTCTGACCACTCGCTATCCCTCTCCCCCTATGACTTTCAGTCTCTGTCTCCCACTCTCTTTTGTCTCTGTTCTCGTTCTCCGACTCTCTTGCCCTATCTATCCTTCATCCGTATCTCAACCGTGGCTGTCCATTATGAACCCCTCGCTGCTCCACCGAGCCGCCTCCGCTTCTGCGCTCACCTTGATGAGCGGGACGAGGCGTGCCTGCTTGACGAGCTGCCACAGCTCATTGGCGTTCTGCCTCAAGAGGGGCGGCACCGGATTGCAGCACGCGAGCACGCCCTGCAGCTCCCTGCGTCGGCAACGACGATGTCAACATGTTAGAGCAGCGACACGCGTCACAACACAACGCCAGAGCAATGCAACATCACGGCAAAACCACGTCACAGCAACAACACAATCTCACAGAAACAGCACAACGTTACAACAAGCCAGCACTCCCTCTCTGTCTTGCATCAAACAGCAATGGCATGGACTAGGGTGCATATAGCCGTTGATACTGGCAAAAGCATATCCGTTCAAGATGGCGTACATATATCCTATTCACGCTGGTGTACATACGTATATTGTTCATTCTGGCGTACGTGCGTATAGGCAGCTCAGGAAAGTCTACGTATGTATAGCCTAATAAAGTATTAAAGCTTTTGTGACTGCATAAAATTACTCATTGGTTTTTTCGGTAAAGTCACGTATGTAGAAATACAATAAAATTATATTATTTATTCATTGGTTTTTTCGGTAAAGTCACGTATGTAGAAATACAATAAAATTATATTATTTATTGTATTTCTACATACGTGACTTTACCGAAAAAACCAATGAGTATGTATAGCCTGTTCATCCTGGCGTACGTATGTATATTGTGTTCAGGCTGGCATACGTACGTAAAGCCTGTCTTGTCTGGCGTGCGTATATATAGCCTGGTCATTATCAGGATCATACTAACCAATGCTATTACCACAATGCAACCTTCATCATGACCATCATACTATCACCATATCCATATCATCACCAGCATCCAGATCACCATCCACATCAAAACATTATGAGTTGGACCACCATCAATACTATCACTACCACTCTCACTACTACCAGCACAATCATCAGCCACCACCACTATTACCAACAACAAGAACAGGCGCCATATGCCAATAAGTGGTGGTGACATCACCACGGCTGTTGTCCCAGGCCAGGTGCACTCCGAAGCCACGTGCAGTGTCGAAGGCTCGCTAACAGGGGCTCACTGAACAGAGCCAGGTGCCATGGGTTGACTGACTGCAATGACTGGGGCAGATGCACCAGCTGTGCACGCGACTGTGCCAACTTGCTGCATTTTAGCCGCCCGGCACTCCGCTCTTTATTGTGACCATCGCTCCTCTGCCCTTCGTTGTTGTTGGAGGGCGAATATTACCACCACTGTCATTACCATCATGGGTATCACTCGCACCACCATCCCAACTGTCCCTGCCACCACCGGCCCCACCACCACCGTGCGCGACTTACCGAGGCATCTCCTCTGCGATCTTCATGAGCATGTGGTTTGGGAGGACGTATCTGTGACAGTAGGAGCACAACACACACCGGTCAGGCCAGGGCACTATGCACGTCGCAGCAATAACAATAATCACACAGGCCGTACAAGCCCAACAACGCAACAGCAACAGTAATCGTACTACGCAACCATTGACCTACGGCACTGGAATGTGCAGTTTCTACAACTGGTTCAGGATCGCGATCAGGTAAATTAAAAAGTGCTGCGTCGTACACCCCAGTGTTTTACTGTGCTATATGATAAAACACCCGTGTATCGATCGATATTTCCATTTTAATGTGCAATTTTATTGGGGGACTGTGTGTTGTTTTGGTGCGGTCTTGGATCGTTTTTGTTGTTGTTTTGCTGCCTTGCCCTTGAGTGCATTGAGTGTAAAAAAATCTACAGTAATTAATGTAATTATACAATTTGTACTTATATACTTTATATTCATACATTTTTCGCTACTCTGGACATCTGTGATAAAGAGTTCATAGCTCATCGGATTCCTCCAGTCTAAATAAATATTCTGATAAATCAAGTTAAAAAATTTTAACACTGTGGTGTTGTTCTGTTTGCTGTGTTATTCTACGCCGTCGGAAAGTCTCGTGCTTTGCTGCACTATGCTATGCAGTGCAGTACACGGCTATTTCAGCGCCGCGTGTGCTCTCACCCCGTGCTCTCGTCCTCGGTGCGTGCCGTGCGGTGGCCCCAGGCGTACAGGAGCCGGGCGGCGCTGCTCTGCTGCACATCCAGTGGCTGCTTGTGCTTGTGCAGCAGCTCCAGGTAGGAGTCCTCGGTGAACACCGGCTTGTGGTAGCGCTGAGACACACACACACGCACACAGGGAGAGAGAGGTAGATGGAACAACGCAAGTAGTGACAGCAGCAATAATTACCAGGGTTCAGACTTGTTTGGTATGCTTCTCTCTCTGTGTCCCATGTTGTATCTGTGTTAGTTCCACCCTACTTGGGTGTCTGTATATACATCTGGGGTTATGTGTTTCCTCTATCTCGTAAATTTAGCTCCTCTGTACCTGATGATGGCTGCTTGTGTTGCAACCAAAACGTCGTACGCTATTATGTAATTTAATTATTTCTCATTTATACGTGACTTTACCGAAAAAACCAAAGAGTAATTACCAGGGTTGTTAAAACGATCATCGGTTAACTGGTAATTGTTTTCAGCATCAATTACCAGTTCTGAAAGTCGGTAACCAATGTTTCCAGTGGGAATTTTCATCGTGAATGCACTAATTAGGATGCATGAACATTAAAACGGTACGGCGGGCCCGAGTCACCACATTGAACATAAATCGGCATTTTGCGACTCCCTCCACTGCCACTGTGTAGCATATTATTACATTCCAGGGACTCTATGAGATGATAGGACAATAGTCTATACATTACACCATGAACTAGATCACTTCGTTGATCTAGTTAAAAAGATAAATATATTCTTTGTTTATTTCTCGAGGCCTTTAAACAGAATAAACAATATTTTTGGAGGGGTGGGAAAATTTTCCCGATCGACAGTGAGAGTGGTGGATTTGCTTACAAAGATAGGCTTGCAACTTGCTCACTGGTGGAGCCAGTGGGGAGTGGGGTGGCACGTGCCCCCCCCAATGATCCGATCGAAAACCCTAATTTAGATCAGATCATTGGGGTTTATTGGTAATAAATCAGCAGTTTGCGACCCCCACTGCCACAGTGTAGCATATTATTACGTGTCAGGGACTCGATGAGATGATAGGACAATAGTCCGAGTCCATAATTGGCAATGAGTAACGGCAAAGCAGTTATAAGTGACTCACAGAATTGTGCGCAGTTGCGTATACAGGACACGACTTCCCTGAAGGCATCAACACCTTCAGCGAGCGCGATGCCGATCACACAATGCGGTTCGAATTCGATTCCAAGGGACAAGTCCTTACTTACTAACACTACCTTTTTTCATTGCTGGAGGGGTTGCCCCCCCCCCCACCTGAAAATCCTGGCTCAGCCATTGTCCACGCGCCACTCACCTTGAGTGCCACAGTTCGGCTCTGGTCCCACACAAGCTGCAGGAGGTTGGGTCGGCCCAGCACCTTGGTGAGCAGGTCGGCGCGGACGCGGTCGTACACGTACAGCAGGTAGTGCGTGTCGGCACGCGCATAGTGCAGCATGTCTGGTAGGAGAGGCCTGTGTGTGTGCGTGCATACGTGGATGTGTGCAAGTGTTGGTGTGCGTGTGTATGCAATTGTGAGTGTGTATGTGTTTGTGTGTGAGTGTGTGCATGCGAGTGTGTATGAGACGCAGATGTTAATGTACCGCAACATTTATCTGTTGACCCATGTTTCGATGGTTACGTCCCTAGTAACCATCGTCGCCGCCGCTGTCAACAAGGCATGGCTGCAGCCAGCCCCCCTTAATTGCTTCCTTTCTCTATTTCCCTTGCTCGGTCCGACCTGCTCCCTCCTATTCTTTGGTCCTTTCGGTAAAGTCACCACCACGTAGAAGGGAAGCAATAAAATAATACAAATATAAAACAATAAAATTCTCACGACGTTTCGACTGCAACGCAAGCAATCATCATCAGGTCTGAAAATTACAGCAAGAATTTTATTGTTTTATATTTTTATTATTTTATTGTTGGCCTTCTACGTGACTTTACCGACAGAACCAAGAATATCAATCCCTGCAGTCACGAAAGCTTTAAATAAATAAAAATTCTGCCCCCTCCTGTTCTCCCCGTGTAATTTTGCGCACCGAGATGTTTGTTACGCTTTAGGTGCAATACAAGTGCAATGTATTGTTGCAAACATTCACCCAATGGCATTCATATCGAGTGTGCAGGCAGTGCAATGATACATTGGCAGCAAGCTGGAGGGACCCAGGCGTCGTGCTACAAAGTCGGCGAGGGAGAGGGATGTCTCTCTCCTTGTTTTGCTGTCTCACTCGATTATTTTGTTTATGCATGTCTACGTGCACGCGTGCCTCTCACCTTGACAATGTTGGGGTTGGTGAAGGCCTCGTTGAGGATGTGCAGGTCGTCGCGCAGCATCAGTGTGTCGATAATGAAGTCCTCTTCGCGCGTCGAGATTTGCATGAGGCAGGTGATGCCCAGGAAGGAACGGTATGAGTGATGCTACGGGGCCACGCACAGGAATAGCCGCTCAACGGTCGGCGGACAAACAACAGTAGAAGAGGCAGATAGGCGGTCGAGCGGGACGAAAGCACACAGACGGCACAATCCAACAAACCAACCGCACATCACAACTCGATATTATACGACCACACACGTCACACACACATGCTGGCACTCACCCAGATAACAAACACAGATCCCCCGTAGAGCTTTAACAGACTGTTGGGACAAGTGCTGTTAGAGAGCACCTATGAAGGCCGAAACGGCACACGAGGGGTTGGGTGGCCAGCATCCATGCCCGGCCGCCTTTGTCTCCCAAGCGGCAATGTTTTTAAACATCGCACCAGGTACTCAATTGAGGCCGAGTCAAACTAGGAGAGGCCCAGGACCGGTTCAGATAATTGTCACGGGTGTTGCCCATGAGTGGGAATCGAACTCGGGTGGCTGGGTTCATAGTGTAGAATGCTAACCACTACACTACAGCTTCCCACAAACTGACACTCACGCCGACACACACACACACACTCACACCGCCCTTACCTCAAGGTCCACAGTGAACTCCTTGCACTGGAGCAGCTTTTCGTTGACCTGCGCTAGTTCTTCCAAGGAGGTCACTAAGGTCAGTGGCGTCTCCTCCAGAGGCCGGAACTTCTGCTCAACGGCACCATCAAGACCATCAACATCACAAGCAGAACCAACAACATCAGCACCATCAACAATAACACCAACAACCACTACCAGCTCCATGTTCATCATCTCCATCAACACTGTTAAAAGTAACATCACCAGCAGTAGCACCAGCACTTTGTTGTGTGTATACGTGTATGTGAGGAGCGGTAGCGCACAACGCTATGAACCCAGCGACCCAAGTTCGATTCCTGCTCAAAGCCAACACCAGTGACGATCACTTGAACCGGTTCTGGGCATCCCCTTGGTCGACTCAGCCTCAACTGAGTAAATGGTGCAGTGCGTAAACATTAGTACTGAAGAGATAAAGGTGGCCGGGTGTGGTATCGACCACCCAGCCCCTCGTTTGCCATGCCGGCCTTCGGAGGTGCTCGCTAACAGCACTTGCCGCAAAAGTATGTTCAGGTTATATGGGGGATCTTTGTCTTTGTATGTATATATACATTCGTGTGTGTACTTGTGTGTACGTGTGTGTTCACCTGTGGTTCTGGCTCTTGAAGGAGCTCCTCACTGGGAGTGAAACTCTCCAGCTCAAACTGGTATGGTGGGCAAAGCTGCACGCACACATGGGCACACAACAGCAGCAACAATTCAGCACTGGCTGGTACCATCAGCACACCATCAGCACCAGGCAAGGTGCATTCCAAAGCCATGACGATCAGTGAATACTCACTGATGGGAAGTCACAGAACAGAAGCACACTTGTATGAAACACAAATACACACTGGTGTGTACCAATGTCTATTTGTTTGTGTATCTAATTTGCATTTGTGTGTCTGCATGTAACCGTACACATATTCTTTGGGTCTTTCGTTGAAGCCACATAGATAGATCAAATAATAAAAAATAATAAAGATAAAAAATAACAATATCACGACGTTTTGATCACAACACAAGCTATTGTCATCAGGTGAGAAATATCGCAGGAGAGCTGCTGAGAATATATGGTGGGAGCGCTGCTAAGGAGTTATAAAGGTTTGGGATGGGTGTAGCGGAAGGGTCAGTGGGCGGGCTAGAGATTAAATTTGTATGTAAATGTAAGATCGGGTAAATCTTGACAAACGAAGCTGTGGGGGTGGCCATTGTATTTTGAGAGATTAGCATGTCAATGTAAGAGATTAGCATGTCAATGTAAGAGATTTGCTTGTCAATGTAAGACATTTGCTTGTCATTGTAAGAGATTAGCATGTCAATGTAAGACATTTGCTTGTCAATGTAAGCTCGGAGAGAGCTCGGCAAGAACATTGCCACATGGAGGTGGAAAAGGATGGCAAGCCGCCATTTACTAACACCTCTAAAAGTGGTTGTGTTAGTGAATGTAACGCAGAGAGTTGAAATGTAACTGCTCACATAGGTAAGTAGAGAGGGAACATCACAGCCAGTTATGACCTAAACTGGTTAATAACGTCCTTCCAATGATTGCTCGGTTTGTACCCATCTTCTCGGTTGAAATCGTGTCTGTGTAATAAGATCAGGTAAATCTTGACAAATGAAGCTGTGGGGGTGGCCATTACATTGTGAGAGATTAGCATGTCAATTTAAGGAATTTGCTTGTAAGCAATCGTCACCATATGACGATTGCTTGTGTTGCGATCGAAACGTCGTGATATTGTTATTATTTTTATTATTTCTATCTTTATTTTTTTTTATTATTTGATCTATCTACGTGGCTTTACCAAAATACCCAAATAATATGAATTCCTGCAGTCACGAAAGCTTTAAGTCAAGATTTAAGTGTACACATCTTTGCGCAACTGTTTACATCAGTGTATGAGTCGATATATTTGCGCCTCATATTACAATTGGAGAATTTCTGAACTGGTCTTGAGCCTTTGCTAGGTGAACTCCGCCTTGAATGAGTACCTGGTGCAGTGTATATACTGTACATCCGTAATGGGGAGATAACCAGCACCTCGGCATGGTGTTTCCCACACTACCCCCTTGTGTGCTGTGCCAATCTTCATAAGTGCTCACAAACAGCACAACAATCTATATTATCTCCTGCCAGTGAGCCTTCAACACTTCACGTGGCCTCAGAGTGTACCTAGCCTAGCACTAGTGGTAAATTGTGCTTGTTGTTGTTTTATGTGCCTGCATTAGTACGTATATACATTCATCTTATTGTGTTGATGCATGCATGAGTACATATCTTTGTGCCTCCGATGGTATTGGTGTGTGCATCTGTGCGTGTGTCTGTATGTTAGTGTGTGTGTGTGTACGTACACGTCTTCCTGTGTATGCGTACGCTGCTGGTGCAGGGGGTCAGCGAGGGCGGGAGGTACGTCCAGGTCATCCGGGCGCACGTCCCGGCGTAAACGCAGTGCTGCAATCACACAAACACACATTCACACCAACCTCATTAGCCGTCGTTTATCACTGCTGGGTAAAGGCCTCCCCATACTTCACTGTCGAGTGATTCAACAAATCATATCACGTCTGTGCATGAGCAAATCTCATCACCCATTCACCACAGTGGTCATATTAAAAGATTCACTCCTTTGGCTGTTATTTAATTACCATTCTTGTCCATCCCTTTGAGTAAAGCTACCTGCCAAAGGCAACTTGATTCCCCAAAACAATCAATATTTTATTTCCATTTGTTTTCCAGTTTGTATTCGTCTTCTTCTTGTCAGTAATTCCCAGCATGCACCTCGATGTAATTATTTGCATACTATACAGCTTTTATGCAATATTCTAGATTTGAAGTTTTCGTGACTGCAATGATCCATACTCTTTGGTTCTTTAGGTAAAGTGATCCATGTCACAGCATGAGAAGATTTGAGATGCATTAGTCATTTATTACATATTAACATATGTGCTTATTTGTACGAGTGTGATGAATATTCAGCGAGAGATGAATATTCTTTGAGTGCCATTTCAAAATGCTCGGCCTCATGTGGTTACGGGATATATAAAGTGCAGTCGCACCTCTGATTAGCACAGGTTGGCTACGTAAGACGGTGCGAAAACATTTCAACACACATCAAAGTCATGGGTTGTATGAAATGTGGTTGCATGCCATCTGGCCCGATGGGCCGTATGTACCCCTGATGTGTTTCCGTACCTGCTGGCAGCGGCTTGAGGGCATTGGGCTTCACACGCAGCTTGGGCAGGAAAGGCACGTTTGAGTTGTCCACTCTCTGCGTGGAGCTGAGCTGTGGCCGTGCGATGTTCTTGGCCTGCAGCGCGTGGAATGTGCGGCCTCGCGCCGAGGCAGACTCCTGGTTCTGCGTGAGAGCTGAGATGCTGACTCAGCAGAGTACTGAAACGTTGAGTCAGCGGATCACTGTCGATGACAACTAGGCATGCAACGATACAGATTCATTAAAATTGATTTGTACGTTTAAGACACACGCTTTGAATTGAGCGTGTCACGTTTTATATTAATTATAGTCATACAGCAGTGAACTGACAGAAGGTTGAAACGTGTTTTCAATCTTCTGGTGACTAGATGGAGACCATCTCAATACACCTGAGATTTTGGTGGCTGAAACCCAGATTAAAACCCAGGATCACAGTGGTACCAGCTCAAGTATCTCTGATCCAGTATTAATCGTAAGCCACCCAACCACTTCATACATGTCTTGTGTATGTGGGGGTCCCAAATGCCTTTGTTGTGTGTATGTCAAAGTTGGTGCATCTGCCAATCATCTAAGACCGTCTCCTGTGATCTTCAGACAGCGAGGATCCAACACTTCACGTATAAGGCGTGTGAATTTAGTGCATACTCGTCGTGTGTTGCGTCGTGAATGTCGTGTATTTGTGTACCCGACGATTCCACGAGGACACGATGGTCTTGGGGGGCAGGGTTCCCTGGGGGAGCACGGGGGCCTTATTTTTGTTCACCCCTGATACCTCGTCCAACAACGTGCCCTGCACCACACAGGGAAAAATTATTACACAACCACATGCACAACAGACGACAATCACTACACGAAGCAAAACAATGACACAACCACATACACAACACAACTATGTAACTACACACAGCAACATAATTACACAATTGTATACACAAGGCATAAAAGCCACGTAAAAATTATACAATCACATACAACACTCAACAATCACATGACATCAAATGACACCTACTACTCATGTCGCAACAACCATACACCCTATTTACAACTCCATTTACAACTTACTCAATCAGCACTTCATCGATGAGGGCCTCCCCCATGCAATTTGGGTTGAGGGGGTTAATTGACCATACTTCACATTTGTTCAGTGTGGGTTAGTGTGTTGGTGGGGAGCATCAATGTGGGAACGTAGAGAATGAAATGAATTTTGTATGTTGAACTTATTTCACACCATATGTAGCCAACCATGCTAATCGGAGGTGCAGGGAACATATAATAACGATTAGGAATTGTGATCATTCATGCAAGCAATATCCATGCACAATCCTGCTAATCATTGGAGATCTAGGGTGGTTTGGTCAATACATGCATTTCCACACATCCGATGACTAATGCAACCATACATCCTACATATTACACATTAACACAACATGTAAACACAACCAGTAACATAGAAATATACACCATCACATATTACCACACACATCGCCATACTCCCAACCAGACATGTACTTGAGCGTCAATACAAAGTGCAATAAGCAAGCACAGTCACACGTACAAACTACACACGTGTAAAATACACAACCACATCAGCATAAGTAGTCTTCAATCCAAACGCCTTGCATTTCAGACTTCAGTGTCTCTGCTTAGCAACAGTAAGACCATACGGGCAGACGAGGGTTGCTGGGAACCAAGAGCTGGTCAATAAGAGGGGAGCGTGGCAATCACGGTGGAAAAACACTACAGTTCATGGAAATACAGATCAGCCCAGCACTAGCCCAGCTGCACTCGTACTAAAGTAAGATTCACTCACCACACGCTCCAGGATGGTGTCGGTGGCATCCACCAGCCCTTCGAATCGCTCCTCGGGGTCCATCGAGTCCGTCACGTGACCACGGCAGCCATAATAACGCGACAGATTGGAGATGCTGCACGGTATTTTGGGTAATGCAGAATCGCATGCAATCAACTGTTAACAATGGCTATTGTATGGAGAGGCTGCAAGAGGGTTTTGGGGCTGCCCATTACTAATTTTAGCAGTGAAACACGGACTGAAAAGCCAATAGGCCAATGTGCTAAATAATACTTTTGTTTATACATAGAGACAGAGCAGAGTTCTGATATATTTCCTTTTGGCATAACATTTTAGGTTTTAGAATGGTGTGCTGTTCAGCGCAAAACGAGAGCAACATGACGTGCGGTGAAACATATTCCTGTAGATGATATCATCTCTCAGGTCGATGTAGCCCTTAAAGGCATAGGACACATCCAAGCAGACGTTGCGAGAGCTGAAATAGCCACTATTCTTAAGAATGCTAAGAAACCCATTAGCAACATCAGCAAAAATGAACGCTCTAAACTCGCGAATTTAAAAAAACAGAAGTGATATAGTCATCCTCTCAGCCGACAAAGGAAACGCTACTGTAATTATGGATAAAGATTCGTACAACAACAAAATCCAGAACCTACTCTACGATGGAAGTTACTCAAAAAATAAAAATGACCCTACTAATAGCCTAACTATAAAAACCAACAAGATCATCACAAGTTCGACCTCCCTAATCGAACCAACTAAACGTCCCTCCTTAAAACCTTCTGCTGCAAGACCCCCTAGATTCTATGGTCTCCCCAAGATTCATAAAGGCAATCCACTACAGGTTCTCCGGTTTTTCCATACACATTAAAAAACACGCGTTTAGAGTATTTGGCTGCAATATATTTCGACATAAGACACTTCATTGACTCATTGTTTTTTTCGGTAAAGTCACGTATATATGATGAGTAATTTTATGCAGTCACGAAAGCTTTAATACACTTCATTGACATTTTATTTGCGACTGGGTCACTTAAAAAAAGTGCTAAATAGCTCAGTGAGCCTTAGCTGGTAAAAAACAAAATGCGCGTGATCGTGAGTGTCCGTGTGTAAACGCGCGTGGGTGTTTCTGCATGTGCATACGTGACCTCGTGTCTGTGTGTGGGGAACGCAAGCACAATGTTTAGCACGCAGCACTACCTACCCAGCGACCCGAGTTAGATTACAAAAATGTATATTGTGATATAATCAATGTTTTATGTCACGGCTCCTTGGAAACAAATATGGGTCCCCTGCATGCCGAAAGTCGGGAAAAACAGATGACGAAGACGAACCAGCACTAGAATGGGAAGCAGATGAACAGAATACAAGAGACATCAAGAGACATCGATCAGCATGATGAGAATAACTAGAGCCTCTTGGTGTCCGTCGCGCAGCTCGACGCACAATTACCCACGGCTGCGGCGAGAAGGGGACTTAGACGGGGTGGTTTCAAGCCGCCGATGTTCCCGCTGGGGAGACCACGCGGTCATCTGGCCACCAATTCGCCCACTGACGGCACAGCGCGTCCGACGGCCCCCCCAATTCGTGCAAAGCACGGGAAACGACGCAAGGCACGATCGCTCCGGCAGCACACGAGGGAGCGGCGGGCCGACCCAGACATTTACCTCCCGTCAGGGAATTCGTGGCAGAGGGAATGTGACCGGACCGCCTTTACCTGTCGGTTCGAAGCAGCATACGAATCTGTTGGATGAACGGAGGAGGAGGAGGCTCTACGGGCCTTGCCGACGGCCCTCGACGATAACGCTCTGGCAGCGTTCCGAGACATCCCCGAGAAAGGACGAGGCACCCTCCGAAATGGCAGCCGCCTTCGATCCACCATCCAATGTGCAGAGGAAATTCCTGCAGTGGAGGCGAGGGGAGGCCGAGACGCCCCTCGCTTTGAAAGTGGGGGGCCCTTGAAAGCGCGGGGCCCGTGGCATGTGTCACTATACTCTTTGGTTCTTACGGTAAAATCACGTAGGTAGAAATAAAATAAATGACGGCGTTTCGAACGCAACACAAGCGCCCGTCTTCAGGTGAACAATCGCGAGAGCCGCGATGTCTGCTCCCTTGTGTAGCTACTTGGCGGTGGCAGTGCGAGGCTGGGGTCGACGCAGGGAGGAGACATCACGACGACGGCCCCGAGATCGGAGGCAGAGAGAGAGAGAGCGACCCCCTCTACCGCAAGAACCCACGAATTGCTTCCGGTGTGAGCAACTGGGCCACATTGTGCCAGGGTGCCAGAGTGATGGCTTGTCAACGACAATGCCGCCGACATCCTCCGTCCCACCGACAACCACTTCCCAAGCCCGACAAGCAAGTCGCGACAAATCAGACACCTGCAGAGATGGCAACGTTTTTGGAACCCTGAGGTGTAACAATTTATTCTCGTGTACTACCCGCATCAACCGACCCCTGCAGGCTAGTGGGAACCACCATGCAGTGATGCTGCAGCCCCTCGTCCCACCTCATCAAAAGTCCTTCTGAGGGACTACCTGCGAAGTCCCCAATGAGCAGGGTCTTTGCGATTCAACTCAGCGCGGCGCCGCAAGCTCAACAATGTCACATCCTCTACCTGCAGCCGCCCCCACTCGGCCTGCGTGAGACCCAACGTGTTGTCCCCAGGTGTCACCACCCTGGCCGGTTCTGCGTCACTCAACGTCGCCCCGAGCTTTGGTGACACTGCCAAGGGTGGTCTACATCAATGCAAACCCACACACCTGATGACGACCGTTTGTGTTATGGTCGAAACGTCGTGAGAATTTTTATTGTTTTATATATGTTTTATTATTTTATTGTTTCCCTTCAACGTGACTTTACCGAAAGAGCTAAGAATATGAAATATAGCTATTAATATGTATATCCCTGCTAACAGCGTCAGTTATATTCTTAGCTCTTTCGGTAAAGTCACGTTGAAGGGAAACAATAAAATATTTTTATTGTTTTATATATATTTTAGTATTTTATTGTTTCCCTTCAACGTGACTTTACCGAAAGAGCTAAGAATATGAATTACTGCAGTCACGAAAGTTTTAAATCAGCGTCAGTTATATTTAAAAAATATGTAATAATAATACAACTTTTTTGCGATTTTTTTATTGTGTTAGAGTTATACCAGCGATAATTGATCTAAATTATATGCGATATGAAGAAGGGCCATTTCGCAGACTATCCGTTTTCCTTTTCAGCGGTGTTAATGGCGAGTGTGTTGAGTTTTGTTTCGTGTTCGTTTTTGTTTGGCTGTTTTTGCTATAATTTCTATTTTCTGCACCGTTGTACATGTACATGTTTTCACTCTATCGCTTTTGTCATGTTGGTGACCCAGGTCTTGCGCTCTTCTCACCTGGTGAACCTAAACGTCAATCCCAATCAACGAATTGTTCATTATTTACACATCGATAGACACCCCTGTATCTTGTTCAACTTTTCCATACCTTAATTTTGTAACCTAATTACGATCCAAACTTGATTTGAAGCTTTCGTGACTGCAGGAATTACTCTTTGGTTCTTTCGGTAAAGTCACGTAGAAATAAAATAAAATAAATTGAATGACATTTTGAGTCCTATTCGGCCGTCTGAAATGCTTTCTTGACGATATTAGGAAACGACTGGTGATATGCACTTTTAAATCTAGATTAAAAACTAACTTAAAAAACTGTGTTTAGTTTGTCCTTCCCCCGCATCTCTGATTAGCACGGTTGAATGCAGACGGTGCGAAAGAAGTTCAACAACAACCTCCATTCGCCACTCCGTGGCGGTGACATCACCACGGTGATTATGCCAGGCGAAGTGCACTTTAAAGTGAGGCGACTGGCCGATGCACCACCTGTGCACCCAACTGTGCCCACCTACTATGTTTAGCCACCTGGCGCTTGCTCGGGTTGGTGAGCGTCGCTCCATAGCCCTCCGTTCATGCTGAAGGGCGACTGCCTCCAACTACCCAGTAGCGTCTTTCACAAGCCTCCTCCACAGAGGCCGATCTTGACACCGCTGGTACCAGTCATCGGAAAGCACACTTAGCTCTACATCCTCTTGTACCACATGATTACATCTCTTCTCGAGCCCCTGCCACGTCCATTTGGCCCCCTCTATCTGGCTGAACAAAAGCTATTTAGGCATGCGGTGGCTGTACATGCAGGCTCTATAACCCAGCCAACGCAGCCTTGCCTCCCGGAGCTCACCGATGAACTTTGTCGAGCTCTTTCAAGATTTTGTGAAGTCCTCACACAATACAGCCTGGCTAAACCCAGGATGGATCGTAGGCATGCCAGCCTGAATGTGTTTTACTGGCGAAGATGTTCCATTGGGGGGGGGGGGGTCCGCTTTTCCGCAAGAATACAGGAGGGCATGACGGTGGCCGTGAATACCCGAGGCTTCATGTGGAGCAACAGACCAGGAAGCTTCCACACAGCTTTACCCAGCCGATGAACAGATGCCACTCGACTGATTTGGAGTGAGACTTCTGCTATCAAATCGGAGCTGGTCATAAGCACACTGCCCAGGTATGGAAAACTCTCCACTCTCTCTACAACTGCCCCATCACCAATCGGGAGTTGAGGGGGTGGAGTGTTTGATGGCACAAAATACCCAGCCAGGTGCTTAGTTTTGGTGGGGCTGATGGTAAGTTTGTAGCATGCTCCAGGTCTAGCAGCAGCGCTTCCAACTTCTTCTAAGTGAACAGCAATCACCAGATCATCAGCATATATAAATGGTTGACCAATAGGGAGCTATCCCTTGACCACATTGATCAGCCTCCCACTGTATCTGTACCAGATGGATATTCCGCCAGTACAGCCAAGGAAGGCTTCTCGAACTACGTTGTCGAAAAAGATGTTAAATAATGTTGGAGCCACAGCACATCCCTGTCGCACCCAAAGGTGAACAGGGAATGGCTCTGACTCCCAGCCACGTAGCTTTACTCGGGCCTACCCACCATCATCAAGGTCCTTAATGATTGTGAGCAGTCAGGGACTCCAAAAGCATGAAGAAAAAAGTTCAACATTCATTACCACTCCCCACCTTAAACACCTACACACACAGCGACAAAAGACACATTTGACAAAGTCCCTCCTGCAGGAGAGAAGGCTTAAAAACGTGAAACCAAATTTATTTTTCTATAATTTCTTTGCGGTCTACTTGTCAGCACCACAACATCCATGTGGGAACAAGTCATTAAACTGGTAATGCAGGGGGTGCAGGGTTATCAAAAAAGCTTGCGCATATGTGTGCACATGTGAGTGCTAACATCTATGTTCATGTGATTGTGTGAGAGTGCATGGGCATTGCACGTGTGAAAACTTATTATTTACACGCGCTGGACATGAGTTTCTCATTATTTGATGGAAAGTATTAAAGCTGGTTTATCACTCATTTTGCTGGTGATGCTCAATGTAGCTGGCTGTAGCTGGTATTATCAGCTGTTAATGATAATGTGAGATGATGTTGGTGACACTGGGTGTATTTTGGGGTGTTGCCGTTGAGTCTGGGTGTTACTGGCCATACAGGGTACTTCTTCTTTGGTTCTTTCGGTAAAGTCACGTAGAATGATAATAAAATAATAAATTGATAAAATAAAATAACAATAATATTCTCACGACGTTTCGGCCACAACACAAGCGGCCTTCATCAGGTGAAGGGGGCGAGACTGTCTGGTAGGACAGCGCTGGAGTGAAAGAGCCACGTTCAGATACGGCCTTTAAGCTGTGTGAGAGGAACAAAGCGCCTTGACAAAGGAATTAGCATAGAATTTAGCATTGAAATGGCTGAATGATTAGCTTGTGACTGGTCACAGAAATAGCTATGTTAAAAGTTAAAGCATACACACCCGCAGAGGCACCCATTGTTAAAGGGATTAGCATAGAATTTAGCATTGAAATAGCTAAGTTAAGGCATACACATCTTGACAATGGAATTAGCATAGAATTTAGCATTGAGATAGCTGAGTGGTTAGCTTGTACCTGCTGCAGAAATAGAGCTTGTACCTGCTGCAGAAATAGCTACGTTAAAGTCAGAGCATACACATTCACCGAGGCCCTTAGTACAAATCAAACAGGAGAATTTAGCATTGAAATAACTAGGCGAATCCAGCATTGAAACAACTGAGTGATTAGCTAGTGACTGGTCACAGAAATGACTACACATCTGAGCTATTCACAGTACTATATAGTGAACCAATACAAACTCAAATATAAATTACCTTCATGTTATCAATAAACTCTATATTCTCCAATCAGCTAAGCTACCAACAATAAGTCGTTATATATCACAATGCTATATGGCGAAAAAATGGGTGAATTCTTACCCTCAAATTTCAGCACCACGGATAGCTACGGGTCCCGTTCAGACGGACGAGTTCGTCCATGGTCGGAACAGAGGAGGGGGAGAGAGACAGCTGCGAGGCCCTAGTATGCTCCATATTGTAAAACTATACCATTAACCGTGGTGTGAGAGGTATTAAGAGGCAATGCTGGCGAAAGAGCTGCGGTCTGAAGGTCATCGTAAAAATACAATTAATTAAGAACAGAAATGATTTAAAACATCTTTCCAGTGGTTACTAAGCCTGAACCCATCTTCTCGGTTGAAATTGTCTCTGTGCTTGTATATGTGAATGGCCTCATGAACGAATCTCTCATGGTAGCCGGTTGGTTTGCAAAGAACCTCCGTCTTGGAGAAGTCAATGTCATGTGAGCCCACTGAATTATAACAGTGATCTGCCACGGCAGAGGAGTTCGTCCTACCGTGTTTCAAGTCTGCTTTGTGTTCGCGGATGCGGTCCGAGATATGTCTTTTGGTTTCTCCAATGTAGCTACTACCACAGAGGCACTTTAGTTTGTAAACGCCCAGGTACTGTATGTCTGGAAGAGTGGCTCCACAAGAGGATCCTTCTTCATGACTGGAGTGATGGCTTTGCGGATTGTGTAGTCGGAGTAGCCATTAGCCCTGAGAGCCTGGTGTACGTGCTTGAGTTCACTGGTAATGTGTTCCTGGTCGGAAATGCATTGGGTTCTATGGTATAGAGTCTTGATGAGGGAGTTCTTCTGGGATGGATGGTGGTGGGAATCCGGTTTCAAGTAAGCATCTGTATGGGTAGCTTTCCTGTAGACAGAGTGGCTCATTGAACCATCATGTCTTCTTTTAATTAAGACATCCAAAAATGGTAGTTTGCCATCTTTTTCGACCTCCATGGTAAATCTGATGGCTGGGTGTATGGAATTGATGTGGTCGCGGAATTGGTCTAGAGCAGGCTGGCCATGTGGCCAGATGACAAAGGTGTCATCAACGTACCTCTTCCATAAGGTCGGGCGTAGAGTGGCAGTCTGGATGGCGTCAGTTTCAAATTTTTCCATGAATACGTTGGCTACAACCGGAGATAGGGGGGAGCCCATTGGGGTGCCCTCAGTTTGTTTGTAGAAAGTTCCATTCCAGGTGAAGTAAGTGTTGGTTAAGCAATGTCTCACCAGGGGGGGTACATCAGTATGCAGTCCTTGATGAACCAGGTCTTCAATGATAGTGATGGTGTCAGGTACCGGGACTTTGGTGAACAAGGACACCACATCAAAACTGACAAGCAGGTCGTTTGGGGACAGGGAAATGCCTTTGATTGTCGATACCAGGTGAGTAGAATTTAGTACCGCAGAGGTGGTTTTTCCAGTGAAAGGTCGCAGTATATCAGCAAGAAAACGTGCCAGTTTGTAGGTGGGGGAGCTGATAGTAGAGACGATGGGACGAAGGGGTGTATCTTCTTTGTGTATCTTTGGAAGGCCATATAATCTTGGCCATATAAAAATACAGGGTACTTGTATCCGTGTGTTGTTAACGTCGCAGTTACAGGAGACCCTGTGTGACTCGAGCAGTTGGTGTAAACTACGTGTCTTATTTGTACTCTGGTAGACTTTAGGAGTTGCTGTGAACTCTGTTGCTAGAATTTACTGGCCGAATAGATGTCGCTATTAACTCCCATGTATTGTTAGATACTCCAGTTGACTCGGTGTTGCTGTTAACTGCGTGTTGTTCGAATTCGCCAGTTGATCCTGGATGTTGCTGTTAATTGCGTTTGTTGTTGATGTCGCCTCGTATCAATGGGAGACGTTTGTTGTCCTCCCTGCACCAATGCCAGTTCACTCCCCTCCAGGACTCTCACCGCCTCTCTTCACATCTTCATTTTTTCGGGAACGCCTGCCGGGAGCCTCCCCTGCATCACGGAGAAGTGTGCAACCGCGGGTCGCACTGGGATGAAAAGTGGAACACTCCTGACCCACATGCCGGCCGCTCAATATAGGACCACAGAGCTTGAGCAATTGTTGGCACTGGTTCTGGCTATTTTGCCCGCTTGTCTGTGTATTATCATGCCTCCACGCGAAAACTGCATGTGTTACAAATTCTACCACGTTTATAGATGGAATTTTCATGCAAGATGCTAAATACATGCAGAATATTATTTTTAAGATGTGGAGGGACACACACACACGTGGAAATGCAAGCATCAAGATTTGAGGACACAGATAGTGACCAGTGAATAAATTAAGAGAACAGCCGCCATTGAGTGATGTGACCGTAGCAGCTGTGCCAGGCTAGGTGCATTTTGAGATTATGGAACACAGAGTCACCCACATGGAGATATGCAGACATGTGCTTGGCACAGAGGCACATGAAAACGAATGGTTCTTCAGAAATATTATCTGGCGGGCTACAAAAAGTTAGCGATGTAATATCACGTGCCACGCGTACATGTTACGTCACGTGACTTATTTACGTCATAACGTCAGCTATGTGACAGCTAATCACCATAGTTTGTCTCCAACTCTCATCCCTATCTCTTGTATATCACTTTTCATCTCACTAACCTGTATCTACAGGTTTCCACAGTTTATTCAGGTTTGGTTTGTGCGATTTCACGTATATGCGGCTTACCTATTTCTCCACAAAATTCGCTAAATGTCTTTTGAACTCACTCTATATGCCACTTTGCGGTCAGATGTGACACAACATTGCATGTGTACGTATATACTACTCGGCAGGACGCTGTCTTGTGCGGTTTCACTTTGTGTGCCCTTTTTTTGGGAACTTATCCACCGCATAAAGTGAGGGAAACCTGTATTTATACCTCGGCAGGCCACTACAAAAGCCTTCACGGGCCAGATGTGCCAGTGGGAGAACCCTGTGTGATGACATGTGCTATAACGCATCGGTGACACACCGACACGCATGGTAACAATGCTACAGGGGGGCACGTGAAGACACAAGCAGACACGAAGTACCACTGACACAAAGCAACACTGTTGACACCGTTGACACTGAGACACACAAAGGCAAGCAGATGCATGTGCAGACACAAAGGCATACGTATACACAGGAACACACGTGAAAATGCACGGAACCGTGATCTATGATCTAAAGGAAGACGCAGCATGCGTAGTGACACGGAGGGACATGAGGACATGCGGGGAACTAACCGAGAGAAGGTGGGACATTACAGAGACATGTGAGTACACATTTAGACTTGCGGCGACCCACAGGGACACACAAGGACACGTGGGGTAAACATTTAGATATGCAAGGTCCGACGAGGACACAAAAGACACGTGAATGCACGTAGGGCGACATAGGTGATGGGAGAGGGATCTCCTACCGGCCACTGTGTCCCTGCATGTACGTCATGCCCCGTGCCGATCCTCTGAAGACTGTACGACCACCTTGCCCCCGCCCGCACAACTTATGCTGCACAAACACACAACGGATACACGCAAATGTGTACTCAACATCAAACACACACCACACACAATGCGCGTTTATGCGCACAACAGACACCATGCACACGACACAAAAAGCACGCGGAGCACAAAGATTTAACACAATGCGCAATGCACTACACGACGTGTATCGTGGTAATGGTGGTGGGAATGAAGATGATGTTGACAGTGGTACCAATGAATGTGGTTATGATGGTGGTGACGGCATTAATGATGGTGTTAATGACGTTAAAGGTGAAGGCAACACTGGTTACAGAGATGATGGTAATGGTGTTGATGGTGACGGTAACGGTGATGGTGATGAATATGGTGGTTATGACAGTGATCATGGTAGCGGTGATGGTGTTAAAAGTAGTGGAGATAATACTTTAGTTGTAGGGGTGATGGTTGTGTTATTGATGGTGATGGTGATGACAATGATAGTGGTGATGATGGTGATGAATATGGGAGTTATGATAGTGATGTTGGTAGCAGTGATTTTCATGATGGTGATGATGGTAGCTGTAATGGTGTTGATGGTAGTGGTGATGGTGATAAAACTGTAATATTAGGGGTGGTGATGGTGTGATGACAATGGTAGTGGTGGTTATGACGGCGACGATGATGATAGCGGTGATGTGAAGTACGTACGCACCTTGTCCTGCCGAGTCGTGTGTCTGTTCTGATCTCTTCCTCGAGAGCACCCGGCTGGAACAGAGAACAACTCGCTCACTCGCCCACTCAAACTCGCTCACATTGACCTTCACATACCCACCCTCACATTCACACATTGACCTTACCTGTAAAGATGTGTGTGTGTGTGCGTTTTTTTGAAGATGTGCGTTTTTCCCATGATGATGTACATGTGCGCGTGTCTGTGTACCTGTGAAGATGTGGATGTGCACGTATGTACTTGTGAAGATGTGTGTGTACCTGTGAAGATGTGAGCGTCGGCCTCCGTGTACTCGTGGGGGGTGAAGTCATCTGGCACGAGTGGTGGCGCTGGCGATGAGTCCGAGTCCGCGCGCTGCCTTTTCCCTCCGACCTCCGTGACCTCGGCTGCCCCCGGTGCCTCTCTACGTGTGGCACCCTGCCCATGGAAAGGGGTAAGGGAGAGGCCGAACGAGAGAGAATGAAGGCAACACAGTGGGAGGGGGTGGGGAGGGGAGAGCGGCAGTGGGGAGGTATTCTGGTTTGTGTCGGATTTTTGTCTTTTCCCCCAATGTTATCCCCACGATGCTACCAGCATCAAGTCACGAGTCACAGGATAGGGTACCGATTCGTTAACCCTCGTCGAGTTATCACCAGCGCACCAGGGAAAGAAAAAACAGTTTATTTCATTATTATTTACTCCTTACCTTATGCGATTCCCTGTGCACTTTTTTTCATGCGGTTGCAATTTATTTTGCTCAGTCGGTGTAAGCCGCCGAGTTCGCGACGGGTTTCTTTTTACATTTTTATTGCTCTATGCCCATGTACCATTCGCATTCCGCTGTGATGCGCACCGATGCCTACTTTATTGACGGCAAAAATTTGCACGCCACGACGTAATTCGCTCAAACACATGCAGAATGTTCACAAGAATAACGCATCTGAATTCGTATGCAATTTTGTAAGCAATGTCTTACCCCAACACAGGCTGGTGTTCAGATGGAATGGGAAAGGGCAGCAGTGAGTGGGGAGGGGGTGGGTGGGTGGGGACTTAAGGGCACCAGGAGGGGCCGGGTCCCACGAAGCCCAGTCACAAACGCAAGGCCCGGGGGTGCAGGTCCTGCAACAGGTTCCCAGTTCATACTCTTTGGTTCTATTCGGTCACGTAGGTAAAAAATAAAACAAAAAAAATCACGACGTTTCAGCCACAACACAAGCGGCCGAAACGTCGTGATTTTTGTTTTATTTTTTACCTACGTGACTACCGAATAGAACCAAAGAGTATGGATCCTTGCAGTCACGAAAGCTTTAAATCTAGGTTCCCAGTTCCCCCATTGGCCGTGGAAACGCCGGAGCGCGAGTGAGCGGGGCGCACCTGTTTCTGCTCTCGCACAGTCGGTACGGCGACCGGCTCCTCTTGAGGGCGCTCCACCTTCATCTTCTTCTCCGCTGCAGACACCGGGATCCGTCACTCATGGCGCGTGCGTGCAGTAGTGTGCTGGTTAATGCACTGCAAACCCAGTGACCTGATTTCAATTCCCGCTTGCGATCAACAGCAATGGCAAATATTTGATCAAGTCCTGGGCCTCCCCGAGGTCGACCGAGCCTTAAATGAGTACCGGGCACGATGTGTAATCATCAGTGCTGGGGAAACAAAGGCAGCCGAGCCTGGTGTTGACTACCCACCCCTCGTGTAATCCTGGATCTTCAGAGACGCTTGCTAACAATACTTGCCCCAAGTCTGTTAAAGGTGATACGATTTTTGTCGTGTGTGTGTGTGCGTGAGCAACGCCTCGACTTCTGTACTTGTCTGCATGTGTGTGTGTGTGCACATGCACGTGCAAGTGTTTGTGACTGCTGGATTAGTGCATGTCTCTGTGTTCATGGTGTGTGTGTGTGCCTTCACCGTATTTGGCTTTTGCAGGCTGTGCAGAGCTCTTCTTTGGTTTCTCTGGCGCTTTCATCAGTTTCCAGCGACTACAGATCTACAGAGACGGATGAGATAGCACTCAACGGGTTCTCATCACTCACTCAGTCAACTACTTAAACACTCATTCACTTACTCAGCCACTCAGGTACTCGTTCAACGATCCAACCACTCATGCACTCAACTGCACTCTCTCACCTACCCAAGCACTCACTCAACCATTCATTCACCCACTCATCTGCTCAAACATGCACTCAAATAACCACATTAATCACCAAACCACTAAAATTCCTCACTCAGCACCCATCCGCACAAGTGGTTTGTGAAATGGAATGATGGAGATAATGATGATGATGATGATGGAGATGATGATGTGAGCAAGATGTTAGCACACAATAATCACGTGTTACCTCAAAGACTTTTGAGTTAGGATCCCATTTCTTTTCTTGAAATGGCAGAGATTTCCCGTCACTGGATGGTAGATACTGCAAGCACAAGCACATGAACAGATGCACAAGCGAACTTTTTTTTTATTTTCAATCACTTCCTCGAGTCCCCACGTCTTCATGTTTCCAGTATTTCTGCGTCAATGAAGACCGTTTTATCCAAATCCTAAGTGACCCCGTGTCACGTGTGACCCTGTGCTAATATTGTGTCTCTATGCCTCCTATCTGTCTCTCATTTACCATGCCTCCTGTGTGTTCCCCACGTCCCTAAGTCGCTTGTATCGCTGCATTGTCTTGGTGTCCTTGTAATTCCCGTGTCTCAAAGTCCATGTATCTCCTTGGCACTCAACTACCCCTGTGCCTCCACATGTCCCTGTCTCCCCATGTCTCACCATGCCAAAGGGGTTGACGAACGTCTGCAGGACACGCGCTGCCTTCATCTGGGACGTGGAGCTCTGAGCAGTGCGAGCCTCGTTCTGCTGCTCTTCGCTGTCCTGCACACCACAGCAGAGCGCAGAGCGCTACAGCACATCGCAGCGCACTACAGCAACATGACAGCAATTTCAGCACAGCTCAGAATGCGACAGCACACAAGAGAACGCACAGAACGCCCCAGCACATGGTGGCTAACACAGCAAACACAGCACGGTACAGAAAGCTACAGCACACGAGATCACACACAGTGCTTTCGCCAGCGGTGTGGGAGATGAGACATGGGTTGGTTGTGGTCGTGTGTGGATGTTGGGCTCACGTCAAACAGGGTGAGGACCGGGCGCGTGACAGGCACCGCCCTCCGTGCTCCCTCCACTGCACCACACAAAGACAAAAGTCAAAGATCCTCAATATAGCCTTGAAAAGACTTTTAGGGCAAGTGATGTTAGCGAGCATCTACGAAGGTCAGCACAGAACACGAAGGGGATGGGAGGACCAACACTACACCCAGCCACCTTTGTCTCCCCAGTGCTGATGCTTTACACGCACTGAGTACTCATTTAAGGCTGAATTAATCTAAGGGAGCCCCAGGACCGGTTTAGATATTCGTCACCGGTGTTGGCCATAAGCAGCAATCGAACTTGGGTCGCCAGGTTAATAGTGCAGCACGCTAACCAGCTAAACTACTGCTGTTCGTCGTGACCGGGAATGGAACTTATGCCATCAGGAACGTGCCACTACACACTACCACTGCACAACCGCTCTCTAGCGACATACAGACATACGCTAGCACAGAAGATGCACAGAGATACAGACTGAACAATACACACGTGAACACACACACCCACACACGCGCAATAATATACAGGGCCACACACCTGTTGCAACCGCTGACACACAAGACATATGCATGCAGACAGGCAAATAAAGACACGTTAACACCTGTTTGACCACTAGTGGGCGGTATATACTCCGCTAAGGGACAGTCCTTTGGAACTACTGGTCGTAGGTTGGTTTCCTCAAGGTCCTTTCCCAGTCTGTTGGTCAGTAGTTGAGTGGTCCATATTTCTGCTGGACGCTTGGTTTCGTTCTTGATTGTCCGTGACAGGTCGTTGAGTTCTGTTATCATTTGAATTCCTGTAAAGTCTTCAACTTCTTCATCTTCTGGATCCCTATGCTGCTCCGGCATTGACTGTGCCCATATTTGTCGGGATTCAAGGTTCATGACGGGTTTAAGGCGATTCAGTAGTTCGATCCCAATGATCAGCTCTTTTCCTGGGTTCTGCACGACATATAGTGGATGGCTCATGTTGACTTTGTTGAACGTGAGCTTCATCATGACCTTGCCCAATGGCCGCATGTGGGTCCCTTCGCATCCTGAGTAGGTGAGCCTACTTGGCATCATCTGTAACGTTTCATTCTTCCTCTGGACGGCAGTCTGGAGTTCATCAAACATGTCTCTGGATATCATGGATATTTCTGCTCCCGTATCACAAAGGCCCTGGCTGGTCAGGGTGTCTTGCAGTATTACTTCCACGTGGACTCGTCCGACCGGTCCTACGGGAATTAATTCCCCCAGATGGTACCCTTTACCCTCTGGTACCACCTCGGTGACTGCTTTGGGGTTTCTTGAGTTTCTTATGTTCTCTTGGGCTATCTTTGCGTTGGGTGCGTCCTCTTCCTGTGTGTGTTCTGTTGGTATTCTTTTCTTGGCTGTTCGCATGGGAGTCTTCATACTCTCTTGATGTTCTCTTTCCATCCGAATATAGTGAGCGTATCGACTCCTGTTGGCTGCCTGTGGTCTATGCCCCATTGCTAGCGGAGGCGGCAGTGGGAGACGATATGGGGATTGGTTCGGTGGGCGTCGGCCTCCGCGGGGTAGGTATGATCCGTCATTCGCTCTCCATCCTCCATAGTTCCAAGATCAGCCCTCTTCTATATTCCAGGGCTGTGGGGGCCGTGGGTGCCAGGTCCCCCGTGACCAGTTGTCCGGCGTGTTGCTGCTGAGTTTTGATCCTCGTGGATTTGGCGCCCTCTCCTGGGGTGTTTCATGTTCGTTCCGGGTGGTTCTGTTATTATTCCCTGGAGACTCGTTTCCTTCCAGATTGAGACGATCTTTGTCTTTGGTGATGATGTGTGTTTTAGCTGTGCTAGTGGTTCTCCGTCCGTTCACCCAGGCCGTGTGGGCCTTGCTTTCAATCTGGCGCAAGGAGGCAGTCTCGGGGTCTAGCATCGTTCCTACTATCTTCACTATTTCAGGTCTTAGTGATTGGAAGAACATAACTTTTAATATCTTCCCTTCTTCCTGGGCGTTGTCCACGTCACCTGCGGAATTTGCTCTCTTGAGGCGTAGGAGATAATCTCGTGGGTCTTCGTCCGCACGCTGAGTCATCAATTTTTGCCGCGTTCAATCCTTCAGATAGTGTGGAGTATTCCCCAAATCTATTAACTACTGCTCGGCTTAATTGCTTAAAATCGCTCTTGACCCTATTTGGCAGGGATGTTACCCATGGTCTGGCGGTTTCATGTAAGCTCCTTGACAATAAACATGCTTTTTCTGCTGATTTACCCAGACCCCGGATCTTAGCCTCCTGTCCTACTGTAGCTATGTGGTTGTGTATATCCCTGGTTTTGTTGTGTGGATCGAAATAGGGAATTCTGACGAGCGCTTTGTCCATCAATTTCAGAGTCTTACTACTGAATGAGTATTCGGACAGTTGATCGTCGTCAGAGGCGTCAGATTCAGAGGATTTGTCACTCGAGCTGTCCCTGCCTTCGCTATCACTACTGTCATGTTTCCCGTGTCTGTGTCGTGGTCTCCCTCTGTCCGAGGATTCGTATCTGTCCCGTGGCTTGTGTCCCTTATTTCTCTTATGTGGGTCTTGTGATCCATGCCTGTGGGTTGGTGTGCGTGATCTCCTTGAGCTGTGTCTATGTGGTGAGTGTTTTTGTCCTTGACCTTCACGCCGTCTACTACGTGCGTGGTGGCTGCTAGGTGATGTGCTGTGTTTATGTTTGTCTGGTGCTACATGGTTGTCGGGATTCCTGTGTTTGTCATCTGTGGTGCGGGTGGTTTTGCGTTGGTAATTTTAATGTGTCGTGCGTTTCTCTGGTGAGCTGTCCCTTGTACCCGTGTTATGTTGGTCATGTTTGCTTGAGGTGCGTTTCTCTGGTGAGCTGTCTGAGCTATCTGCATCTGATGGGTCATGTTGGCGTGATGTACGCCTTCCTGGAAAGTGATCCCTGCTGTAGGTTCCACGTCGGTCATGCTTACGTGAGGTGCGTTTTCCAAGTGAGCTGTCTCTGTCATCTGCACCATGTCGGTCGCACTTGCGTAGCGTGCGTCTTTCTGGTGAGCTGACTGAGCTATCTGGAACTGGTTGGTCATGTTTGCGCGAGGTGCGCTTCTCCGGAGAGTAGTCCCTGCCATAGATTCCACGTCGGTCGTGCCTGCGTGGAAGGAGTCTACCAAGTGAGCCGTCTCTGTCATCTGCATCATGTCGGTCGTACTTGGGTACCGTGCGTCTTTCTGGTGAGTTGTCTATGTCATGTTGCTCGTTTCGCCCCAGCTCCGCCCTTTGTCGCTCTATCAGTACAGAATACCCTGGTGACTTAGGGTTAATATTTTGCCTCTCTCTAACCTCGGGGTGGTCGGCCTCCTGTTTTCCTGTTTGTGTCCGTATTTCCCCTTCCCTCTCCTCGATTTGCGAGGGGGTTTCTTTATCAAAATCGCTTTGCATTGTAGCCATACTTTGTGTGGGATCTGGCCCTGGGCTACGTCCGCATGGCTCGGAGTGTGGTAAACTGTTACTCCCGTATGTGTTCTGTGTACCGACGTCTGGGGGTCCCGCTGGTGCATTCAGCGCCGACTCTTTTTCTCTCACGAGGGCGTGCAGACGCACTACCTCTTCTATTAGGGACAGTTTTTCCTTCCTTTCCCTCTCAAATTTTTCCCCAGTCCATAATCTTTCTCTGTCTGTCTGTGTGAGGAGATACGAGTCTAACCTTGCTATTTCTGCAATTTTTATGTCACGTTTGGCTTTGCTACATTTCATCACATCCTTAAGTAGTTTCCTCCTATGTGCCTTAACATCTTCTCTATGTCTCCCCTCCATTATGTCTTTCTGCTCTGTCTGCTCTCTAGCAGTCCGTCCAGTACGTTTTAACACAAATTCACGATATTGTTTTTCCATAGATTCTATCTCCTCCTCGGAGGGCCACTCTGTATCAGTGTTATGCGTTGGGATGTCACCCTCAGAACGTTGCGGGTCATGTGCCATCTCTATTATGTAGTGTAGTTAATAGACTTAAGAGTGTATCTTAACTCTAGCCTCTCATGTGTGGCGTGAGTTACCCTGGAATTCCCCTCAGAGCGCACATAAAAAACATTTGTATCACAGAATATGTTGGTTCAATTTGAGCAAATAATCTTACTCCCACTGTCTTTGTTATACACTGCTACTCTGGTATTTTCTTCAGAGTGCGTTTTTTGTTTGTTTTACACCGTTTACCGTCACAGCGCAATGTTAGTTCACAAAACCTTGATTTGTACAACAGTGATTCGGTCCTTCATTTAAGCATAACCTGTCTGCGAGAGATCCCGGACGAGACCCCAATTTGTTCTGTATGTGGGTGTGTGAAAATTGATGAAAAATAATGAAAATTAAATGAAATTAGAAATTTGCATAATTAATCCAAAATTATGTTAATTCGTGTAATTATGCGTATAACTATGCTAATTAGAGAGGTAATCGTATTAATTATACGAGTGGGTGTGGTTGTGTTAATGATGAAAGCCTTTATGATAATCAGGTCCCGCCTCGTTGACGAGGTGGGGTTATCAATCAGGATAACGCAATCAATCGTGTGCAGTTACGCTAGTGTCAATTCGGCCTCGTTGTCTAACTTCGTATTATTGATCAGCATAATACAATGATTCTCGCTTTAACATTCCCCGAGTCTTCATATTTTAGGTCCCAAGTTCATATCATTCGCTTTAAAGTTTAATGAGTGTGGATTGGTGTGTTTATAGTTTAGGTTCCCGAGTTCATATCGCATCGCAGGAAACAGATCTTACGCAAAAATTTCAGGAAAGAATCACACGACCACTTCTGTATTAATCAATTTATTTTCTATTAAACCTTAACTATAACATGTATGTGAACTCTCAATCTCAGAACTTCAACACGGTATCCACACGGTATCAAGACAGTATCATCAACGACTGTACGATTTCACTTTGAAAACACATGGACCCCGCATTAAGCGATGGTTGTTAGTGAAAGAGAGTTATTAGAACATGCAAATGCTATACTAAACAAAAACCTTAACTTTATAATGAATGATTATATTGAATTGTCCCCGCAGTATCGTACTCATTGATCATAGATCATATGCAACCCTTATCACGTTGTTAGCACACTGGGTCACAGAACAGGTGATTATTCTGTAGAGTACGCGAATACGTGCGGCGATTTCGAACGAAAGGTACTTTAAAGATTATACAGCGGTAAGAAAAACAATAAAAACAGTTATTATTCTTAAAGGCACAAATCTCAACAGATACATCGGCAGATTATCTGACTACATAATGGCTTGGAGTAAGGGCATGCGATGGTGTGCTCCTTTCCCCTGAAGATCTTACCTGATACCAAGTTTTAATTGATTGTGGACCAGATCGCCTGATGAGGATCTGGTGGGACACACCCTTCCCCACAAGAGCGTGGCTCTACGGAAGAAGGTGTCAAAAATCAATTCGTATTGATGGATCTGTTGAATATTCATGCGATTAAGAGTACAGCCCACTAAATAGTAAAGAGGACAACTATGGATATACTTATAACGACGGGTGGTTGTCACTCGGTCTCGATGTGACGCCTTCACAGCCACTGATGGCCGATAGACTTGAGTGTTGGCTTCTGGTTAAGGACCCGTGTATGTTTGAGTGACATGAATTGTTTTGAATAGTCAGTGTTCGGAGTCGATCTTTGTGTAAAACAGACGCCTGCTTGTCGTGTGGTGAGGGGGCGGTGCGCGTCATACGTATAAGTCAATTCGGCGGTCACCGTGTTGAACGGATTCGGATGTCGTCGATACGCTGCTGCAGTTCAGAACGCGGTCGGTAGATGGCGGCCACAGCTCGCTCGCAGCGTGCACGGTGGTTGAGTGTTGACCCGGGTGCGCACTCGGCTGGCGATGCACGGTGTGCACGCAGCCTCGTCGCCAAACAGCGACCCTCACCACCCCGGCGGCAGCAGAGACCTCCGCGTCGGCAGAGGCTGACCCACGCAGGGGCGAGTTGAGCTGTCAAGCGGGTCTTGCCCGCCTGCAGATGAGATTGGGAGCCGCTCCGATGAGTCGAGCCCCCGATGGCCGGCTCCGGTGAGCCGATCGAACTCATCTGAGTTCCGATGAACTGCGGACGAGTCGAGCCGACCCGCTGGTCGCAGATCGCTCCTGAGTCGACCCCCTGGTCGAACTGAGGTTTCCATGCTCAGGATCCTCTTTTTATGCCCAAAAATCCCTTCACTCGGATCCTGCCCACAAGGCGGGGTTTCTTTCGATTTTTGCTGTGTCAGGATTTGTCCGTATGTATCTGCGTCCGTGTGTGTGTCCGTACGTGTGTCAGTGTGTGTCCTTGTGTGGATCACCCACGGTATATTCCGTTGTCATACTCCTACCATAAAACCCACAAGTAAAACAATCAAATGTTATAAATTGTCTCGAATGCGCCTCCCTGTCTGGGTGCACAACCTGGAGGGAGGGGCGATATTCCCTCCGACTTTCACCGACGCAGAAAGAAACGGTTAAGGTTTGTAAAGTTAACATTTATGCCTCACAGTTTCACAGTTATGCTCTGTATGTAACCCAAGTTCTGGGTTACCTTCCAGAGTTGTTTCTCCTACCATGGAGAAACAACCCCCTGAGATTCTGATCAAAACCATCACGTTACCATACATAGCAGGCGTTACCAAAAATATTTCCAAAATTCTAAACAAACACAAGATCCAGGTCCGATTCAGTACAATACACAAAATACGTGATCTGATCCCATCCGTAAAGGATGTCATTCCTGACTTACAGTACCCTGGTGTCTACAAACTGAGTTGCATTTGTGGTGATTGCTATATTGGGGAAACGAAGCAATGTATCTGACCGCATTCACGAGCACAAGTCAGATTTGAAACACGATAGGACAAATTCTTCTGCTGTGGCTGATCATTGCTACCAAAGTACTCTGCAAGCCATCTGGATACCACCAAAGATTTGTCCATGAATCCATCCAGATATACAAACATAGTCGTAACTTCAACCAAGAGGATGGTTTAAAATTGAGCATTCATTGGAAGGATGTTATTAATCAAGTAAAACTTTAGCTGCTTTAGAGTTTATATTCATATCCATATCTCCGGTCTTTTACTCCCAGCCTTACACACTACCATCACTAGGAAATTTGACGTGCAATGTTTCAATCGTGCAAATTTGTCCCCCATCTCACTCTCCCCCGCCCCCCGCCGCCCCCCGCCGCCCCCCCCCCCCCATCCGTTGTACATGAGTACCATGGCCAGGAGCTTCAATAATCTCCGTCCCCCAACACTCACCCCCCTCCCTACCCTGCATCCGTCCTCCCTGGCTCCTCCCCCCTTCTTACCATTTATAATCGCTTGTCACAAATAGCTCTCTCTACTCACCATAGTATTTTTTACTGTGGCTGTTCCACCTGATGACGGAAGCTTGTGTTGCCTCCGAAACGTCGTGATTTGATTTAGTTGTTTTCATTGTTTTTTTTACTTTTTACCAACGTGACTTTACCGAAGGAACCAGAGTATACTTAACAATATTAAAACATTTAATTCCCACTCACAACCAACATCAGTGATGATAATCTGAATGGGTCCTGGGCCTCTCCTAGGTCAACTCGGCCTCAAATGAGTACCCGGTGCGGTGTGTGTAAACATCGCTACTGTTGAGTCAAAGGCGACCTTCATAAACGCTGTGAAGGCAGGCCATACAGGGGATCGTTGTCGTGTATGTTTTTGTGTGAGTGCGCTTACATGCCCCCTTGTGTGTGAAATTGTTGGGATCCATTATGCGCCTTCCGACAAACAAGCCAGCATCATCGGGAATCAAGGCAAGTTAAGTTAAAACTGATTTTTCTTTCTATTTACCAACATTTATTTGGTATGTTATGTATAATATAGTATTTATTACAGTATAAAATGCAAATGTACAATATTTTTTATGTGTTTAACAATGTTTCCCTTTTAAAAATGATAAAACAATTTATAGCAATGAGTTATGTGCATTTAAATATAATACATTTTTGACGACCGTCTTATAAACCGTTCGACTTATGAACAGGTGATAAGTCGAGGGCTGCCCATATATTTGACAATATTAAAACATTTAATCCCCCTCACCACTTCCCCCACAACAACAGACGAACTTAATAAGAGCGCGTCCGAACCGATGCAATCTCTTGCGGATGGTTGGTGATTGGGATTTGGGGACCTCAATAATTTTTTCTGCACTGTCCATGTCACTCTGTACCATGGCTTTCATTTGTTCAGCATCGTGAGGCTTAGAGTCTGCCTTAACCGTGCTCTCGGACTCCAGGAGAGGGTTAACAGTGTCGTCTGCGTTTATAGGCAGAGGCAATATGGAGCCCATGCTCGTCTCGGCTCCATTTTGGGTCGCCTCATCGACTGCCTCAATTGAAATATGAAATTCCTCAATATCCAGAGGCTTGATGTCCGCATCAATTCTGGTCTCCGACTCTGGGAGGGGGTCAGCAATTGATGCTGTCGAAGACACAGCAGTGTTCACATCTTCCACCTGAATGCTGCATTTTGTGGTGGATGTTGAGCTAGTGGCTGTAGGCATCTCCTACAGCCACTAGCTTCCAGCGCTTAATGCAACAGAAGCAGAAGCCAGGAAGGCGTCAGTCCTTGGCTCAATTAAGGGGACTGCAACGGCGGCTGGAGATGGAAGGAAAGTGGCAGTGGACACCTTAGTGGCCAAAATGGGAATTGCCACTCCGGAAGAGCTGCAGCAAAATGATTCGACTGGAATTTGGCCAGGAGAAGTAAGTTGTGGAATTGAGGGAAGGTGGCAAGGTGCTGGAGCCGGGATGAAGAAGTTGTTGGGGTCCGAATCCAGCCAGCATAATTGGTAGGGGTCCATTGTCTTGGAAGGGATGTTGTAGGGGTCCAGAATAGGGAAGGTCTTGGTTGCAGGAGCCAGATGGGAGTTGATCTTGCATGCTGGTGCCTGGTGAAGTCCAGGTGGTGGAGCTGGAGCTGCACTCATCCATGGGTGCTTGAGAGCACTTTTCGGAGTTAGACGGTCATTTGGGTTCCAGCTGAAAACAGAGAGACAAGTACCGATGAGAAGATCAGCAAAATATACATACCCAAATGACACATTAAAGTGATACAATAAGCTTACATCCACTTGATAAAGTATCTAAGGGTTTGCAGGTATGTGAAGATAGGTATGGTAAGTCCACGCTCAAAGTGTGCGTACACAACGTGTTATCGCTAAAGTAAAGTTATTCCATTCTGTTACGGGCTTTCTGAGCGGTTCATGACAAACAACTTTATTCAGCTGCATGGCTGAGCAGTATAGGAATTCTAGGTATATGCGCGGAATAATATAATAGTACGTGGTGGCGTACCCTTATCACAGTTTTTTTTTCTCGCCATGGGATGACTGCAAGCTAATTTTATAGTGAAAATGTGCAAATGTGCATGGTTTTTATTTGTTTATCTCTGTAATGTGTAAACGGTAATTCCTCACTAAATGCATTTTTTCTTAATACAGAACATCTATTAGCGCGTTAAATGAGGATACAGTACTGCATTTGCCCTTTCATTCTTTACCTAGTTTCTTCTGCAGAGAGATGCAAGATAGCTGTACATTGCAAAGGGGATGCATATTCCCTTATGATATAGAAATTTACTGGAATTTTGTTACAGTTGAGGGAAACTCAAAGAGTGGGACACTCACCATAGGATGGAGCTGATGAAGTCCAGGAACAATGGGTCTCTCGTTTTCAGAAACTCCTTGAGCGGGCAACACTGAGGGGTCTCCTGCAGACATTCCTTGGTCAGTTGCCCAAAGAAGTCTGCAGTGGGTACAATCGCAAACGATGTCATGCATTAAAATATTATTCATGTGCACAAGGCTGTGATGTACAATGAAGGCTGTGAAGGACGTGGGGAAACAACCCAACTTTCACGTCATTGTGCAGCCAGACGAGTGATGTTATAACACCTAATCGCATATTAAAAAAAAAAATTGCAGTACTCACTGAAATACCGAGGACCGTCTGGTGCAGCGTGCAGCATCTCAAAAGGTGGTGTTCCCACAATCTGAAAATAAACGATACATTTGATCTCATGTCACTGGCGAGTTAAGAGGCGTTTTCTGTACGTACTTACATACATGGTTCGTATCATATTGATTAAATTATTCATTATTGAGTAATCACTTGATTTCACGTAACATGAAGCTGTTTAAAATTGAATTTGTACTCAAAGTCAAATGAGCATTGAGGCAGTGATCATAGCCTGGCTGCAGCCCTGAATCAGTGGTAAAACTCCATTCATACGTCACAGGTGAATATATCTCTATGACAACCAATGTCGACTTCCCTAAAAAGTAGTACTCATTTTATCGACACTGTAGGGCTGAATAAACCCCAACCAGATTTAAACCCACAATCTTTCGCTAATAAATATACAAAATTATAAAATTAATGTTACCTTTGTGATGCCAGCGATCTCCTGACTCTCGCTGCTCATTGACATCAGTCGTTTGCCGACAGATATCTCAGCTAGTATGCACCCGGCAGCCCACATGTCAATTGATGTTCCAAACGGCTGGCCCAGCAATACTTCGGGAGCGTTGTATCCGGGCGTCCCAAATAAATCATCGGCTGGAGAAAAATAAAAAAAATACAATATTGCTTAGGTGGCCTGTAGGAATCATAGTTTCACTAAAAGAATCCCCAATGTGTTCGCACCCTGTCCTGCATGATATGTGATAGTTTTCAAGTTTCAAGTTTTAATTTATTAGGTATAGCCCTGTGAGCCATGCGGCTCTTAAGTCGGGTGCAACCGCAACAAACAGAATATGACAGGACGTGATTTTACACGGAAGTGGACATTCCCAATGCACGGTTGTGAATTGGAGATCGTAAGGAGTTGTGAGCATTCCCTTAATACCTCGTGTGGAGCTACCATGCGCAGGCATCACTGCGTGATGCCTGTTCACATCAGCATCGTTCACGCAATTTGCATGAACGACGCTATATAAAACACAAAATTATTCCAGATAACAGGATCTGTAGGAATATTTAGAAATGTGATGATGTGTATAAATGTATATAAAGTGTAACTTACGAAATTCATATTCAAAAAAACTTCCTCCGAAGTCGGCCAATCGGATGGCTGCCGTGTGGTGATCTTTCACCAAGATGTTTTCCTGAAAAAATTAAGAAAACGGACGCATTATTTGTATTGTATTTAACCAAATGAGAGTCCATTAAGATGATTCCTGTCTGTATGGAAGAATGGCGTTCATTTTGTGCACTGTACATCTAACGTTATAAGTGTAAATGAATTATTTCTCGAGTCGGAAGCAGGGGGATCAATAACTCTCGTAAAGATGATCCAATACAACATCTTGTACTGAAGTTGGTCATGAAAACAAAACACTTATAATGGGAAGAATTGACATGGCGACTCTTCTCATCGGCGCGAACGGAGTTGTTCCGCAATTCAGGATGGTAAAAAAAGAAAAACCTGAATAATTACGTACAAGAATGAAAATAGGGTCACGGATAATTGGTGTTTCTGTGGACTCTACAGCTGCCATGGATAATGGGAGTCATAGGTAATATGATCACGGATAAGAGCTCTTCTGTATGAGGCAGCTGTGATGGGAATTCAACTGGCCACCACGTGGCAAAGAGCTACAGGTGCATGAGGCGCATACACTGCTCGATATGTTTAAAAGATCACCGTAAAGGTGCAGGCCTGCAATTATTTGCTCACCCCTCTACTTCCAGAAAGGCCTCCATCATTGAGTAGGTCGAGAGAGCTACTTAAATGGTTTTGGGCTACTCGTATACACAGCCAAATGTCTCAAAAGTGGTCGGAGTACCCACACTTTACGCCACCACTTGTGACTTTGTGATGAACTGTGTTGTACTTATTTATCCTTCTGGGTGTATAGAGGTGGTGGGTGGGTGGGTGGTTGGAGAGTTGGGATTTCAGAACCTGTCCACTGTTGCAATTGCCAAGCCGGGAGATCAAATTGAATCGATTCCCTCTGGGTTTAAAGTCTAGTGTGCTACCCATGACACCATGGCAGCGTCCCTTAGACCTGCTTAATTCCTCTAAAAGAAATGTAATGATAAACCCTTACCAGCTTGAGGTCCCCATGGACTACGCCGTTCTTCTTCAGGAAGGCCAGCACTTCCATCAGGGAACGGGCGTATCTCTTGACGGAGGACAGAGTAAATGCTCCGTTCGAGTTCACCACGTCAAAGAGGCTGCCCGCGCTGACAACGGAAAACGCACAACATACAGAGTGCAGGATGGTTAATTAAACACAGCATCAAGCACAAAGGCACCAGCACATCCACACATGCACGGCAAGTCCTAGAACACTAAAGGTGAGGTAAGACATTCGAGGTGTAACAATGCATGGAATACGTGCTGACTGCAGATAGTTGTTTTCTTTTTTGCAAACTGGTTACGAAATGGTTAATGCATCTGCTTCTTAACAATGCAGTGTAGCATAGCTAAGGATTGAGCACTGATCGAGATGAAGCAGCTGCCAAGCTTGTAGTTTTACACATCCTGTAAGTGTCACGCTTGTAATGGACTTAGTGTTCTTACTTGATGTAGTCCAACACGAGATAATGGTAATCTCCCACGACGAAGTTTTCCTCAAGCCGGATGATGCTTTTGTGTCTCAACATCTTCAGGAAGCCAGCCTCGTTATATACTTCTGCGTCCGTGACGCTGCGTGAAGAAATACAAACACTTCTGAGAATGTCGAAAATAGGATCATTAAAATAGAATTCTTCATGTCGAGGTAGGCACACGTGAGTTTGTGTTGCAGGAAAACTTTTCAGTGAAGATTGTGATGCACAATCATGACTTGGTCTCTCACCTTAATGTGGAGTCAATCATCTTGAGGGCCATCTCCTTGTGGTTCCTGTGGTCCCAGCATCTGAACACCTGGCCAAATGTTCCTTCACCCAGTTTTTCCAAAACCGCATAGCGATTGTTGAGGAGATTTGTCGCCATCTGGTCAAGAGGGAGTGGTGCAGAAGAGTGCAAGCAATCAGTACAAGTGGCCGTTTTGACAGTAGTTTCCTAACTCCTCATTACTCTTTAAATTGAAATTAGTTTCAATAAAAAAAATCCACATGGGGTTAACTCAACCCGGCATGCCCCTTGGGTTCATTAAATAGGTTCGACTTTTACAGTCTACAGAGGTTGTCTCATGGAGATAACTGGTCATGGCCAGAGAAACGTGGATTTGAGTAAACTTGCTAAAGGCCACCAGTGGAGGTTTTGTGGTTTTGTGTGAACAGACACTTTGATGATTTACATGAATCAAGGCTCATTAACGGGTTATGACTTTAAATTGGCCAAATAAGTGCTCAAACGGTGCTGGACAATTGTTGCACCCAGTCTCTTCAATTGTAAGCAAGTACAGCCCTGCAATTGCTTGCTCATACAGCTTATGGTGAAAGGGCCTCCACGAGAGGGATCTCTATAGAGTAGTCTATCTGCTCTTTCCCCCTAATGAGACGTATTGATAGAGGTGGGAGTCGCCACACTCGACCACATCACACACGACTTGCTGCCAAACTACCACCTGTGGTGTAACATTTTCACTTCGGGGTGAACAATAAATACACCCAAGAGGAGGACATCCGTGGAGATGGAGCAATGAAATCAGCTCGTTTTTAGATACTAGATGGATTGTTGCATCGAAGGACTTGTGGGAGATGGTAAAGGTTTATCAGGCCTTCATCCACCAATGAATTGATCATGTTTGATGATAGCCTTTATTTCCTGCTTGCATACATTCAGCAAGTTCACAACATTTCTCTACCTTATTTACTCCTCTCATATCGCTAAATAGGTATCTTAAGTTTGGATATTTTGTCAACTCTCTTTCATAGTTATTTCTTGCTTATATATCTCATTCATACTATCTCTTCTCTACAACTCCTTACACCTCTAAATCTTATTTGTATCTAGTTTTATCTAATTGTACGACTTAATTTTGTCCGTATCTCATATCATATCCCTACATGTCTTTCTCTTGTTTGTGTCCTAATTTCATCTCTCTGCATCACCTATGTAGGTGTGATACACACGTGATGAAGCTAATTCACAGGCATAGGTATGCAGTACAGACAGGAAAAAGAGCTTCATAGCTCACCGGATTTCTCCAGCATAAATAAAGATTCTGATATCTTTGATTTGAAGCTTTCGTTACTGCAGGAATCCATACTCTCTGGTTTTTTCGGTAAAAGTCATGTAGATAGTAAAAAAAAATAATGAAAGAAATCACGACGTTTTGGTCGCAACACAAGCGGCCGTCTTCAGGTGAGAAAAATTATCTGCTGTTGTGGTTTTATATAGGCACGGGGAGGAGGAGTTTGGCTGTAGGGGTTAGGCACGGGAAGGAGGAGTTTGGCTGTAGAGGTTCACAGGGGAGAGGGGGAGGGTTTGTGATGTGCATGGACGTGTAGGGCTGTAGAAATTAGCAAGTAAATTGACTTGTAGTCATCGGACAACAAGACACACGGGTGGGTGAGTGAAAATCAGAGAAGATGGATTCAGATTGAGCAATCATTGGAAGGATGTGATCAACTACGTTATATTTTAACTGCTCCATAGCCCTCTGTTCATGCTGAAGGGCGACTGCCTCCAACTACCCAGTAGCGTCCTTCACAAGCCTCCTCCACAGAGGCCGATCTTGACACCGCTGGTACCAGTCATCGGAAAGCACACTTAGCTCTACATCCTCTTGTACCACATGATTACATCGCTTCTCGAGCCCCTGCCACGTCCATTTGGCCCCCTCTATCTGGCTGAACAAAAGCTATTTAGGCATGTGGTGGATGTACATGCAGGCTCTATAACCCAGCCAACGCAGCCTTGCCTGCCGGAGCTCACCGATTAACTTTGTCGAGCTCTTTCAAAGATTTGTGAGGTCCTCACACAATCCAGCCTGGCTAAACCTAGGATGGATCGTAGGCATGCCAGCCTGAATGTGTCTTACTGGCGAAGATGTTCCATGGGGGGTGGGGGGGTCCGCTTTTCCGCAAGAATACAGGAGGGCATGACGGTGGCCGTGAATACCCGAGGCTTCATGTGGAGCAACAGACCAGGAAGCTTGCACACAGCTTTACCCAGCCGATGAACAGATGCCACTCGACTGATTCGGAGTGAGACTTCTGCTATCAAATCGGAGCTGGTCATAAGTACAATGCCCAGGTATGGAAAACTCTTCACTCTCTCGACAACTACCCCATCACCAATCGGGAGTTGAGTGTTTGATGGCACAAAATACCCAGCCAGTTGCTTAGTTTTGGTGGGGCTGATGGTAAGTTTGTAGCATGCTCCAGGTCTAGCAGCAGCACTTCCAACTTCTTCTAAGTGAACAGCAATCACCAGATCATCAGCATATATAAATGGTTGACCAATAGGGAGCTATCCCTCGACCATATTGATCAGCCTCCCACTGTATCTGTACCAGATGGAGATTCTGCCAGTACAGCCAAGGAAGGCTTCTCGAACTACGTTGTCGAAAAAGATGTTAAATAATGTTGGAGCCACAGCACATCCCTGTCGCACCCAAAGGTGAACAGGGAATGGCTCTGACTCCCAGCCACGTAGCTTTACTCGGGCCTACCCACCATCATCAAGGTCCTTAATGATTGTGAGCAGTCAGGGACTCCAAAAGCATGAAGAAAAAAGTTCAACATTTATTACCACTCCCCACCTTAAACACCTACACACAGCGACAAAAGACACGTTTGACAAAGTCCCTCCTGCAGGAGAGAAGGCTTAAAAATGTGAAACCAAATTTATTTTTACATCATTTCTTTGTGGTCTACTTGTCAGCACCACAACATCCATGTGGAAACAAGTCATTAAACTGGTAATGCAGGGGGTGCAGGGTTTCAAAAAAGCTTGCGCTTATGTGTGCACATGTGAGTTCTAACATCTATGTTCATGTGATTGTGTGAGAGTGCATGGGCATTGCACGTGTGAATACTTATTATTTACACGCGCAGGACATGAGTTTCTCATTATTTTATGGAAAGTATTAAAGCTGGTTTATCACTCACTTTGCTGGTGATGCTCAATGTAGCTGGCTGTAGCTGGTATTATCAGCTGTTAATGATAATGTGAGATGATGTTGGTGACACTGGGTGTGTTTTGGGGTGTTGCCGTTGAGTCTGGGTGTTACTGGCCACACAGGGTACTTGTATCCGTGTGTTGTTAACGTCGCAGTTACAGGAGACCCTGTGTGACTCGAGCAGTTGGTATAAACTACGCGTCTTATTTGTACTCTGGAAGACTTTAGGAGTTGCTGTGAACTGTGTTGTTAGAATTTACTGGCCGAACAGATGTCGCTATCAACTCCCATGTATTGTTAGATACTCCGGTTGACTCGGTGTTGCTGTTAACTGCGTGTTGTTCGAATTCGCCAGTTGATCCTGGATGTTGCTGTTAATTGCGTTTGTTGTTGATGTCGCCTCGTATCAATGGGAGACGTTTGTTGTCCACCCTGCACCAATGCCAGTTCACTCCCCTCCAGGACTCTCACCGCCTCTCTTCACATCTTCATTTTTTCGGCCACGCCTGCCGGGAGCCTCCCCTGCATCACGGAGAAGTGAGCAACCGCGGGTCGCACTGGGATGAAAAGTGGAACACTCCTGACCCACATTCCGGCCGCTCAATATAGGACCACAGAGCTTGAGCAATTGTTGGCACTGGTTCTGGCTATTTTGCCCGCTTGTCTGTGTATTATCATGCCTCCACGCGAAAACTGCATGTGTTACAAATTCTACCACGTTTATAGATGGAATTTTCATGCAAGATGCTAAATATATGCAGAATATTATTTTTAAGATGTGGAGGGACACACACACACGTGGAAATGCAAGCATCAGGATTTGAGGACACAGATAGTGACCAGTGAATAAATTAAGAGAACAGCCGCCATTGAGTGATGTGACCGTAGCAGCTGTGCCAGGCTAGGTGCATTTTGAGATTATGGAACACAAAGTCACCCACATGGAGATATGCAGACATGTGCTTGGCACAGAGGCACATGAAAACGAATGGTTCTTCAGAAATATTATCTGGCGGGCTACAAAAAGTTAGCGACGTAATATCACGTGCCACGCGTACATGTTACATCACATGACTTATTTACGTCATAACGTCAGCTATGTGACAGCTAACCACCATAGTTTGTCTCCAACTCTCATCCCTATCTCTTGTATATCACTTTTCATCTCACTAACCTGTATCTACAGGTTTCCACAGTTTATTCAGGTTTGGTTTGTGCGATTTCACGTATATGCGGCTTACCTATTTCTCCACAAAATTCGCTAAATGTCTTTTGAACTCACTCTATATGCCACTTTGCGGTCAGATGTGACACAACATTGCATGTGTACGTATATACTACTCGGCAGGACGCTGTCTTGTGCGGTTTCACTTTGTGTGCCCTTTTTTTGGAACGTATCCACCGCATAAAGTGAGGGAAACCTGTATTTATACCTCGGCAGGCCACTACAAAAGCCTTCACGGGCCAGATGTGCCAGTCGGAGAACCCTGTGTGATGACATGTGCTATAACGCATCGGTGACACACCGACACGCACGGTAACAATGCTACAGGGGGGCACGTGAAGACACAAGCAGACACGAAGTACCACTGACACAAAGCAACACTGTTGACACCGTTGACACTGAGACACACAAAGGCAAGCAGATGCATGTGCAGACACAAAGGCATACGTATACACAGGAACACACGTGAAAATGCACGGAACCGTGATCTATGATCTAAAGGAAGACGCAGCATGCGTAGTGACACGGAGGGACATGGGGACATGCGGGGAACTAACCGAGAGAAGGTGGGACATTACAGAGACATGTGCGTACACATTTAGACATGTGGCGACCCACAGGGACACACAAGGACACGTGGGGTAAACATTTAGTTATGCAAGGTCCGACGCGGACACAAAAGACACGTGAATGCACGTAGGGCGACGTAGGTGATGGGAGAGGGATCTCCAACCGGCCACTGTGTCCCTGCATGTACGTCATGCCCCGTGCCGATCCTCTGAAGACTGTACGACCACCTTGCCCCCGCCCGCACAACTTATGCTGCACAAACACACAACGGATACACGCAAATGTGTACTCAACATCAAACACACACCACACAATGTGCATTCATGCGCACAACAGACACCACGCACACGACACAAAAAGCACGCGGAGCACAAAGATTTAACACAATGCGCAATGCACTACACGACGTGTATCGTGGTAATGGTGGTGGGAATGAAGATGATGTTGACAGTGGTACCAATGAATGTGGTTATGATGGTGGTGACGGCATTAATCATGGTGTTAATGACGTTAAAGGTGAAGGCAACACTGGTTACAGAGATGATGGTAATGGTGTTGATGGTGACGGTAACGGTGATGGTGATGAATATGGTGGTTATGACAGTGATCATGGTAGCGGTGATGGTGTTAAAAGTAGTGGAGATAATACTTTAGTTGTAGGGGTGATGGTTGTGTTATTGATGGTGATGGTGATGACAATGATAGTGGTGATGATGGTGATGAATATGGGAGTTATGATAGTGATGTTGGTAGCAGTGATGGTCATGATGGTGATGATGGTAGCTGTAATGGTGTTGATGGTAGTGGTGATGATGATAAAACTGTAATATTAGGGGTGGTGATGGTGTGATGACAATGGTAGTGGTGGTTATGATGGCGACGATGATGATAGCGGTGATGTTAAGTACGTACGCACCTTGTCCTGCCGAGTCGTGTGTCTGTTCTGATCTCTTCCTCGAGAGCACCCGGCTGGAACAGGGAACAACTCGCTCACTCGCCCACTCAAACTCGCTCACATTGACCTTCACATACCCACCCTCACACTCACACATTGACCTTACCTGTGAAGATGTGTGTGTGTGTGCGTATCTATGAAGATGTGCGTTTTTCCCACGATGATGTACATGTGCGCGTGTCTGTGTACCTGTGAAGATGTGGATGTGCACGTATGTACTTGTGAAGATGTGTGTGTACCTGTGAAGATGTGAGCGTCGGCCTCCGTGTACTCATGGGGGGTGAAGTCATCTGGCACGAGTGGTGGCGCTGGCAATGAGTCCGAGTCCGCGCGCTGCCTTTTCCCTCCGACCTCCGTGACCTCGGCTGCCCCCGGTGCCTCTCTACGTGTGGCACCCTGCCCATGGAAAGGGGTAAGGGAGAGGCCGAACGAGAGAGAATGAAGGCAACACAGTGGGAGGGGGTGGGGAGGGGAGAGCGGCAGTGGGGAGGTATTCTGGTTTGTGTCGGATTTTTGTCTTTTCCCCCAATGTTATCCCCACGATGCTACCAGCATCAAGTCACGAGTCACAGGATAGGGTATCGATTCGTTAACCCTCGTCGAGTTATCACCAGCGCACCAGGGAAAGAAAAAACAGTTTATTTCATTATTATTTACTCCTTACCTTTCTTATGCGATTCCCTGTGCACTTTATTTTTCATGCGGTTGCAATTTATTTTGCTCAGTCGGTGTAAGCCGCCGAGTTCGCGACGGGTTTCTTTTTACATTTGTATTGCTCTATGCCCATGTACCATTCCCATTCCGCTGTGATGCGCACCGATGCCCACTTTATTGACGGCAAAAATTTGCACGCCACGACGTAATTCGCTGAAACACATGCAGAATGTTCACAAGAATAACGCATCTGAATTCGTATGCAATTTTGTAAGCAATGTCTACCCCAACACAGGCTGGTGTTCAGATGGAATGGGAAAGGACAGCAGTGAGTGGGGAGGGGGTGGGTGGGTGGGGACTTAAGGGCACCAGGAGGGGCCGGGTCCCACGAAGCCCAGTCACAAACGCAAGGCCCGGGGGTGCAGGTCCTGCAACAGGTTCCCAGTTCATACTCTTTGGTTCTATTCGGTAAAGTCACGTAGGTAAAAAATAAAACAACAAAAATCACGACGTTTCGGCCACAACACAAGCGGTCGAAACGTCGAGTTTTTTGTTGTTTAATTTTTTACCTACGTGACTTTACCGAATAGAACCAAAGAGTATGGATCCTTGCAGTCACGAAAGCTTCAAATCTAGGTTCCCAGTTCCCCCATTGGCCGTGGAAACGCCGGAGCGCGAGTGAGCGGGGCGCACCTGTTTCTGCTCTCGCACAGTCGGTACGGCGACCGGCTCCTCTTGAGGGCGCTCCACCTTCATCTTCTTCTCCGCTGCAGACACGGGGATCCGTCACTCATGGCGCGTGCGTGCAGTAGTGTGCTGGTTAATGCACTGCAAACCCAGTGACCTGATTTCAATTCCCGCTTCCGATCAACAGCAATGGCAAATATTTGATCAAGTCTTGGGCCTCCCCGAGGTCGACGGAGCCTTAAATGAGTACCGGGCACGATGTGTAATCATCAGTGCTGGGGAAACAAAGGCAGCCGAGCCTGGTGTTGACTACCCACCCCTCGTGTAATCCTGGATCTTCAGAGATGCTTGCTAACAGCACTTGCCCCAAGTCTGTTAAAGGTGATACGATTTTTCTTTTTGTCGTGTTTGTGAGCAACGCCTTGACTTCTGTACGTGTCTGCATGTGTGTGTGTGTGTGCACATGCAAGTGCAAGTGTTTTGCGACTGCTGGATTAGTGCATGTCTCTGTGTTCATGGTGTGTGTGTGTGTGTGTGCCTTCACCGTGTTTGGCTTTTGCAGGCTGTGCAGAGCTCTTCTTTGGTTTCTCTGGCGCTTTCATCAGTTTCCAGCGACTACAGATCTACAGAGACGGGTGAGATAGCACTCAACGGGTTCTCATCACTCACTCAGTCAACTACTTAAACACTCATTCACTTACTCAGCCACTCAGGTACTCGTTCAACGATCCAACCACTCATGCGCTCAACTACACTCTCTCACCTACCCAAGCACTCACTCAACCATTCATTCACCCACTCATCTGCTCAAACATGCACTCAAATAACCACAATCACCAAACCACTAAAATTCCTCACTCAGAACCCATCCGCACGTGTGCACAAGTGGTTTGTGAAATGGAATGATGGAGATAATGATGATGGAGATGATGATGTGAGCAAGATGTTAGCACACAACAATCACGTGTTACCTCAAACACTTTTGAGTTGGGATCCAATTTCTTTTCTTGAAATGGCAGAGATTTCCCGTCACTGGATGGTAGATACTGCAAGCACAAGCACATGAACAGATGCACAAGCGAACTAGCACACACGCGCAAGGAAACAAACAAACGACCCTGTGCATGTCCTATTTTATTTTCAATCACTTCCTCAAGTCCCCACGTCTTCATGTTTCCAGGATTTCTGCGTCAATGAAGACCGTTTTATCCAAATCCTAAGTGACCCCGTGTTACGTGTGACCCTGTGCTAATATTGTGTCTCTATGCCTCCTATCTGTCTCTCATTTACCATGCCTCCTGTGTGTTCCCCACGTCCCTAAGTCGCTTGTATCGCTGCATTGTCTCACCATGCCAAAGGGGTTGACGAACGTCTGCAGGACACGCGCTGCCTTCATCTGGGACGTGGAGCTCTGAGCAGTGCGAGCCTCGTTCTGCTGCTCTTCGCTGTCCTGCACACCACAGCAGAGCGCAGAGCGCTACAGCACATCGCAGCGCACTACAACAACATGACAGCAATTTCAGCACAGCTCAGAATGCGACAGCACACAAGAGAACGCACAGAACGCCCCAGCACATGATGGCTAACACAGCAAACACAGCACGGTACAGAAAGCTACAGCACACGAGATCACACACACAGTGCTTTCGCCAGCGGTGTGGGAGATGAGACATGGGTTGGTTGTGGTCGTGTGAGGATGGTGGGCTCACGTCAATCAGGGTGAGGACCGGGTGCGTGGCAGGCACCGCCCTCCGTGCTCCCTCCACTGCACCACACAAAGACAAAAGTCAAAGATCCTCAATATAGCCTTGAAAAGACTTTCAGGGCAAGTGCTGTTAGCGAGCATCTACGAAGGTCAGCACAGAACACGAAGGGGATAGGAGGACCAACACTACACCCAGCCACCTTTGTCTCCCCAGTGCTGATGCTTTACACGCACTGAGTACTCATTTAAGGCTGAATTCATCTAAGGGAGCCCCAGGACCGGTTTAGATATTCGTCACCGGTGTTGGCCATAAGCAGCAATCGAACTTGGGTCGCCAGGTTAATAGTGCAGCACGCTAACCAGCTAAACTACTGCTGTTCGTCGTGACCGGGCATGGAACTAAGGCCATCAGGATCGTGCCACTACACACTACCACTGCACAACCGTTCTCTAGTGACATACAGACATACGCTAGCACAGAAGATGCACAGAGATACAGACTGAAGAATACACACGTGAACACACACACCCACACACGCGCAATAATATACAGGGCCACACACCTGTTGCAACCGCTGACACACAAGACATACGCATGCAGACAAGCAAATAAAGACACGTTAACAGAGACACAGGAATGAATACACACACATATGAATGGAAATGCACGCAATTGAACACAGACATAGACACAAAGATAGTGAAATAAATAATACGCACATACACGCAGCAGCCAAAGAAGGGTCATTGCTTAAAAATCACCTATTATGTAAGTTTTACTTTTAGGACAATGTTACTGAAAAGTATTTTGTTATTTTTGCTTGTGCCCCACTGTAAATGCAGTCAGGACATTATTTGTTATGTCACTAAATTATGTTTAATTTGTACACAGAACATGGCAATTATTTGTATGATTACTACTCAAATTATGAGTGTGATATTAAAAAACAGCACAGTATTTTTTTCATGTCAATATAATGAAATCTACTCGTGACAGGCTAGGTGTACACATCACTGTCACGAATAAAAAAAATATAATCCATATCATGAGCTTTGCCGATATAACCAGCACTACTGAGTGTGAGCTACCTTCAGTACCGTGCCTTGTGATTGGCTGCCTGTCGTCCAATGATAAGCCATCGTGAGGACAGAAGAGAGGATTTTCCAATCGCTGTCAAAACACAGAAGAAAATTGATTGAACAATCAGTGCCACACTAGGGTGGGCATACAAATGATACCATTAATGTCACCTTTGGGGGATTGAAACATCTAGAATGTACTTTCAGGGTCAGGCCATGAACCAACAATCACACAGGGGTGTCAACCTACACGACAATCGGAACATTATTCACACTCTAAGGACGGACATGAACTGAGCTCCTCATTGTCACGACGGTTTGGGGATGTGGAATTTAAAAAAAGAACCACAAATGAGAGTTCTGTGCCGGATGAGAAAATGAGATGTAGAGTTGATAATCGCAAGTAAAGAGGGCATTTGTGTGATGAGTTTTGGTCTCTGGTCACCTCTGTCCGGGTGATGAATATTCTCGATGGAGCCTTGATGGGCGTTTCGCTCTGCGGGAACAGCAGCAAAGATTATTAAACAAACGCAACCTTTACTGCAACGAGTCATTATTTTTGCAGTCACTTGTGCCTGGTTGTGACCATCAACTCGCTACATTTGTGAACGTCGTTTAACCATGGGTGGCTGAAACTCCCAAGATCCAAAACCTAGGATCTTAGCCGGGTGGTGTTGGTGGCAAAGTCCTGTAACCCAGCACTATGGAGGCAACAAGGGTGGGTGGATCACACAAATGTTGTTAAACTCCCTTCCCATTGCTTTTCAGGTGTCATAGCATGGCCTGCTAGAAGGGGGTACAGCAAAGGTTGACTTCATCTATTCGTTCTGTATGGGATTGACTGTTGCCTCCTCGCATGTGTGGGTTTTCTCCAGGAACTCCGGTTCCCTCCCATATGTTAACACTCATTAATTGGTTGATAACACCTTCATATATAGACGACCACAAAGTTTGGGGGGAAATTTGGCACAGGCTCACCTCCTGGTAGCCTTTCCCGCTCGTCTGTGGTTCCTCCTCACGCCTCTGAGTCGTTCTCTCGCTTCGAGTGAGCGAATAATGTGCAGTGTCACAAGTTAAAAAAAATATTATTGAAGCAGTGCCGGATCATTGTGTTTGACCCAGTATTGGCCCCAGAAGCCACCCAGTCACCACCTATATTAAATCCATACTCTTTGGTTCTTTCGGTAAAGTCAGGTAGGTAGAAAAACAATAGATCACGACGTTTCGATCGCAACACAAGCAATCGTCATCAGGTGGGACAACCACACCAACTGCTGACTTCAGCAGTTGGTGAGGTTGTCCCACTGCTGTCTTCAGCAGTTGGTGTGGTTGTCCCACCTGATGACGATTACTTGTGTTGCGATCGAAACGTCGTGATCTATTATTTTGATACCTACGTGGCTTTACCGAAAGAACCAAAGAGTATGGATTCCTGCAGTCACGAAAGCTTCAAATCAAGATTATATTAAATGTTTTATTATATTTATTTATGAACATTCTGCCTCTGACCACTCGCTATCCCTCTCTCCCTATAACTTTCAGTCTCTGTCTCCCACTCTCTTTTGTCTCTGTTCTCGTTCTCCGACTCTCTTGCCCTATCTATCCTTCATCCGTATCTCAACCCTGGCCGTCCATTATGAACCCCTCGCTGCTCCACCGAGCCGCCTCCGCTTCTGCGCTCACCTTGATGAGCGGGACGAGGCGTGCCTGCTTGACGAGCTGCCACAGCTCATTGGCGTTCTGCCTCACGAGGGGCGGCACCGGATTGCAGCACGCGAGCACGCCCTGCAGCTCCCTGCGTCGGCAACGGCGATGTCAACATGTTAGAGCAGCGACACGCGTCACAACACAGCGCCAGAGCAATGCAACATCACGGCAAAACCACGTCACAGCAACAACACAATCTCACAGAAACAGCACAACGTTACAACAAGCCAGCACTCCCCCTCTGTCTTGCATCAAACAGCAATGGCGTGGACTAGGGTGCATATAGCCGTTGATACTGGCAAAAGCATAGCCGTTCAAGATGGCGTACATATATCCTATTCATGCTGGTGCACATACGTATATTGTTCATTCTGGCGTACGTGCGTATAGGCAGCTCAGGTTAGTCTATGTATGTATAACCTGTTCATCCTGGCGTACGCATGTATATTGTGTTCAGGCTGGCATACGTACGTAAAGCCTGTCTTGTCTGGCGTACGTATATATAGCCTGGTCATTATCAGGATCATACTAACCAATGCTATTACCACAATGCAACCTTCATCATCACCATCATACTATCACCATATCCATATCATCACCAGCATCCAGATCACCATTCACATCAAAACATTATGAGTGGCACCACCATCAACACTATCACTACCACTCTCACTACTACCAGCACAATCATCAGCCACCACCACTATTACCAACAACAAGAACAGGCGCCATAAACCAATAAGTGGCGGTGACATCACCACGGCGGTTGTCCCAGGCCAGGTGCACTCCGAAGCCACGTGCAGTGTCGAAGGCTCGCTAACAGGAGCTCACGGAACAGAGCCAGGTGCCATGGGTTGACTGACTGCAATGACTTGGGCAGATGCACGCGACTGTGCGAACTTGCTGCATTTTAGCCGCCCGGCACTCCGCTCTGTATTGTGAGCATCGCTCCTCTGCCCTTCGTTGTTGTTGGAGGGCGAATATTACCACCACTGTCAATACCATCATGGGTATCACTCGCACCACCATCCCAACTGTCCCTGCCACCACCGGCCCCACCACCACCGTGCGCGGCTTACCGAGGCATCTCCTCTGCGATCTTCATGAGCACGTGGTTTGGGAGGACGTATCTGTGACAGCAGGAGCACAACACACACCGGTCAGGCCAGGGCACTATGCACGTCGCAGCAATAACAATAATCACACAGGCCGTACAAGCCCAACAACGCAACAGCTACAGTAATCGTACTACGCAACCATTGACCTACGGCACTGGAATGTGCAGTTTCTACAACTGGTTCAGGATCGCGATCAGGTAAATTAAAAAGTGCTGCGTCGTACACCCCAGTGTTTTACTGTGCTATATTATAAAACACCCGTGTATCGATATTTCTATTTTAATGTGCAATTTTATTGAGGGACTGTGTGTTGTTTTGGTGCGGTCTTGGATCGTTTTTGTTGTTGTTTTGCTGCCTTGCCCTAGAGTCCATTGAGTGTTAAAAAATCTACAGTAATTCATGTAATTATGCAATTTGTACTTATATACTTTATATTCATAAATATTTCGCTACTCTGGACATCTGTGATAAAGAGTTCATAGCTCATCGGATTCCAACAGTCTAAATAAATATTCTGATAAATCAAGATAAAGATTTTGAACGCTGTGGTGTTGTTCTGTTTGCTGTGTTATTATACGCTGTCGGAAAGTCCCGTGCTTTGCTGCACTATGCTATGCAGTGCAGTACACGGCTATTTCAGCGCCGCGGGTGCTCTCACCCCGTGCTCTCGTCCTCGGCGCGTGCCGTGCGGTCGCGCCAGGCGTACAGGAGCCGGGCGGCGCTGCTCTGCTGCACATCCAGTGGCTGCTTGTGCTTGTGCAGCAGCTCCAGGTAGGAGTCCTCGGTGAACACCGGCTTGTGGTAGCGCTGAGACACACACACAGGGAGAGAGAGGGAGATGGAACCACGCAAGTAGTGACAGCGGCAGCAATAATTACCAGGGTTGTTAAAACGATCATCGGTTAACTGGTAATTGTTTTCAGCATCAATTACCAGTTCTGAAAGTCGGTAACCAATGTTTCCAGTGGGAATTTTTACCGCGAATGCACTAATTAGGATGCATGAACATTAAAACGGTACGGCGGGCCCGAATCACCACATTGAACATAAATCGGCATTTTGCGACCCCCTCCACTGCCACTGTGTAGCATATTTTTACGTTCCAGGGACTCTATGAGATGATAGGACAATAGTCTACACACATTACACCATGAACTATATCACTTCGTTGATCTAGTTAAAAAGATAAAAATATTCTCTGTTTATTGCTCGAGGCCTTGTAACGGAATAAACAATATTTTTTGAGGGGTGGGAAAACTGTCCCGATCGAGAGTGAGAGTGGTGGATTTGCTTACAAAGATAGGCTTGTAACTTGCTCACTGGTGGAGACAGTGGGGGGTGGGGTGTCACGTGCCCCCCCAATGATCCGATCGAAATCCCTAATTTAGATCGGATCATTGGGGTTTATTGGTAATAAATCGGCATTTTGCGACCCCCACTGCCACTGTGTAGCATATTATTACGTGTCAGGGACTCGATGAGATGATAGGACAATAGTCCGAGTCCATAAAGGGCAATAAGTAACGGCAAAGCAGTTATAAGTGACTCACAGAATTGTGCGCAGTCGCGTATACAGGACACGACTTCCCTGAAGGCATCAACACCTTCAGCGAGCGCGATGCCGATCACACAACGCGGTTCGAATTCGATCCTCGATCGATGGCTGCGCCATCGCCGCACTACGCGTCAAATAAAAACCAAGGGAAAAGTCCTTACTTACTAACACTATCTTTTTTCATTGCTGGAGGGGTTGCCCCCCCCCCCCACCTGAAAATCCTGGCTCCGCCATTGCCCACGCGCCACTCACCTTGAGTGCCACAGTTCGGGCTCTGGTCCAACACAAGCTGCAGGAGGTTGGGTCGGCCCAGCGCCTTGGTGAGCAGGTCGGCGCGGACGCGGTCGTACACGTACAGCAGGTAGTGCGTGTTGGCACGCGCATAGTGCAGCATGTCTGGCAGGAGAGGCCTGTGTGTGTGCGTGCATACGTGGATGTGTGCAAGTGTTGGTGTGCGTGTGTATGCAATTGTGAGTGTGTATGTGTTTGTGTGTGAGTGTGTGCATGCGAGTGTGTATGAGACGCAGATGTTAATGTACTGCAACATTTATCTGTTGACACATGTTTCATTTCCGGTGAAGGCTAACATCATTTGGGAGTGATATAAAAACCAGTATTGGACCTGGGCCTTAAATGAGCACCTAGTATAAGATATGAACATCAGCACTGGGGAAACAAAGGAGGTCAGGCATGATGCTAACCACATTACCCTCTCAAACATTGTGCCAGCCTTAATAGGGGCTCGCTAAGATAACTTGAGTGGGGAGGGGGGTGAAAGTGCTTCATATGTACTGTTCTATGAATCCAGTGATGGGACTTCAATTCCTCACCCTGGCCAACTAGATTCAGCAGTCTATTCAGGCGACACGGGGGATCTTTGTCCTTGTGTGTGAATGTGTAAGCAGTAGAGTAGCGGCTAGCACCCTGTGCTATGAACCTGGTGAAACGAGTTCGATTTCTACTCACGGCCAACACCTGTGACAATTATCTGAACCGGTCCCGGCCCTCCACTAGCTCGACTCAGCCTCAAATGAGTACCTGGTGTAGCTGTGTGTAAACATCACCACTGGGGAGACAAAGGCGGCCGTGCATGGTACTGGCCACCCACCCCCTCCTGTGTCGTGCTGGCCTTCACAGGTGTCTGTTAACAGCACTTTCCCCAACAATTAGTTGAGGCTATACAGGGGATCTTTGCCTTTGTTTTTGTACGTGTGTACAAGTTAGCCCGTGCATGCGCGCGCGTATGCAGAGGTTCGAGCAAGTGCGGCGTGCGTACCGGATGCGCCAGTCAGCCAGCTGGTACTGCTTGTCGGTAGACAGGCTGCAGTAGTGCATGAGGAGGTGGGCGAGCGAGTTTCTGGCGAGGCCGAGGGAGCGCGCCGCTGGGTGCGTGTCGAACAGGCCCACCACGTACAGGCCCAGGTCACGTTGCAGCCACTCAATGTCCGAGTCCGCTCCGTGGAAAACCTGCGCCCCTGCCACACCGCAGCGTCAATCACCACGTCACCGTGGCAATCACTGCGCCACTACGTTGCCGCGTCAAGCACCACACCTCTCACGTGGCCGGTGCTCAAGATATGGTTACAACGTCCCTAGTAACCATCGTCGCCGCCGCCGCTGTCAACAAGGCATGGCTGCAGCCAGCCCCCCTTAATTGCTTCCTTTCTCTATTTCCCTTGCTCGGTCCGACCTGCTCCCTCCTATTCTTTGGTCCGTTCGGTAAAGTCACCACCACGTAGAAGGGAAGCAATAAAATAATACAAATATAAAACAATACAATTCTCACGACGTTTCGACTGCAACACAAGCAATCATCATCAGGTGTGAAAACCACAGCAAGAATTTTATTGTTTTATATTTTTATTATTTTATTGTTGCCCTTCTACGTGGTGACTTTACCGAAAGAACCAAGAATATCAATCCCTGCAGTCACGAAAGCTTTAAATAAAAAAAAAAATCTGCTCCCTCCTGTTCTCCCCGTGTAATTCTGCGCCCCGAAATGTTTGTTACGCTTTAGGTGCAATACAAGTGCAATTTATTGTTGTAAACATTCACCCAATGGCATTCATATCGAGTGTGCAGGCAGTGCAATGATACATTGGCAGCAAACTGGAGGGACCCAGGCGTCGTGCTACAAAGTCGGCGAGGGAGAGGGATGTCTCTCTCCTTGTTTTGCTGTCTCACTCGATTATTTTGTTTATGCATGTCTACGTGCACGCATGCCTCTCACCTTGACAATGTTGGGGTTGGTGAAGGCCTCGTTGAGGATGTGCAGGTCGTCGCGCAGCATCAGTGTGTCGATAATGAAGTCCTCTTCGCGCGTCGAGATTTGCATGAGGCAGGTGATGCCCAGGAAGGAACGGTATGAGTGATGCTACGGGGCCACGCACAGGAATAGCCGCTCAACGGTGGGCGGACAAACAAGAGTAGAAAAGGCAGATAGGCGGTCGAGCGGGACGAAAGCACACAGACGGCACAACCCAACAAACCAACCGCACATCACAACTCGATATTATACGACCACACACGTCACACACACATGCTGGCACGCACCCAGACAACAAACACAGATCCCCCGTAGAGCTTTAACAGACTGTTGGGACAAGTGCTGTTAGAGAGCACCTATGAAGGCCGAAACGGCACACGAGGGGTTGGATGGCCAGCACCACGCCCGGCCGCCTTTGTCTCCCAAGCGGCAATGTTTTTAAACATCGCACCAGGTACTCAATTGAGGCCGAGTCAAACTAGGGGAGGCCCAGGACTGGTTCAGATAATTGTGCTCTCGCACAGTCGGTACGGCGACCGGCTCCTCTTGAGGGCACTCCACCTTCATCTTCTTCTCCGCTGCAGACACGGGGATCAGTCACTCATTTACCATGCCTCCTGTCTGTCCCCACGTCCCTGAGTCGCTTGTATCGCTGCATTGTCTTGGTGTCCTTGTAATTCCCGTGTCTCAAAGTCCATGTATCTCCTTGGCACTCAACTACCCCTGTGCCTCCACATGTCCCTGTCTCCCCATGTCTCACCATGCCAAAGCGGTTGACGAACGTCTGCAGGACACGCGCTGCCTTCATCTGGGACGTGGAGCTCTGAGCAGTGCGAGCCTCGTTCTGCTGCTCTTCGCTGTCCTGCACACCACAGCAGAGCGCAGAGCGCTACAGCACATCGCAGCGCACTACAACAACATGACAGCAATTTCAGCACAGCTCAGAATGCGACAGCACACAAGAGAACGCACAGAACGCCCCAGCACATGATGGCTAACACAGCAAACACAGCACGGTACAGAAAGCTACAGCACACGAGATCACACACACAGTGCTTTCGCCAGCGGTGTGGGAGATGAGACATGGGTTGGTTGTGGTCGTGTGAGGATGTTGGGCTCACGTCGAACAGGGTGAGGACCGGGCGCGTGGCAGGCACCGCCCTCCGTGCTCCCTCCACTGCACCACACAAAGACAAAAGTCAAAGATCTTCAATATAGCCTTGAAAAGATTTTAGGGCAAGTGCTGTTAGCAAGCATCTACGAAGGTCAGCACAGAACACGAAGGGGATGGGAGGACCAACACTACACCCAGCCACCTTTGTCTCCCCAGGGCTGATGCTTTACACGCACTGAGTACTCATTTAAGGCTGAATTCATGTAAGGGAGCCCCAGGACTGGTTTAGATATTCGTCACCGGTGTTGGCCATAAGCAGCAATCGAACTTGGGTCACCAGGTTAATAGTGCAGCACGCTAACCAGCTAAACTACTGCTGTTCGTCGTGACCGGGAATGGAACTTAGGCCATCAGGAACGTGCCACTACACACTACCACTGCACAACCGCTCTCAAGTGACATACAAACATAAGCTAGCACAGAAGATGCACAGAGATACAGACTGAACAATACACACGTGAACACACACACCCACACAGGCGCAATAATATACACGGCCACACACCTGTTGCAACCGCTGACACACAAGACATACGCATGCAGACAGGCAAATAAAGACACGTTAACAGAGACACAGGAATGAATACACACATATGAATGGAAAGGCACGCAATTGAACACAGGCATAGACACAAAGATAGTGAAATAATACGCACATATACGCAGCAGCCAAAGAAGGGTCATTGCTTAAAACATCACCTATTATGGAAGTTTTACTTTTAGGACAATGTTACTGAAAAGTAGTTTGTTATTTTTGCTTGTGCCCCACTGTAAATGCAGTCAGGACATTATTTGTTATTTATTTCACCAAATTATGTTTAATTTGTACACAGAACATGGCAATTCTTTGTATGATTACTACTCAAATTCTGAGTGTGATATTAAAAAACAGCACAGTATTTTTTCATGTCAATAAAATTAAATCTACTCGTGACAGGCTAGGTGCTCTCATCAACTGTCACGAATAAAAAAATATAATCCATATCATGAGCTTTGCCGATATAACCAGCACAACTAAGTGTGAGCTACCTTCAGTACCGTGCCTTGTGATTGGCTGCCTGTCGTCCAATGATAAGCCATCGTGAGCACAGAAGAGAGGGTTTTCCAATCGCTGTCAAAACACAGAAGAAAATTGATTGAACAATCAGTGCCACACTAGGGTGGGCATACAAATGATACCATTAATGTCACCTTTGGGGGATTGAAACATCTAGATTGTACTGTCAGGGTCAGGCAATGAACCAACAAAATCACACAGGGGTGTCAACCTACACGACAATCGTAACATTATTCACACTCTAAGGATGGACATGAACTGAGCTCCTCATTGTCACGACGGTTTGGGGATGTGGAATTTTAAAAAAGAACCACAAATGAAGAGTTCTGTGCCGGATGAGAAAATGAGATGTCGAGTTTATAATCGCAAGTAAAGATGGCATTTGTGTGATGAGTTTTGGTCTCTGGTCACCTCTGCCCGGGTGATGAATGTTCTCGATGGAGCCTTGATGGGCGTTTCGCTCTGCGGGAACAGCAGCAAAGATTATTAAACAAACGCAACCTTTACTGCAACGAGTCATTATTTTTGCAGTCACTTGTGCCTGGTTGTGACCATCAACTCGCTACATTTGTGAACGTCGTTTAACCACGGGTGGCTGAAACTCCCAAGATCCAAAACCTAGGATCTTAGCCGGGTGGTGTTGGTGGCGAAGTCCTGTAACCCAGCACTATGGAGGCAACAAGGGTGGGTGGATCACACAAATGGTGTTAAACTCCCTTCCCGTTGCTTTTCAGGTGTCATAGCATGGCCTGCTAGAAGGGGGTACAGCAAAGGTTGACTTCATCTATTCGTTCTGCATGGGATCGACTGTTGCCTCCTCGCATGTGTGGGTTTTCTCCAGGAACTCCGGTTCCCTCCCATATGTAAACATTCATTAATTGGTTGATAACACCTGCATATATAGACGACCACAAAGTTTGGGGGGAAATTTGGCACAGGCACACCACCTGGTAGCCTTTCCCGATCGTCTGTGGTTCCTCCTCACGCCTCTGAGTCGTTCTCTCGCTTCGAGTGAGCGAATAATGTGCAGTGTGTCACAAGTTAAAAAAATATTATTGAAGCAGTGCCGGATCATTGTGCTTGACCCAGTATTGGCCCCAGGAGCCACCCAGTCACCACCTATATTAAATCCATACTCTTTGGTTCTTTCGGTAAAGTCAGGTAGGTAGAAAAACAATAGATTACGACGTTTCGATCGCAACACAAGCAATCGTCATCAGGTGGGACAACCACACCAACTGCTGAAGACAGCAGTTGGTGTGGTTGTCCCACTGCTGTCTTCAGCAGTTGGTGTGGTTGTCCCACCTGATGACGATTGCTTGTGTTGCGATCGAAACGTCGTGATCTAATATTTTTCTACCTACGTGACTTTACCGAAAGAACCAAAGAGTATGGATTCCTGCAGTCACGAAAGCTTCAAATCAAGATTATATTAAATGTTTGATTATATTTATGAACATTCTGCCTCTGACCACTCGCTATCCCTCTCCCCCTATGACTTTCAGTCTCTGTCTCCCACTCTCTTTTGTCTCTGTTCTCGTTCTCCGACTCTCTTGCCCTATCTATCTTTCATCCGTATCTCAACCGTGGCCGTCCATTATGAACCCCTTGCTGCTCCACCGAGCCGCCTCCGCTTCTGCGCTCACCTTGATGAGCGGGACGAGGCGTGCCTGCTTGACGAGCTGCCACAGCTCATTGGTGTTCTGCCTCAAGAGGGGCGGCACCGGATTGCAGCACGCGAGCACGCCCTGCAGCTCCCTGCGTCGGCAACGACGATGTCAACATGTTAGAGCAGCGACACGCGTCACAACACAACGCCAGAGCAATGCAACATCACGGCAAAACCACGTCACAGCAACAACACAATCTCACAGAAACAGCACAACGTTACAACAAGCCAGCACTCCCTCTCTGTCTTGCATCAAACAGCAATGGCATGGACTAGGGTGCATATAGCCGTTAATACTGGCAAAAGCATATCCGTTCAAGATGGCGTACATATATCCTATTCATGCTGGTGTACATACGTATATTGTTCATTCTGGCGTATGTGCGTATAGGCAGCTCAGGAAAGTCTATGGATGTATAGCCTAATAAAGTATTAAAGCTTTCGTGACTGCATAAAATTACTCATTGGTTTTTTTCGGTAAAGTCACATATGTAGAAATACAATAAATAATATAATAATATAATTTTATTGTATTTCTACATACGTGACTTTACCGAAAAAAACAATGAGTATGTATAGACTGTTCATCCTGGCGTACGTATGTATATTGTGTTCAGGCTGGCATACGTACGTAAAGCCTGTCTTGTCTGGCGTACGTATATATAGCCTGGTCATTATCAGGATCATACTAACCAATGCTATTACCACAATGCAACCTTCATCATCACCATCATACTATCACCTGGCTCTGTTCCGTGAGCTCCTGTTAGCGAGCCTGGTCATTATCAGGATCATACTAACCAATGCTATTACCACAATGCAACCTTCATCATCACCATCATACTATCACCATATCCATATCATCACCAGCATCCAGATCACCATCCACATCAAAACATTATGAGTGGCACCACCATCAACACTATCACTACCACTCACACTACTAACAGCACAATCATCAGCCACCACCACTATTGCCAACAACAAGAACAGGCGCCATATGCCAATAAGTGTTGGTGACATCACCACGGCGGTTGTCTCAGGCCAGGTGCACTCCGAATCCACGTGCAATGTCGAAGGCTCGCTAACAGGAGCTCACGGAACAGAGCCAGGTCCCATGGGTTGACTGACTGCAATGACTGGGGCAGATGCACCAGCTGTGCACGCGACTGTGCCAACTTGCTGCATTTTAGCCGCCCGGCACTCCGCTCTTTATTGTGAGCATCGCTCTTCTGACCTTCGTTGTTGTTGGAGGGCGAATATTACCACCACTGTCAATACCATCATGGGTATCACTCGCACCACCATCCCAACTGTCCCTGCCACCACCGGCCCCACCACCACCGTGCGCGGCTTACCGAGGCATCTCCTCTGCGATCTTCATGAGCATATGGTTTGGGAGGACTTATCTGTGACAGCAACAGCACAACACACACCGGTCAGGCCAGGGCACTATGCACATCTCAGCAATAACAATAATCACACAGGCCGTACAGGCCCAACAACGCAACAGCGACAGTAATCGTACTACGCAACCATTGACCTACGGCACTGGAATGTGCAGTTTCTACAACTGGATCAGGATCGCGATCAGGTAAATTAAAAAGTGCTGCGTCGTACACCCCAGTGTTTTACTGTGCTATATTATAAAACACCCGTGTATCGATATTTCCATTTTAATGTGTTATGGTCAAAACGTCGTGATAACTTTTATTGTTTTATATATATTTTATTATTTATTGTTTCCCTTCAACGTGGCTTTACCGAAATAGCTAAGAATATGAATTACTGCAGTCACGAAAGTTTTAAATCAAAATTTAGACTGTGTGTTGTTTTGGTGCGGTCTTGGATCGTTTTTGTTGTTGTTTTGCTGCCTTGCCCTAAAGTGCATTGAGTGTTAAAAAATCTACAGTAATTCATGTAATTATGCAATTTTTACTTATATGCTTTATATTCATACATTTGTCGCTACTCTGGACATCTGTGATAAAGAGTTCATAGCTCATCGGATTCCTCCAGTCTAAATAAATATTCTGATAAGTCAAGATAAATATTTTGAACGCTGTGGTGTTGTTCCGTTTGCTGTATTATTCTACGCTGTCGGAAAGTCCCGTGCTTTGCTGCACTATGCTATGCAGTGCAGTACACGGCTATTTCAGCGCCGCGGGTGCTCTCACCCCGTGCTCTCGTCCTCGGCGCGTGCCGTGCGGTCGCGCCAGGCGTACAGGAGCCGGGCGGCGCTGCTCTGCTGCACATCCAGTGGCTGTTTGTGCTTGTGCAGCAGCTCCAGGTAGGAGTCCTCGGTGAACACCGGCTTGTGGTAGCGCTGAGACACACACACACGCACACAGGGAGAGAGAGGGAGATGGAACATGCAAGTAGTGACAGAGGCAGCAATAATTACCAGGGTTGTTAAAACGATCATCGGTTAACTGGTAATTGTTTTCAGCATCAATTACCAGTTCTGAAAGTCGGTAACCAATGTTTCCAGTGGGAATTTTTATCGCGAATGCACTAATTAGGATGCATGAACATTAAAACGGTACGGCGGGCCCGAGTCACCACATTGAACATAAATCGGCATTTTGAGACCCCCTCCACTGCCACTGTGTAGCATATTATTACGTTCCAGGGACTCTATGAGATGATAGTACAATAGTCTACACACATTACACCATGAACTATATCACTTCGTTGATCTAGTTAAAAAGATAAATATATTCTTTGATTATTGCTCGAGGCCTTTTAAGGGAATAAACAATATTTTTGGAGGGGTGGGAAAACTTTCCCGATCAAGAGTGAGAGTGGTGGATTTGCTTACAAAGATAGGCTTGTAACTTGCTCACTGGTGGAGCCAGTGGGGGGTGGGGTGTCACGTGCCCCCCCAATGATCCGATCGAAATCCCTAATTTAGATCGGATCATTGGGGTTTATTGGTAATATATCGGCATTTTGCGACCCCCACTGCCACTGTGTAGCATATTATTACGTGCCAGGGACTCGATGAGATGATAGGACAATAGTCGGAGTCCGATCACACAACGCGGTTCGAATTCGATCCTCGATCGATGGCTGCGCCATCACCGCACTACGCGTCAAATAAAAACCAAGGGACAAGTCCTTACTTACTAACACTACCTTTTTTCATTGCTGGAGGGGTTGCCCCCCCCCCCCACCTGAAAATCCTGGCTCCGCCATTGCCCACGCGCCACTCACCTTGAGTGCCACAGTTCGGCTCTGGTCCCACACAAGCTGCAGGAGGTTGGGTCGGCCCAGCGCCTTGGTGAGCAGGTCGGCGCGGACGCGGTCGTACACGTACAGCAGGTAGTGCGTGTCGGCACGCGCATAGTGCAGCATGTCTGGCAGGAGAGGCCTGTGTGTGTGCGTGCATACGTGGATGTGTGCAAGTGTTGGTGTGCGTGTGTATGCAATTGTGAGTGTGTATGTGTTTGTGTGTGAGTGTGTGCATGCGAGTGTGTATGAGACGCAGATGTTAATGTACCGCAACATTTATCTGTTGACCCATGTTTCATTTCCGGTGAAGGCTAACATCATTTGGGAGTGATATAAAAACCAGTATTGGACCTCGGCATTAAATGAGCACCTAGTATAAGATATGAACATCACCACTGGGGAAACAAAGGAGGTCAGGCATGATGCTAACCACATTACCCTCTCAAACATTGTGCCAGCCTTAATAGGGGCTCGCTAAGATAACTTGAGTGGGGAGGGGGGGGTGAAAGTGCTTCATATGTACTGTTCTATGAACCCAGTGATGGGACTTCAATTCCTCACCCTGGCAAACTAGATTCAGCAGTCTATTCAGGCGACACGGGGGATCTTTGTCCTTGTGTGTGAATGTGTAAGCAGTAGAGTAGCGGCTAGCACCCTGTGCTATGAACCTAGTGAAACGAGTTCGATTTCTACTCACGACCAACACCTGTGACAATTAACTGAACCGGTCCCGGCCCTCCACTAGCTCGACTCAGCCTCAAATGAGTACCTGGTGTAGCGGTGTGTAAACATCACCACTGGGGAGACAAAGGCGGCCGTGCATGGTACTGGCCACCCACCCCCTCCTTCACAGCACTTTCCCCAACAATTAGTTGAGGCTATACAGGGGATCTTTGCCTTTGTTTTTGTACGTGTGTACAAGTTAGCCCGTGCATGCGCGCGCGTATGCAGAGGTTCGAGCAAGTGCGGCGTGCGTACCGGATGCGCCAGTCAGCCAGCTGGTACTGCTTGTCGGTAGACAGGCTGCAGTAGTGCATGAGGAGGTGGGCGAGCGAGTTTCTGGCGAGGCCGAGGGAGCGCGCCGCTGGGTGCGTGTCGAACAGGCCCACCACGTACAGGCCCAGGTCACGTTGCAGCCACTCAATGTCCGAGTCCGCTCCGTGGAAAACCTGCGCCCCCGCCACACCGCAGCGTCAATCACCACGTCACCGTGGCAATCACTGCGCCACTGCGTCGCCGCGTCAAGCACCACGCCTCTCACGTGGCCGGTGCTCAAGATTTGGTTACAACGTCCCTAGTAACCATCGTCGCCACCGCTGTCAACAAGGCATGGCTGCAGCCAGCCCCCCTTAATTGCTTCCTTTCTCTATTTCCCTTGCTCGCTCCGACCTGCCCCCTCCTATTCTTTGGTCCTTTCGGTAAAGTCACCACCACGTAGAAGGGAAGCAATAAAATAATAAAAATATAAAGCAATTAAATTATCACGACGTTTCGACTGCAACACAAGCAATCATCATCAGGTGTGAAAACCACAGCAAGAAATTTATTGTTTTATATTTTTATTATTTTATTGTTGCCCTTCTACGTGACTTTACCGAAAGAACCAAGAATATCAATCCCTGCAGTCACGAAAGCTTTAAATAAAAATAAAAATTCTGCTCCCTCCTGTTCTCCCCGTGTAATTCTGCGCCCCGAGATGTTTGTTACGCTTTAGGTGCAATACAAGTGCAATTTATTGTTGTAAACATTCACCCAATGGCATTCATATCGAGTGTGCAGGCAGTGCAATGATACATTGGCAGCAAGCTGGAGGGACCCAGGCGTCGTGCTACAAAGTCGGCGAGGGAGAGGGATGTCTCTCTCCTTGTTTTGCTGTCTCACTCGATTATTTTGTTTATGCATGTCTACGTGCACGCGTGCCTCTCACCTTGACAATGTTGGGGTTGGTGAAGGCCTCGTTGAGGATGTGCAGGTCGTCGCGCAGCATCAGTGTGTCGATAATGAAGTCTTCTTTGCGCGTCGAGATTTGCATGAGGCAGGTGATGCCCAGGAAGGAACGGTATGAGTGATGCTACGGGGCCACGCACAGGAATAGCCGCTCAACGGTGGGCGGACAAACAAGAGTAGAAGAGGCAGATAGGCGGTCGAGCGGGACGAAAGCACACAGACGGCACAACCCAACAAACCAACCGCACATCACAACTCGATATTATACGACCACACACGTCACACACACATGCTGGCACGCACCCAGACAACAAACACAGATCCCCCGTAGAGCTTTAACAGACTGTTGGGACAAGTGCTGTTAGAGAGCACCTATGAAGGCCGAAACGGCACACGAGGGGTTGGGTGGCCAGCACCACGCCCGGCCGCCTTTGTCTCCAAAGCGGCAATGTTTTTAAACATCGCACCAGGTACTCAATTGAGGCCGAGTCAAACTAGGGGAGGCCCAGGACCGGTTCAGATAATTGTGCTCTCGCACAGTCGGTACGGCGACCGGCTCCTCTTGAGGGCGCTCCACCTTCATCTTCTTCTCCGCTGTAGACACGGGGATCCGTCACTCATGGCGCGTGCGTGCAGTAGTGTGCTGGTTAATGCACTGCAAACCCAGTGACCTGATTTCAATTCCCGCTTGCGATCAACAGCAATGGCAAATATTTGATCAAGTCCTGGGCCTCCCCGAGGTCGACGGAGCCTTAAATGAGTACCGGGCACGATGTGTAATCATCAGTGCTGGGGAAACAAAGGCAGCCGAGCCTGGTGTTGACTACCCACCCCTCGTGTAATCCTGGATCTTCAGAGACACTTGCTAACAGCACTTGCCCCAAGTCTGTTAAAGGTGATACGATTTTTGTTTTTGTCGTGTGTGTGTGAGCAACGCCTCGACTTCTGTACGTGTTTGCATGTGTGTGTGTGTGTGCACATGCACGTGCAAGTGTTTGCGACTGCTGGATTAGTGCATGTCTCTGTGTTCATGGTGTGTGTGTGTGCCTTCACCGTGTTTGGCTTTTGCAGGCTGTGCAGAGCTCTTCTTTGGTTTCTCTGGCGCTTTCATCAGTTTCCAGCGACTACAGATCTACAGAGACGGATGAGATAGCACTCAACGGGTTCTCATCACTCACTCAGTCAACTACTTAAACACTCATTCACTTACTCAGCCACTCAGGTACTCGTTCAACGATCCAACCACTCATGCGCTCAACTACACTCTCTCACCTACCCAAGCACTCACTCAACCATTCATTCACCCACTCATCTGCTCAAACATGCACTCAAATAACCACATTAATCACCAAACCACTAAAATTCCTCACTCAGCACCCATCCGCACAAGTGGTTTGTGAAATGGAATGATGGAGATAATGATGATGATGGAGATGTGAGCAAGATGTTAGCACACAACAATCACGTGTTACCTCAAACACTTTTGAGTTAGGATCCAATTTCTTTTCTTGAAATGGCAGAGATTTCCCGTCACTGGATGGTAGATACTGCAAGCACAAGCACAAGCGAACTTTTTATTTTCACAAGCGAACTTTTTATTTTCAACCACTTCAAGTCCCCACGTCTTCATGTTTCCAGGATTTGGTGTCAATGAAGACCGTTTTATCCAAATCCTAAGTGACCCCGTGTTACGTGTGACCCTGTGCTAATATTGTGTCTCTATGCCTCCTATCTGTCTCTCATTTACCATGCCTCCTGTGTGTTCCCCACGTCCATAAGTCGCTTGTATCGCTGCATTGTCTTGGTGTCCTTGAAATTCCCGTGTCTCAAAGTCCATGTATCTCCTTGGCACTCAACTACCCCTGTGCCTCCACATGTCCCTGTCTCCCCATGTCTCACCATGCCAAAGGGGTTGACGAACGTCTGCAGGACACGCGCTGCCTTCATCTGGGACGTGGAGCTCTGAGCAGTGCGAGCCTCGTTCTGCTGCTCTTCGCTGTCCTGCACACCACAGCACAGCGCAGAGCGCTACAGCACATCGCAGCGCACTACAGCAACATGACAGCAATTTCAGCACAGCTCAGAATGCGACAGCACACAAGAGAACACACAGAACGCTCCAGCACATGATGGCTAACACAACAAACACAGCACGGTACAGAAAGCTACAGCACACGAGATCACACACACAGTGCTTTCGCCAGCAGTGTGGGAGATGAGACATGGGTTGGTTGTGGTCGTGTGAGGATGTTGGGCTCACGTCAAACAGGGTGAGGACCGGGCGCGTGGCAGGCACCGCCCTCCGTGCTCCCTCCACTGCACCACACAAAGAAAAAAGTCAAAGATCCTCAATATAGCCTTGAAAAGACTTTTAGTGCAAGTGCTGTTAGCGAGCATCTACGAAGGTCAGCACGGAACACGAAGGGGATGGGAGGACCAACACTACACCCAGCCACCTTTGTCTCCCCAGTGCTGATGCTTTACACGCACTGAGTACTCATTTAAGGCTGAATTAATCTAAGGGAGCCCCAGGACCGGTTTAGATATTCGTCACCGGTGTTGGCCATAAGCAGCAATCGAACTTGGGTCGCCAGGTTAATAGTGCAGCACGCTAACCAGCTAAACTACTGCTGTTCGTCGTGACCGGGAATGGAACTTAGGCCGTCAGGATCGTGCCACTACACACTACCACTGCACAACCGCTCTCTAGTGACATACAGACATACGCTAGCACAGAAGATGCACAGAGATACAGACTGAAGAATACACACGTGAACACACACACCCACACACATGCAATAATATGCAGGGCCACACACCTGTTGCAACCGCTGACACACAAGACATACGCATGCAGACAGGCAAATAAAGACATGTTAACAGAGACACAGGAATGGATACACACACATGTGAATGAAAATGCACGCAATTGAACACAGACACAAAGATAGCGAAATAAATAATATGCACATACACGCAGCAGCCAAAGAAGGGTCATTGCTTAAAACATCACCTATTATGTAAGTTTTACTTTTAGGACAATGTTACTGAAAAGTATTTTGTTATTTTTGCTTGTGCCCCACTGTAAATGCAGTCAGGACATTATTTGTTATTTATTTCAATAAATTATGTTTAATTTGTACACAGAGAATGGCAATTATTTGTATGATTACTACTCAAATTATGAGTGTGATATTAAAAAACAGCACAGTATTTTTTCATGTCAATAAAATGAAATCTACTCGTGACAGGCTAGGTGTACTCATCAACTGTCACGAATAAAAAAATATAATCCATATCATGAGCATTGCCAATATAACCAGCACAACTAAGTGTGAGCTACCCTCAGTACCGTGCCTTGTGATTGGCTGCCTGTCGTCCAATGATAAGCCATCGTGAGGACAGAAGAGAGGGTTTTCCAATCGCTGTCAAACACAGAAGAAAATTGATTGAACAATCAGTGCCACACTAGGGTGGGCATACAAATGATACCATTAATGTCACCTTTGGGGGATTGAAACATCTAGATTGTACTGTCAGGGTCAGGCCATGAACCAACAAAATCACACAGGGGTGTCAACCTACACAACAATCGGAACATTATTCACACTCTAAGGACAGACATGAACTGAGCTACTCATTGTCACGACGGTTTGGGGACGTGGAATTAAAAAAAGAACCACAAATGAGAGTTCTGTGCCGGATGAGAAAATGAGATGTAGAGTTGATAATCGCAAGTAAAGAGGGCATTTGTGTGATGAGTTTTGGTCTCTGGTCACCTCTGTCCGGGTGATGAATGTTCTCGATGGAGCCTTGATGGGCGTTTCGCTCTGCGGGAACAGCAGCAATGATTATTAAACAAACGCAACCTTTACTGCAACGAGTCATTACTTTTGCAGTCACTTGTGCCTGATTGTGACCATCAACTCGCTACATTTGTGAACGTCGTTTAACCACGGGTGGCTGAAACTCCCAAGATTCAAAACCTAGGATCTTAGCCGGGTGGTGTTGGTGGTGAAGTCCTGTAACCCAGCACTATGGAGGCAATAAGGGTGGGTGGATCACACAAATGTTGTTAAACTCCCTTCCCGTTGCTTTTCAGGTGTGATAGCATGGTCTGCCAGAAGGGGGTACAGCAAAGGTTGACTTCATCTGTTCGTTCTGTATGGGATCGACTGTTGCCTCCTCGCATGCGTGGGTTTTCTCCAGGAACCCCGGTTCCCTCCCATATGTAAACACTCATTCATTGGTTGATAACACCTTCATATATAGACGACCACAAAGCTTGGGGGGAAATTTGGCACAGGCTCACCAGGTGGTGAGCCTGTGCCAAATACTACTCACAGGCTCACCACCTGGTGAGCCTGTGAGTAGTTCTCTCGCTTCGAGTGAGCGAATAATGTCCAGTGTGTCACAAGTTAAAAAATTATTATTGAAGCAGTGCCGGATCATTGTGTTTGACCCAGTATTGGCCCCAGGAGCCACCCAGTCACCACCTTTATTAAATCCATACTCTTTGGTTCTTTCGGTAAAGTCAGGTAGGTAGGAAAACAATAGATTACGACGTTTCGATCGCAACACAAGCAATCGTCATCAGGTGGGACAACCACACCAACTGCTGTCTTCAGCAGTTGGTGTGGTTGTCCCACTGCTGTCTTCAGCAGTTGGTGTGGTTGTCCCACCTGATGACGATTGCTTGTGTTGGATCGAAACGTTGTGATCTATTATTTTTCTACCTACGTGACTTTACCGAAAGAACCAAAGAGTATGGATTCCTGCAGTCACGAAAGCTTCAAATCAAGATGATATTAAATGTTTTATTATATTAATTTATGCACATTCTGTCTCTGACCACTCGCTATCCCTCTCCCCCTATGACTTTCAGTCTCTGTCTCCCACTCTCTTTTGTCTCTGTTCTCGTTCTCCAACTCTCTTACCCTATCTATCCTTCATCCGTATCTCAACCCTGGCCGTCCATTATGAACCCCCCGCTGCTCCACCGAGCCGCCTCCGCTTCTGCGCTCACCTTGATGAGCGGGACGAGGCGTGCCTGCTTGACGAGCTGCCACAGCTCATTGGCGTTCTGCATCACGAGGGGCGGCACCGGATTGCAGCACGCGAGCACGCCCTGCAGCTCCCTGTGTCGGCAACGACGATGTCAACATGTTAGAGCAGCGACACACGTCACAACACAACGCCAGAGCAATGCAACATCACGGCAAAACCACGTCACAGCAACAACACAATCTCACCGAAACAGCACAACGTTACAACAAGCCAGCAGTCCCTCTGTCTTGCATCAAACAGCAATGGCGTGGACTAGGGTGCATATAACCGTTGATACTGGCAAAAGCATATCCGTTCAAGATGGCGTACATATATCCTATTCATGCTGGTGTACATACGTATATTGTTCATTCTGGCGTACGTGCGTATAGGCAGCTGAGGTTAGTCTATGTATGTATAGCCTATTCATCCTGGCGTACGTATGTATATTGTGTTCAGGCTGGCATACGTACGTAAAGCCTGTCTTGTCTGGCGTGCGTATATATAGCCTGGTCATTATCAGGATCATACTAACCAATGCTAGTACCACAATGCAAACTTCATCATCACCATCATACTATCACCATATCCATATCATCACCAGCATCCAGATCACCATCCACATCAAAACATTATGAGTGGCACCACCATCAACACTATCACTACCACTCTCACTACTACCAGCACAATCATCAGCCACCACCACTATTACCAACAACAAGAACAGGCGCCATATGCCACTAAGTGGCGGTGACATCACCACGGCGGTTGTCCCAGGCCAGGTGCACTCCGAAGCCACGTGCAGTGTTGAAGGCTCGCTAACAGGAGCTCACGGAACAGAGCCAGGTGCCATGGGTTGACTGACTGCAATGACTGGGGCAGATGCACCAGCTGTGCACGCGACTGTGCCAACTTGCTGCATTTTAGCCGCCCGGCACTCCGCTCTTTATTGTGAGCATCGCTCCTCTGCCCTTCGTTGTTGTTGTAGGGCGAATATTACCACCACTGTCAATACCATCATGGGTATCATTCGCACCACCATCCCAACTGTCCCTGCCACCACCGGCCCCACCACCACCGTGCACGGCTTACCGAGGCATCTCCTCTGCGATCTTCATGAGCATGTGGTTTGGGAGGACGTATCTGTGACAGCAGGAGCACAACACACACCGGTCAGGCCAGGGCACTATGCACGTCGCAGCAATAACAATAATCGCACAGGCCGAACAAGCCCAACAACGCAACAGCTACAGTAATCGTACTACGCAACCACTAACCTACGGCACTGGAATGTGCAGTTTCTACAACTGGTTCAGGATCGCGATCAGGTAAATTAAAAAGTGCTGCGTCGTACACCCCAGTGTTTTACTGTGCTATATTATAAAACACCCGTGTATCGATATTTCCATTTTAATGTGGAATTTTATTGAGGGACTGTGTTGTTTTGGTGCGGTCTTGGATCGTTTTTGTTGTTGTTTTGCTGCCTTGCCCTAGAGTGCATTGAGTGTTAAAAAATCTACAGTAATTCATGTAATTATGCAATTTGTACTTATGTACTTTATATTCATACATTTTTCGCTACTCTGGACATCTGTGATAAAGAGTTCATAGCTCATCGGATTCCTCCAGTCTAAATAAATATTCTGATAAATCAAGATAAAGATTTTGAACGCTGTGGTGTTGTTCTGTTTGCTGTGTTATTATACGCTGTCGGAAAGTCCCGTGCTTTGCTGCACTATGCTATGCAGTGCAGTACACGGCTATTTCAGCGCCGCGTGCGCTCTCACCCCGTGCTCTCGTCCTCGGCGCGTGCCGTGCGGTCACGCCAGGCGTACAGGAGCCGGGCGGCGCTGCTCTGCTGCACATCCAGTGGCTGCTTGTGCTTGTGCAGCAGCTCCAGGTAGGAGTCCTCGGTGAACACCGGCTTGTGGTAGCGCTGAGACACACACACACACGCACACAGGGAGAGAGAGGTAGATGGAACAACGCAAGTAGTGACAGCGGCAGCAATAATTACCAGGGTTCAGACTTGTTTGGTATGCTTCTCTCTCTGTGTCCCCTGTTGTATCTGTGTTAGTTCCCCCCTATTTGGGTGTCCGTATATACATCTGGGGTTATGTGTTTCCTCTCTCTCGTAAATTTAGCTCTTCTTTACCTGATGATGGCTGCTTGTGTTGCAACCAAAACGTCGTACGCTATTATGCAATTTTATTATTTCTCATTTATACGTGACTTTACCGAAAAAACCAAAGAGTATTTACCAGGGTTGTTAAAACGATCATCGGTTAACTGGTAATTGTTTTCAGCATCAATTACCAGTTCTGAAAGTCGGTAACCAATGTTTCCAGTGGGAATTTTTATCGTGAATGCACTAATTAGGATGCATGAACATTAAAACGGTACGGCGGGCCCGTCACCACATTGAACATAAATCGGCATTTTGCGACCCCCTCCACTGCCACTGTGTAGCATATTATTACATTCCAAGGACTCTATGAGATGATAGGACAATAGTCTACACACATTACACCATGAACTATATCACTTCGTTGATCTAGTTAAAAAGATAAATATATTCTTTGTTTATTGCTCGAGGCCTTGTAACGGAATATCCTAATTTAGATCGGATCATTGGGGTTTATTGGTAATAAATCGGCATTTTGCGACCCCCACTGCCACTGTGTAGCATATTACGTGTCAGGGACTCGATGAGATGATAGGACAATAGTCCGAGTACATAATTGCCAAGAAGTAACGGCAAAGCAGTTCTAAGTGACTCACAGAATTGTGCGCAGTTGCGTATACAGGACACGACTTCCCTGAAGGCAAACACCTTCAGCGAGCGCGATGCCGATCACACAACGCTGTTCGAATTCGATCCTCGATCGATGGCTGCGCCATCGCCACACACACGTCAAATAAAAACCAAGGGACAAGTCCTTACTTACTAACACTACCTTTTTCATTGCTGGAGGGGTTGCCCCCCCTCCCAACCTGAAAATCCTGGCTCAGCCATTGCCCACGCGCCACTCACCTTGAGTGCCACAGTTCGGCTCTGGTCCCACACAAGCTGCAGGAGGTTGGGTCGGCCCAGCGCCTTGGTGAGCAGGTCGGCGCGGACGCGGTCGTACACGTACAGCAGGTAGTGCGTGTCGGCACGCGCACAGTGCAGCATGTCTGGCAGGAGAGGCCTGTGTGTGTGTGCGTGCATACGTGGATGTGTGCAAGTGTTGGTGTGCGTGTGTATGCAATTGTGAGTGTGTATGTGTTTGTGTGTGAGTGTGTGCATGCGAGTGTGTATGAGACGCAGATGTTAATGTACCGCAACATTTATCTGTTGACCCATGTTCCATTTCCGGTGAAGGCTAACATCATTTGGGAGTGATATAAAAAACAGTATTGGATCTCCCCCAAGACTGACTGGGCCTTAAATGAGTACCTAGTATAAGATATGAACATCAGCACTGGGGAAACAAAGGAGGTCAGGCATGATGCTAACCACATTACCCTCTCAAACATTGTGCCAGCCTTAATAGGGGCTCGCTAAGATAACTTGAGTGGGGAGGGGTGAAAGTGCTTCATATGTACTGTTCTATGAACCCAGTGATGGGACTTCAATTCCTCACCCTGGCGAACTAGATTCAGCAGTCTATTCAGGCGACACGGGGGATCTTTGTCCTTGTGTGTGAATGTGTAAGCAGTAGAGTAGCGGCTAGCACCCTGTGCTATGAACCTGGTGAAACGAGTTCGATTTCTACTCACGGCCAACACCTGTGACAATTAACTGAACCGGCCCCGGGCCTCCACGAGCTCGACTCAGCCTCAAATGAGTACCTGGTGTAGCGGTGTGTAAACATCACCACTGGGGAGACAAAGGCGGCCGTGCATGGTACTGGCCACCCACCCCCTCCTTCACAGCACTTTCCCCAACAATTAGTTGAGGCTATACAGGGGATCTTTGCCTTTGTTTTTGTACGTGTGTACAAGTTAGCCCGTGCATGCGCGCGCGTACGCAGAGGTTCGAGCAAGTGCGGCGTGCGTACCGGATGCGCCAGTCAGCCAGCTGGTACTGCTTGTCGGTAGACAGGCTGCAGTAGTGCATGAGGAGGTGGGCGAGCGAGTTTCTGGCGAGGCCGAGGGAGCGCGCCGCTGGGTGCGTGTCGAACAGGCCCACCACGTACAGGCCCAGGTCACGTTGCAGCCACTCAATGTCCGAGTCCGCTCCGTGGAAAACCTGCGCCCCCGCCACACCGCAGCGTCAATCACCACGTCACCGTGGCAATCACTGCGCAACTGCGTCACCGCGTCAAGCACCACGCCTCTCACATGGCCGGTGCTCAAGATACGGTTACAACGTCCCTAGTAACCATCGTCGCCGCCGCTGTCAACAAGGCATGGCTGCAGCCAGCCCCCCTTAATTGCTTCCTTTCTCTATTTCCCTTGCTCGCTCCGACCTGCTCAATCCTATTCTTTGGTCCTTTCGGTAAAGTCACCACCACGTAGAAGGGAAGCAATAAAAAAATAAAAATATAAAACAATAAAATTCTCACGACGTTTCGACTGTAACACAAGCAATCATCATCAGGTGTGAAAACCACAGCAATAATTTTATTGTTTTATATTTGTATTATTTTATTGTTGCCCTTCTACTTGGTGACTTTACCGAAAGAACCAAGAATATGAATCCCCGCAGTCACGAAAGCTTTAAATAAAATAAAAAAATTCTGCTCCCTCCTGTTCTCCCCGTGTAATTCTGCGCCCCGAGATGTTTGTTACGCTTTAGGTGCAATACAAGTGCAATGTATTGTTGTAAACATTCACCCAATGGCATTCATATCGAGTGTGCAGGCAGTGCAATGATACATTGGCAGCAAGCTGGAGGGACCCAGGCGTCGTGCTACAAAGTCGGCGAGGGAGAGGGATGTCTCCTTGTTTTGCTGTCTCACTCGATTATTTTGTTTATGCATGTCTACGTGCACGCGTGCCTCTCACCTTGACAATTTTGGGGTTGGTGAAGGCCTCGTTGAGGATGTGCAGGTCGTCGCGCAGCATCAGTGTGTCGATAATGAAGTCCTCTTCGCGCGTCGAGATTTGCATGAGGCAGGTGATGCCCAGGAAGGAACGGTATGAGTGATGCTACGGGGCCACGCACAGGAATAGCCGCTCAACGGTGGGCGCACAAACAAGAGTAGAAGAGGCAGATAGGCGGTCGAGTGGGACGAAAGCACACAGACGGCACAACCCAACAAACCAACCGCACATCACAACTCGATATTATACGACCACACACGTCACACACACATGCTGGCACGCACCCAGACAACAAACACAGATCCCCCGTAGAGCTTTAACAGACTGTTGGGACAAGTGCTGTTAGAGAGCACCTATGAAGGCCGAAACGGCACACGAGGGGTTGGGTGGGCCAGCACCACGCCCGGCCGCCTTTGTCTCCCAAGCGGCAATGTTTTTAAACATCGCACCAGGTACTCAATTGAGGCCGAGTCAAACTAGGGGAGGCCCAGGACCGGTTCAGATAATTGTGCTCTCGCACAGTCGGTACGGCGACCGGCTCCTCTTGAGGGAGCTCCACCTTCATCTTCTTCTTAGCTGCAGACACGGGGATCCGTCACTCATGGCGCGTGCGTGCAGTAGTGTGCTGGTTAATGCACTGCAAACCCAGTCACCTGATTTCAATTCCCGCTTGCGATCAACAGCAATGGCAAATATTTGATCAAGTCCTGGGCCTCCCCGAGGTCGACGGAGCCTTAAATGAGTACCGGGCACGATGTGTAATCATCAGTGATGGGGAAACAAAGGCAGCCGAGTCTGGTGTTGACTACCCACCCCTCGTGTAATCCTGGATCTTCAGAGACGCTTGCTAATAGCACTTGCCCCAAGTCTGTTAAAGGTGATACGATTTTTGTTTTTGTCGTGTGTGTGTGTGTGTGAGCCACGCCTCGACTTCTGTACTTGTCTGCATGTGTGTGTGTGTGCACATGCACGTGCAAGTGTTTGCGACTGCTGGATTAGTGCATGTCTCTGTGTTCATGGTGTGTGTGTGTGTGCCTTCACCGTGTTTGGCTTTTGCAGGCTGTGCAGAGCTTTTCTTTGGTTTCTCTGGCGCTTTCATCAGTTTCCAGCGACTACAGATCTACAGAGACGGATGAGATAGCACTCAACGGGTTCTCATCACTCACTCAGTCAACTACTTAAACACTCATTCACTTACTCAGCCACTCAGGTACTCGTTCAACGATCCAACCACTCATGCGCTCAACTACACTCTCTCAGCTACCCAAGCACTCACTCAACCATTCATTCACCCACTCATCTGCTCAAACATGCACTCAAATAACCACATTAATCACCAAACCACTAAAATTCCTCACTCAGCACCCATCCGCACAAGTGGTTTGTGAAATGGAATAATGGAGATAATGATGATGGAGATGATGATGTGAGCAAGATGTTAGCACACAACAATCACGTATTACCTCAAACACTTTTGAGTTAGGATCCAATTTCTTTTCTTGAAATGGCAGAGATTTCCCGTCACTGGATGGTAGATACTGCAAGCACAAGCACAAGCGAACTTTTTATTTTCACAAGCGAACTTTTTATTTTCAACCACTTCAAGTCCCCACGTCTTCATGTTTCCAGGATTTCTGCGTCAATGAAGACCGTTTTATCCAAATTCTAAGTGACCCCGTGTTACGTGTGACCCTGTGCTAATATTGTCTCTATGCCTCCTATCTGTCTCTCATTTACCATGCCTCCTGTGTGTTCCCCACATCCCTAAGTCGCTTGTATCGCTGCATTGTCTTGGTGTCCTTGTAATTCCCGTGTCTCAAAGTCCATGTATCTCCTTGGCACTCAACTACCCCTGTGCCTCCACATGTCCCTGTCTCCCCATGTCTCACCATGCCAAAGGGGTTGACGAACGTCTGCAGGACACGCGCTGCCTTCATCTGGGACGTGGAGCTCTGAGCAGTGCGAGCCTCGTTCTGCTGCTCTTCGCTGTCCTGCACACCACAGCAGAGCGCAGAGCCCTACAGCACATCGCAGCGCACGACAGCAACATGACAGCAATTTCAGCACAGCTCAGAATGCGACAGCACACAAGAGAACGCACAGAACGCCCCAGCACATGATGGCGAACACAGCAAACACAGCACGGTACAGAAAGCTACAGCACACGAGATCACACACACAGTGCTTTCGCCAGCGGTGTGGGAGATGAGACATGGGTTGGTTGTCGTCGTGTGAGGATGTTGGGCTCACGTCAAACAGGGTGAGGACCGGGCTCGTGGCAGGCACCGCCCTCCGTGCTCCCTCCACTGCACCACACAAAGACAAAAGTCAAAGATCCTCATTAAAGCCTTGAAAAGACTTTTAGGGCAAGTGCTGTTAGCGAGCATCTACGAAGGTCAGCACAGAACACGAAGGGGATGGGAGGACCAACACTACACCCAGCCACCTTTGTCTCCCCAGTGCTGATGCTTTACACGCACTGAGTACTCATTTAAGGCTGAATGAATCTAAGGGAGCCCCAGGACCGGTTTAGATATTCGTCACCGGTGTTGGCCATAAGCAGCAATCGAACTTGGGTCGCCAGGTTAATAGTGCAGCACGCTAACCAGCTAAACTACTGCTGTTCGTCGTGACCGAGAATGGAACTTAGGCCATCAGGAACGTGCCACTACACACTACCACTGCACAACCGTTCTCTAGTGAAATACAGACATACACTAGCACAGAAGATGCACAGAGATACAGACTGAACAATACACACGTGAACACACACACCCACACACGCGCAATAATATACACGGCCACACACCTGTTGCAACCGCTGACACACAAGACATACGCATGCAGACAGGCAAATAAAGACACGTTAGCAGAGACACAGGAATGAATACACACACATATGAATGGAAATGCACGCAATTGAACACAGACATAGACACAAAGATAGTGAAATACATAATACGCACACATACGCAGCAGCCAAAGAAGGGTCATTGCTTAAAACATCACCTATTATGAAAAGTATTTTGTTATTTTTGCTTGTGCCCCACTGTAAATGCAGTCAGGGCATTATTTGTTATTTATTTCACTAAATTATGTTTAATTTGTACACAGAACATGGCAATTATTTGTATGATTACTACTCAAATTATGAGTGTGATATTAAAAAACAGCACAGTATTTTTTCATGTCAATATAATTAAATCTACTCGTGACAGGCTATGTGTACTCATCACTGTCACGAATAAAAAAATATAATCCATATCATGAGCTTTGCCGATATAACCAGCACAACTAAGTGTGAGCTACCTTCAGTACCGTGCCTTGTGATTGGCTGCCTGTCGTCCAATGATAAGCCATCGTGAGGACAGAAGAGAGAGTTTTCCAATCGCTGTCAAAATACAGAAGAAAATTGATTGAACAATCAGTGCCACACTAGGGTGGGCATACAAATGATACCATTAATGTCACCTTTGGGGGATTGAAACATCTAGATTGTACTGTCAGGGTCAGGCCATGAACCAACAAAATCACACAGGGGTGTCAACCTACACAACAATCGGAACATTATTCACACTCTAAGGACGGACATGAACTGAGCTCCTCATTGTCACGACGGTTTGGGGACGTGGAATTAAAAAAAAGAACCACAAATGAGAGTTCTGTGCCGGATGAGAAAATGAGATGTAGAGTTGATAATCGCAAGTAAAGAGGGCATTTGTGTGATGAGTTTTGGTCTCTGGTCACCTCTGTCCGGGTGATGAATGTTCTCGATGGAGCCTTGATGGGCGTTTCGCTCAGCAGGAACAGCAGCAAAGATTATTAAACAAAGGCAACCTTTACTGCAACGAGTCATTACTTTTGCAGTCACTTGTGCCTGGTTGTGACCATCAACTCGCTACATTTGTGAACGTCGTTTAACCATGGGTGGCTGAAACTCCCAAGATCCAAAACTTAGGATCTTAGCCGGGTGGTGTTGGTGGCGAAGTCCTGTAACCCAGCACTATGGAGGCAACAAGGGTGGGTGGATCACACAAATGTTGTTAAACTCCCTTCCCGTTGCTTTTCAGGTGTAATATCATGGCCTGCTAGAAGGGGGTACAGCAAAGGTTGACTTCATCTATTCGTTCTGTATGGGATCGACTGCTGCCTCCTCGCATGTGTGGGTTTTCTCCAGGAACTCCGGTTCCCTCCCATATGTAAACACTCATTAATTGGTTGATAACACCTTCATATAAAGACGACCACAAAGCTTGGGGGGAAATTTGGCACAGGCTCACCTCCTGGTAGCCTTTCCTGCTCGTCTGTGGTTCCTCCTCACGCCTCTGAGTCGTTCTCTCGCTTCGAGTGAGCGAATAATGTGGAGTGTGTCACAAGTTAAAACATATTATTGAAGCAGTGCCGGATCATTGTGTTTGACCCAGTATTGGCCCCAGGAGCCACCCAGTCACCACCTATATTAAATCCATACTCTTTGGTTCTTTCGGTAAAGTCAGATAGGTAGAAAAACAATAGATTACGACGTTTCGATGGCAACACAAGCAATCGTCATCAGGTGGGACAACCACACCAACTGCTGTCTTCAGCAGTTGGTGTGGTTGTCCCACTGCTGTCTTCAGCAGTTGGTGTGGTTGTACCACCTGATGACGATTGCTTGTGTTGCGATCGAAACGTCGTGATCTAATATTTTTCTACCTACGTGGCTTTACCGAAAGAACCAAAGAGTATGGATTCCTGCAGTCACGAAAGCTTCAAATCAATTATATTAAATGTTTGATTATATTTATTTATGAACATTCTGCCTCTGACCACTCGCTATCCCTCTCCCCCTATGACTTTCAGTCTCTGTCTTCCACTCTCTTTTGTCTCTGTTCTCGTTCTCCGACTCTCTTGCCCTATCTATCCTTCATCCGTATCTCAACCCTGGCCGTCCATTATGAACCCCTCGCTGCTCCACCGAGCCGCCTCCGCTTCTGCGCTCACCTTGATGAGCGGGACGAGGCGTGCCTGCTTGACGAGCTGCCACAGCTCATTGGCGTTCTGCCTCACGAGGGGCGGCACCGGATTGCAGCACGCGAGCACGCCCTGCAGCTCCCTGCGTCGGCAACGGCGATGTCAACATGTTAGAGCAGCGACACGCGTCACAACACAACGCCAGAGCAATGCAACATCACGGCAAAAACCACGTCACAGCAACAACACAATCTCACAGAAACAGCACAACGTTACAACAAGCCAGCACTCCCTCTCTGTCTTGCATCAAACAGCAATGGCGTGGACTAGGGTGCATATAGCCGTTGATACTGGCAAAAGCATATCCGTTCAAGATGGCGTACATATATCCTATTCATGCTGGTGTACATACGTATATTGTTCATTCTGGCGAACGTGCGTATAGGCAGCTCAGGAAAGTCTACGTATGTATAGCCTAATAAAGTATTAAAGCTTTTGTGACTGCATAAAATTACTCATTGGTTTTTTCGGTAAAGTCACGTATGTAGAAATACAATAAAATTATATTATTTATTCATTGGTTTTTTCGGTAAAGTCACGTATGTAGAAATACAATAAAATTATATTATTTATTGTATTTCTACATACGTGACTTTACCGAAAAAACCAATGAGTATGTATAGCCTGTTCATCCTGGCGTACGTATGTATATTGTGTTCAGGCTGGCATACGTACGTAAAGCCTGTCTTGTCTGGCGTGCGTATATATAGCCTGGTCATTATCAGGATCATACTAACCAATGCTATTACCACAATGCAACCTTCATCATGACCATCATACTATCACCATATCCATATCATCACCAGCATCCAGATCACCATCCACATCAAAACATTATGAGTTGGACCACCATCAATACTATCACTACCACTCTCACTACTACCAGCACAATCATCAGCCACCACCACTATTACCAACAACAAGAACAGGCGCCATATGCCAATAAGTGGTGGTGACATCACCACGGCTGTTGTCCCAGGCCAGGTGCACTCCGAAGCCACGTGCAGTGTCGAAGGCTCGCTAACAGGGGCTCACTGAACAGAGCCAGGTGCCATGGGTTGACTGACTGCAATGACTGGGGCAGATGCACCAGCTGTGCACGCGACTGTGCCAACTTGCTGCATTTTAGCCGCCCGGCACTCCGCTCTTTATTGTGACCATCGCTCCTCTGCCCTTCGTTGTTGTTGGAGGGCGAATATTACCACCACTGTCATTACCATCATGGGTATCACTCGCACCACCATCCCAACTGTCCCTGCCACCACCGGCCCCACCACCACCGTGCGCGACTTACCGAGGCATCTCCTCTGCGATCTTCATGAGCATGTGGTTTGGGAGGACGTATCTGTGACAGTAGGAGCACAACACACACCGGTCAGGCCAGGGCACTATGCACGTCGCAGCAATAACAATAATCACACAGGCCGTACAAGCCCAACAACGCAACAGCAACAGTAATCGTACTACGCAACCATTGACCTACGGCACTGGAATGTGCAGTTTCTACAACTGGTTCAGGATCGCGATCAGGTAAATTAAAAAGTGCTGCGTCGTACACCCCAGTGTTTTACTGTGCTATATGATAAAACACCCGTGTATCGATCGATATTTCCATTTTAATGTGCAATTTTATTGGGGGACTGTGTGTTGTTTTGGTGCGGTCTTGGATCGTTTTTGTTGTTGTTTTGCTGCCTTGCCCTTGAGTGCATTGAGTGTAAAAAAATCTACAGTAATTAATGTAATTATACAATTTGTACTTATATACTTTATATTCATACATTTTTCGCTACTCTGGACATCTGTGATAAAGAGTTCATAGCTCATCGGATTCCTCCAGTCTAAATAAATATTCTGATAAATCAAGTTAAAAATTTTTAACACTGTGGTGTTGTTCTGTTTGCTGTGTTATTCTACGCCGTCGGAAAGTCTCGTGCTTTGCTGCACTATGCTATGCAGTGCAGTACACGGCTATTTCAGCGCCGCGTGTGCTCTCACCCCGTGCTCTCGTCCTCGGTGCGTGCCGTGCGGTGGCCCACGGCGTACAGGAGCCGGGCGGCGCTGCTCTGCTGCACATCCAGTGGCTGCTTGTGCTTGTGCAGCAGCTCCAGGTAGGAGTCCTCGGTGAACACCGGCTTGTGGTAGCGCTGAGACACACACACACGCACACAGGGAGAGAGAGGTAGATGGAACAACGCAAGTAGTGACAGCAGCAATAATTACCAGGGTTCAGACTTGTTTGGTATGCTTCTCTCTCTGTGTCCCATGTTGTATCTGTGTTAGTTCCACCCTACTTGGGTGTCTGTATATACATCTGGGGTTATGTGTTTCCTCTATCTCGTAAATTTAGCTCCTCTGTACCTGATGATGGCTGCTTGTGTTGCAACCAAAACGTCGTACGCTATTATGTAATTTAATTATTTCTCATTTATACGTGACTTTACCGAAAAAACCAAAGAGTAATTACCAGGGTTGTTAAAACGATCATCGGTTAACTGGTAATTGTTTTCAGCATCAATTACCAGTTCTGAAAGTCGGTAACCAATGTTTCCAGTGGGAATTTTCATCGTGAATGCACTAATTAGGATGCATGAACATTAAAACGGTACGGCGGGCCCGAGTCACCACATTGAACATAAATCGGCATTTTGCGACTCCCTCCACTGCCACTGTGTAGCATATTATTACATTCCAGGGACTCTATGAGATGATAGGACAATAGTCTATACATTACACCATGAACTAGATCACTTCGTTGATCTAGTTAAAAAGATAAATATATTCTTTGTTTATTTCTCGAGGCCTTTAAACAGAATAAACAATATTTTTGGAGGGGTGGGAAAATTTTCCCGATCGACAGTGAGAGTGGTGGATTTGCTTACAAAGATAGGCTTGCAACTTGCTCACTGGTGGAGCCAGTGGGGAGTGGGGTGGCACGTGCCCCCCCAATGATCCGATCGAAAACCCTAATTTAGATCAGATCATTGGGGTTTATTGGTAATAAATCAGCATTTTGCGACCCCCACTGCCACAGTGTAGCATATTATTACGTGTCAGGGACTCGATGAGATGATAGGACAATAGTCCGAGTCCATAATTGGCAATGAGTAACGGCAAAGCAGTTATAAGTGACTCACAGAATTGTGCGCAGTTGCGTATACAGGACACGACTTCCCTGAAGGCATCAACACCTTCAGCGAGCGCGACGCCGATCACACAATGCGGTTCGAATTCGATTCCAAGGGACAAGTCCTTACTTACTAACACTACCTTTTTTCATTGTTGGAGGGGTTGCCCCCCCCCCCACCTGAAAATCCTGGCTCAGCCATTGTCCACGCGCCACTCACCTTGAGTGCCACAGTTCGGCTCTGGTCCCACACAAGCTGCAGGAGGTTGGGTCGGCCCAGCACCTTGGTGAGCAGGTCGGCGCGGACGCGGTCGTACACGTACAGCAGGTAGTGCGTGTCGGCACGCGCATAGTGCAGCATGTCTGGTAGGAGAGGCCTGTGTGTGTGCGTGCATACGTGGATGTGTGCAAGTGTTGGTGTGCGTGTGTATGCAATTGTGAGTGTGTATGTGTTTGTGTGTGAGTGTGTGCATGCGAGTGTGTATGAGACGCAGATGTTAATGTACCGCAACATTTATCTGTTGACCCATGTTTCGATGGTTACGTCCCTAGTAACCATCGTCGCCGCCGCTGTCAACAAGGCATGGCTGCAGCCAGCCCCCCTTAATTGCTTCCTTTCTCTATTTCCCTTGCTCGGTCCGACCTGCTCCCTCCTATTCTTTGGTCCTTTCGGTAAAGTCACCACCACGTAGAAGGGAAGCAATAAAATAATACAAATATAAAACAATAAAATTCTCACGACGTTTCGACTGCAACGCAAGCAATCATCATCAGGTCTGAAAATTACAGCAAGAATTTTATTGTTTTATATTTTTATTATTTTATTGTTGGCCTTCTACGTGACTTTACCGACAGAACCAAGAATATCAATCCCTGCAGTCACGAAAGCTTTAAATAAATAAAAATTCTGCCCCCTCCTGTTCTCCCCGTGTAATTTTGCGCACCGAGATGTTTGTTACGCTTTAGGTGCAATACAAGTGCAATGTATTGTTGCAAACATTCACCCAATGGCATTCATATCGAGTGTGCAGGCAGTGCAATGATACATTGGCAGCAAGCTGGAGGGACCCAGGCGTCGTGCTACAAAGTCGGCGAGGGAGAGGGATGTCTCTCTCCTTGTTTTGCTGTCTCACTCGATTATTTTGTTTATGCATGTCTACGTGCACGCGTGCCTCTCACCTTGACAATGTTGGGGTTGGTGAAGGCCTCGTTGAGGATGTGCAGGTCGTCGCGCAGCATCAGTGTGTCGATAATGAAGTCCTCTTCGCGCGTCGAGATTTGCATGAGGCAGGTGATGCCCAGGAAGGAACGGTATGAGTGATGCTACGGGGCCACGCACAGGAATAGCCGCTCAACGGTCGGCGGACAAACAACAGTAGAAGAGGCAGATAGGCGGTCGAGCGGGACGAAAGCACACAGACGGCACAATCCAACAAACCAACCGCACATCACAACTCGATATTATACGACCACACACGTCACACACACATGCTGGCACTCACCCAGATAACAAACACAGATCCCCCGTAGAGCTTTAACAGACTGTTGGGACAAGTGCTGTTAGAGAGCACCTATGAAGGCCGAAACGGCACACGAGGGGTTGGGTGGCCAGCATCCATGCCCGGCCGCCTTTGTCTCCCAAGCGGCAATGTTTTTAAACATCGCACCAGGTACTCAATTGAGGCCGAGTCAAACTAGGAGAGGCCCAGGACCGGTTCAGATAATTGTCACGGGTGTTGCCCATGAGTGGGAATCGAACTCGGGTGGCTGGGTTCATAGTGTAGAATGCTAACCACTACACTACAGCTTCCCACAAACTGACACTCACGCCGACACACACACACACACTCACACCGCCCTTACCTCAAGGTCCACAGTGAACTCCTTGCACTGGAGCAGCTTTTCGTTGACCTGCGCTAGTTCTTCCAAGGAGGTCACTAAGGTCAGTGGCGTCTCCTCCAGAGGCCGGAACTTCTGCTCAACGGCACCATCAAGACCATCAACATCACAAGCAGAACCAACAACATCAGCACCATCAACAATAACACCAACAACCACTACCAGCTCCATGTTCATCATCTCCATCAACACTGTTAAAAGTAACATCACCAGCAGTAGCACCAGCACTTTGTTGTGTGTATACGTGTATGTGAGGAGCGGTAGCGCACAACGCTATGAACCCAGCGACCCAAGTTCGATTCCTGCTCAAAGCCAACACCAGTGACGATCACTTGAACCGGTTCTGGGCATCCCCTTGGTCGACTCAGCCTCAACTGAGTAAATGGTGCAGTGCGTAAACATTAGTACTGAAGAGATAAAGGTGGCCGGGTGTGGTATCGACCACCCAGCCCCTCGTTTGCCATGCCGGCCTTCGGAGGTGCTCGCTAACAGCACTTGCCGCAAAAGTATGTTCAGGTTATATGGGGGATCTTTGTCTTTGTATGTATATATACATTCGTGTGTGTACTTGTGTGTACGTGTGTGTTCACCTGTGGTTCTGGCTCTTGAAGGAGCTCCTCACTGGGAGTGAAACTCTCCAGCTCAAACTGGTATGGTGGGCAAAGCTGCACGCACACATGGGCACACAACAGCAGCAACAATTCAGCACTGGCTGGTACCATCAGCACACCATCAGCACCAGGCAAGGTGCATTCCAAAGCCATGACGATCAGTGAATACTCACTGATGGGAAGTCACAGAACAGAAGCACACTTGTATGAAACACAAATACACACTGGTGTGTACCAATGTCTATTTGTTTGTGTATCTAATTTGCATTTGTGTGTCTGCATGTAACCGTACACATATTCTTTGGGTCTTTCGTTGAAGCCACATAGATAGATCAAATAATAAAAAATAATAAAGATAAAAAATAACAATATCACGACGTTTTGATCACAACACAAGCTATTGTCATCAGGTGAGAAATATCGCAGGAGAGCTGCTGAGAATATATGGTGGGAGCGCTGCTAAGGAGTTATAAAGGTTTGGGATGGGTGTAGCGGAAGGGTCAGTGGGCGGGCTAGAGATTAAATTTGTATGTAAATGTAAGATCGGGTAAATCTTGACAAACGAAGCTGTGGGGGTGGCCATTGTATTTTGAGAGATTAGCATGTCAATGTAAGAGATTAGCATGTCAATGTAAGAGATTTGCTTGTCAATGTAAGACATTTGCTTGTCATTGTAAGAGATTAGCATGTCAATGTAAGACATTTGCTTGTCAATGTAAGCTCGGAGAGAGCTCGGCAAGAACATTGCCACATGGAGGTGGAAAAGGATGGCAAGCCGCCATTTACTAACACCTCTAAAAGTGGTTGTGTTAGTGAATGTAACGCAGAGAGTTGAAATGTAACTGCTCACATAGGTAAGTAGAGAGGGAACATCACAGCCAGTTATGACCTAAACTGGTTAATAACGTCCTTCCAATGATTGCTCGGTTTGTACCCATCTTCTCGGTTGAAATCGTGTCTGTGTAATAAGATCAGGTAAATCTTGACAAATGAAGCTGTGGGGGTGGCCATTACATTGTGAGAGATTAGCATGTCAATTTAAGGAATTTGCTTGTAAGCAATCGTCACCATATGACGATTGCTTGTGTTGCGATCGAAACGTCGTGATATTGTTATTATTTTTATTATTTCTATCTTTATTATTTTTTATTATTTGATCTATCTACGTGGCTTTACCAAAATACCCAAATAATATGAATTCCTGCAGTCACGAAAGCTTTAAGTCAAGATTTAAGTGTACACATCTTTGCGCAACTGTTTACATCAGTGTATGAGTCGATATATTTGCGCCTCATATTACAATTGGAGAATTTCTGAACTGGTCTTGAGCCTTTGCTAGGTGAACTCCGCCTTGAATGAGTACCTGGTGCAGTGTATATACTGTACATCCGTAATGGGGAGATAACCAGCACCTCGGCATGGTGTTTCCCACACTACCCCCTTGTGTGCTGTGCCAATCTTCATAAGTGCTCACAAACAGCACAACAATCTATATTATCTCCTGCCAGTGAGCCTTCAACACTTCACGTGGCCTCAGAGTGTACCTAGCCTAGCACTAGTGGTAAATTGTGCTTGTTGTTGTTTTATGTGCCTGCATTAGTACGTATATACATTCATCTTATTGTGTTGATGCATGCATGAGTACATATCTTTGTGCCTCCGATGGTATTGGTGTGTGCATCTGTGCGTGTGTCTGTATGTTAGTGTGTGTGTGTGTGTACGTACACGTCTTCCTGTGTATGCGTACGCTGCTGGTGCAGGAGGTCAGCGAGGGCGGGAGGTACGTCCAGGTCATCCGGGCGCACGTCCCGGCGTAAACGCAGTGCTGCAATCACACAAACACACATTCACACCAACCTCATTAGCCGTCGTTTATCACTGCTGGGTAAAGGCCTCCCCATACTTCACTGTCGAGTGATTCAACAAATCATATCACGTCTGTGCATGAGCAAATCTCATCACCCATTCACCACAGTGGTCATATTAAAAGATTCACTCCTTTGGCTGTTATTTAATTACCATTCTTGTCCATCCCTTTGAGTAAAGCTACCTGCCAAAGGCAACTTGATTCCCCAAAACAATCAATATTTTATTTCCATTTGTTTTCCAGTTTGTATTCGTCTTCTTCTTGTCAGTAATTCCCAGCATGCACCTCGATGTAATTATTTGCATACTATACAGCTTTTATGCAATATTCTAGATTTGAAGTTTTCGTGACTGCAATGATCCATACTCTTTGGTTCTTTAGGTAAAGTGATCCATGTCACAGCATGAGAAGATTTGCGATGCATTAGTCATTTATTACATATTAACATATGTGCTTATTTGTACGAGTGTGATGAATATTCAGCGAGAGATGAATATTCTTTGAGTGCCATTTCAAAATGCTCGGCCTCATGTGGTTACGGGATATATAAAGTGCAGTCGCACCTCTGATTAGCACAGGTTGGCTACGTAAGACGGTGCGAAAACATTTCAACACACATCAAAGTCATGGGTTGTATGAAATGTGGTTGCATGCCATCTGGCCCGATGGGCCGTATGTACCCCTGATGTGTTTCCGTACCTGCTGGCAGCGGCTTGAGGGCATTGGGCTTCACACGCAGCTTGGGCAGGAAAGGCACGTTTGAGTTGTCCACTCTCTGCGTGAAGCTGAGCTGTGGCCGTGCGATGTTCTTGGCCTGCAGCGCGTGGAATGTGCGGCCTCGCGCCGAGGCAGACTCCTGGTTCTGCGTGAGAGCTGAGATGCTGACTCAGCAGAGTACTGAAACGTTGAGTCAGCGGATCACTGTCGATGACAACTAGGCATGCAACGATACAGATTCATTAAAATTGATTTGTACGATTAAGACACACGCTTTGAATTGAGCGTGTCACGTTTTATATTAATTATAGTCATACAGCAGTGAACTGACAGAAGGTTGAAACGTGTTTTCAATCTTCTGGTGACTAGATGGAGACCATCTCAATACACCTGAGATTTTGGTGGCTGAAACCCAGATTAAAACCCAGGATCACAGTGGTACCAGCTCAAGTATCTCTGATCCAGTATTAATCGTAAGCCACCCAACCACTTCATACATGTCTTGTGTATGTGGGGGTCCCAAATGCCTTTGTTGTGTGTATGTCAAAGTTGGTGCATCTGCCAATCATCTAAGACCGTCTCCTGTGATCTTCAGACAGCGAGGATCCAACACTTCACGTATAAGGCGTGTGAATTTAGTGCATACTCGTCGTGTGTTGCGTCGTGAATGTCGTGTATTTGTGTACCCGACGATTCCACGAGGACACGATGGTCTTGGGGGGCAGGGTTCCCTGGGGGAGCACGGGGGCCTTATTTTTGTTCACCCCTGATACCTCGTCCAACAACGTGCCCTGCACCACACAGGGAAATTATTACACAACCACATACAAAACAGACGACAATCACTACACGAAGCAAAACAATGACACAACCACATACACAACACAACTATGTAACTACACACAGCGACATAATTACACAATTGTATACACAAGGCATAAAAGCCACGTAAAAATTATACAATCACATACAACACTCAACAATCACATGACATCAAATGACACCTACTACTCATGTCGCAACAACCATACACCCTATTTACAACTCCATTTACAACTTACTCAATCAGCACTTCATCGATGAGGGCCTCCCCCATGCAATTTGGGTTGAGGGGGTTAATTGACCATACTTCACATTTGTTCAGTGTGGGTTAGTGTGTTGGTGGGGAGCATCAATGTGGGAACGTAGAGAATGAAATGAATTTTGTATGTTGAACTTATTTCACACCATATGTAGCCAACCATGCTAATCGGAGGTGCAGGGAACATATAATAACGATTAGGAATTGTGATCATTCATGCAAGCAATATCCATGCACAATCCTGCTAATCATTGGAGATCTAGGGTGGTTTGGTCAATACATGCATTTCCACACATCCGATGACTAATGCAACCATACATCCTACATATTACACATTAACACAACATGTAAACAAAACCAGTAACATAGAAATATACACCATCACATATTACCACACACATCGCCATACTCCCAACCAGACATGTACTTGAGCGTCAATACAAAGTGCAATAAGCAAGCACAGTCACACGTACAAACTACACACGTGTAAAATACACAACCACATCAGCATAAGTAGTCTTCAATCCAAACGCCTTGCATTTCAGACTTCAGTGTCTCTGCTTAGCAACAGTAAGACCATACGGGCAGACGAGGGTTGCTGGGAACCAAGAGCTGGTCAATAAGAGGGGAGCGTGGCAATCACGGTGGAAAAACACTACAGTTCATGGAAATACAGATCAGCCCAGCACTAGCCCAGCTGCACTCGTACTAAAGTAAGATTCACTCACCACACGCTCCAGGATGGTGTCGGTGGCATCCACCAGCCCTTCGAATCGCTCCTCGGGGTCCATCGAGTCCGTCACGTGACCACGGCAGCCATAATAACGCGACAGATTGGAGATGCTGCACGGTATTTTGGGTAATGCAGAATCGCATGCAATCAACTGTTAACAATGGCTATTGTATGGAGAGGCTGCAAGAGGGTTTTGGGGCTGCCCATTACTAATTTTAGCAGTGAAACACGGACTGAAAAGCCAATAGGCCAATGTGCTAAATAATACTTTTGTTTATACATAGAGACAGAGCAGAGTTCTGATATATTTCCTTTTGGCATAACATTTTAGGTTTTAGAATGGTGTGCTGTTCAGCGCAAAACGAGAGCAACATGACGTGCGGTGAAACATATTCCTGTAGATGATATCATCTCTCAGGTCGATGTGGCCCTTAAAGGCATAGGACACATCCAAGCAGACGTTGCGAGAGCTGAAATAGCCACTATTCTTAAGAATGCTAAGAAACCCATTAGCAACATCAGCAAAAATGAACGCTCTAAACTCGCGAATTTAAAAAAACAGAAGTGATATAGTCATCCTCTCAGCCGACAAAGGAAACGCTACTGTAATTATGGATAAAGATTCGTACAACAACAAAATCCAGAACCTACTCTACGATGGAAGTTACTCAAAAAATAAAAATGACCCTACTAATAGCCTAACTATAAAAACCAACAAGATCATCACAAGTTCGACCTCCCTAATCGAACCAACTAAACGTCCCTCCTTAAAACCTTCTGCTGCAAGACCCCCTAGATTCTATGGTCTCCCCAAGATTCATAAAGGCAATCCACTACAGGTTCTCCGGTTTTTCCATACACATTAAAAAACACGCGTTTAGAGTATTTGGCTGCAATATATTTCGACATAAGACACTTCATTGACTCATTGTTTTTTTCGGTAAAGTCACGTATATATGATGAGTAATTTTATGCAGTCACGAAAGCTTTAATACACTTCATTGACATTTTATTTGCGACTGGGTCACTTAAAAAAAGTGCTAAATAGCTCAGTGAGCCTTAGCTGGTAAAAAACAAAATGCGCGTGATCGTGAGTGTCCGTGTGTAAACGCGCGTGGGTGTTTCTGCATGTGCATACGTGACCTCGTGTCTGTGTGTGGGGAACGCAAGCACAATGTTTAGCACGCAGCACTACCTACCCAGCGACCCGAGTTAGATTACAAAAATGTATATTGTGATATAATCAATGTTTTATGTCACGGCTCCTTGGAAACAAATATGGGTCCCCTGCATGCCGAAAGTCGGGAAAACCAGATGACGAAGACGAACCAGCACTAGAATGGGAAGCAGATGAACAGAATACAAGAGACATCAAGAGACATCGATCAGCATGATGAGAATAACTAGAGCCTCTTGGTGTCCGTCGCGCAGCTCGACGCACAATTACCCACGGCTGCGGCGAGAAGGGGACTTAGACGGGGTGGTTTCAAGCCGCCGATGTTCCCGCTGGGGAGACCACGCGGTCATCTGGCCACCAATTCGCCCACTGACGGCACAGCGCGTCCGACGGCCCCCCCAATTCGTGCAAAGCACGGGAAACGACGCAAGGCACGATCGCTCCGGCAGCACACGAGGGAGCGGCGGGCCGACCCAGACATTTACCTCCCGTCAGGGAATTCGTGGCAGAGGGAATGTGACCGGACCGCCTTTACCTGTCGGTTCGAAGCAGCATACGAATCTGTTGGATGAACGGAGGAGGAGGAGGCTCTACGGGCCTTGCCGACGGCCCTCGACGATAACGCTCTGGCAGCGTTCCGAGACATCCCCGAGAAAGGACGAGGCACCCTCCGAAATGGCAGCCGCCTTCGATCCACCATCCAATGTGCAGAGGAAATTCCTGCAGTGGAGGCGAGGGGAGGCCGAGACGCCCCTCGCTTTGAAAGTGGGGGGCCCTTGAAAGCGCGGGGCCCGTGGCATGTGTCGCTATACTCTTTGGTTCTTACGGTAAAGTCACGTAGGTAGAAATAAAATAAATGACGGCGTTTCGAACGCAACACAAGCGCCCGTCTTCAGGTGAACAATCGCGAGAGCCGCGATGTCTGCTCCCTTGTGTAGCTACTTGGCGGTGGCAGTGCGAGGCTGGGGTCGACGCAGGGAGGAGACATCACGACGACGGCCCCGAGATCGGAGGCAGAGAGAGAGAGGGCGACCCCCTCTACCGCAAGAACCCACGAATTGCTTCCGGTGTGAGCAACTGGGCCACATTGTGCCAGGGTGCCAGAGTGATGGCTTGTCAACGACAATGCCGCCGACATCCTCCGTCCCACCGACAACCACTTCCCAAGCCCGACAAGCAAGTCGCGACAAATCAGACACCTGCAGAGATGGCAACGTTTTTGGAACCCTGAGGTGTAACAATTTATTCTCGTGTACTACCCGCATCAACCGACCCCTGCAGGCTAGTGGGAACCACCATGCAGTGATGCTGCAGCCCCTCGTCCCACCTCATCAAAAGTCCTTCTGAGGGACTACCTGCGAAGTCCCCAATGAGCAGGGTCTTTGCGATTCAACTCAGCGCGGCGCCGCAAGCTCAACAATGTCACATCCTCTACCTGCAGCCGCCCCCACTCGGCCTGCGTGAGACCCAACGTGTTGTCCCCAGGTGTCACCACCCTGGCCGGTTCTGCGTCACTCAACGTCGCCCCGAGCTTTGGTGACACTGCCAAGGGTGGTCTACATTAATGCAAACCCACACACCTGATGACGACCGTTTGTGTTATGGTCGAAACGTCGTGAGAATTTTTATTGTTTTATATATGTTTTATTATTTTATTGTTTCCCTTCAACGTGACTTTACCGAAAGAGCTAAGAATATGAAATATAGCTATTAATATGTATATCCCTGCTAACAGCGTCAGTTATATTCTTAGCTCTTTCGGTAAAGTCACGTTGAAGGGAAACAATAAAATATTTTTATTGTTTTATATATATTTTAGTATTTTATTGTTTCCCTTCAACGTGACTTTACCGAAAGAGCTAAGAATATGAATTACTGCAGTCACGAAAGTTTTAAATCAGCGTCAGTTATATTTAAAAAATATGTAATAATAATACAACTTTTTTGCGATTTTTTTATTGTGTTAGAGTTATACCAGCGATAATTGATCTAAATTATATGCGATATGAAGAAGGGCCATTTCGCAGACTATCCGTTTTCCTTTTCAGCGGTGTTAATGGCGAGTGTGTTGAGTTTTGTTTCGTGTTCGTTTTTGTTTGGCTGTTTTTGCTATAATTTCTATTTTCTGCACCGTTGTACATGTACATGTTTTCACTCTATCGCTTTTGTCATGTTGGTGACCCAGGTCTTGCGCTCTTCTCACCTGGTGAACCTAAACGTCAATCCCAATCAACGAATTGTTCATTATTTACACATCGATAGACACCCCTGTATCTTGTTCAACTTTTCCATACCTTAATTTTGTAACCTAATTACGATCCAAACTTGATTTGAAGCTTTCGTGACTGCAGGAATTACTCTTTGGTTCTTTCGGTAAAGTCACGTAGAAATAAAATAAAATAAATTGAATGACATTTTGAGTCCTATTCGGCCGTCTGAAATGCTTTCTTGACGATATTAGGAAACGACTGGTGATATGCACTTTTAAATCTAGATTAAAAACTAACTTAAAAAACTGTGTTTAGTTTGTCCTTCCCCCGCATCTCTGATTAGCACGGTTGAATGCAGACGGTGCGAAAGAAGTTCAACAACAACCTCCATTCGCCACTCCGTGGCGGTGACATCACCACGGTGATTATGCCAGGCGAAGTGCACTTTAAAGTGAGGCGACTGGCCGATGCACCACCTGTGCACCCAACTGTGCCCACCTACTATGTTTAGCCACCTGGCGCTTGCTCGGGTTGGTGAGCGTCGCTCCATAGCCCTCCGTTCATGCTGAAGGGCGACTGCCTCCAACTACCCAGTAGCGTCCTTCACAAGCCTCCTCCACAGAGGCCGATCTTGACACCGCTGGTACCAGTCATCGGAAAGCACACTTAGCTCTACATCCTCTTGTACCACATGATTACATCTCTTCTCGAGCCCCTGCCACGTCCATTTGGCCCCCTCTATCTGGCTGAACAAAAGCTATTTAGGCATGCGGTGGCTGTACATGCAGGCTCTATAACCCAGCCAACGCAGCCTTGCCTCCCGGAGCTCACCGATGAACTTTGTCGAGCTCTTTCAAGATTTTGTGAAGTCCTCACACAATACAGCCTGGCTAAACCCAGGATGGATCGTAGGCATGCCAGCCTGAATGTGTTTTACTGGCGAAGATGTTCCATTGGGGGGGGGGGGGGTCCGCTTTTCCGCAAGAATACAGGAGGGCATGACGGTGGCCGTGAATACCCGAGGCTTCATGTGGAGCAACAGACCAGGAAGCTTCCACACAGCTTTACCCAGCCGATGAACAGATGCCACTCGACTGATTTGGAGTGAGACTTCTGCTATCAAATCGGAGCTGGTCATAAGCACACTGCCCAGGTATGGAAAACTCTCCACTCTCTCTACAACTGCCCCATCACCAATCGGGAGTTGAGGGGGTGGAGTGTTTGATGGCACAAAATACCCAGCCAGGTGCTTAGTTTTGGTGGGGCTGATGGTAAGTTTGTAGCATGCTCCAGGTCTAGCAGCAGCGCTTCCAACTTCTTCTAAGTGAACAGCAATCACCAGATCATCAGCATATATAAATGGTTGACCAATAGGGAGCTATCCCTTGACCACATTGATCAGCCTCCCACTGTATCTGTACCAGATGGATATTCCGCCAGTACAGCCAAGGAAGGCTTCTCGAACTACGTTGTCGAAAAAGATGTTAAATAATGTTGGAGCCACAGCACATCCCTGTCGCACCCAAAGGTGAACAGGGAATGGCTCTGACTCCCAGCCACGTAGCTTTACTCGGGCCTACCCACCATCATCAAGGTCCTTAATGATTGTGAGCAGTCAGGGACTCCAAAAGCATGAAGAAAAAAGTTCAACATTCATTACCACTCCCCACCTTAAACACCTACACACACAGCGACAAAAGACACGTTTGACAAAGTCCCTCCTGCAGGAGAGAAGGCTTAAAAACGTGAAACCAAATTTATTTTTCTATTATTTCTTTGCGGTCTACTTGTCAGCACCACAACATCCATGTGGGAACAAGTCATTAAACTGGTAATGCAGGGGGTGCAGGGTTATCAAAAAAGCTTGCGCATATGTGTGCACATGTGAGTGCTAACATCTATGTTCATGTGATTGTGTGAGAGTGCATGGGCATTGCACGTGTGAAAACTTATTATTTACACGCGCTGGACATGAGTTTCTCATTATTTGATGGAAAGTATTAAAGCTGGTTTATCACTCATTTTGCTGGTGATGCTCAATGTAGCTGGCTGTAGCTGGTATTATCAGCTGTTAATGATAATGTGAGATGATGTTGGTGACACTGGGTGCATTTTGGGGTGTTGCCGTTGAGTCTGGGTGTTACTGGCCATACAGGGTACTTCTTCTTTGGTTCTTTCGGTAAAGTCACGTAGAATGATAATAAAATAATAAATTGATAAAATAAAATAACAATAATATTCTCACGACGTTTCGGCCACAACACAAGCGGCCTTCATCAGGTGAAGGGGGCGAGACTGTCTGGTAGGACAGCGCTGGAGTGAAAGAGCCACGTTCAGATACGGCCTTTAAGCTGTGTGAGAGGAACAAAGCGCCTTGACAAAGGAATTAGCATAGAATTTAGCATTGAAATGGCTGAATGATTAGCTTGTGACTGGTCACAGAAATAGCTATGTTAAAAGTTAAAGCATACACACCCGCAGAGGCACCCATTGTTAAAGGGATTAGCATAGAATTTAGCATTGAAATAGCTAAGTTAAGGCATACACATCTTGACAATGGAATTAGCATAGAATTTAGCATTGAGATAGCTGAGTGGTTAGCTTGTACCTGCTGCAGAAATAGAGCTTGTACCTGCTGCAGAAATAGCTACGTTAAAGTCAGAGCATACACATTCACCGAGGCCCTTAGTACAAATCAAACAGGAGAATTTAGCATTGAAATAACTAGGCGAATCCAGCATTGAAACAACTGAGTGATTAGCTAGTGACTGGTCACAGAAATGACTACACATCTGAGCTATTCACAGTACTATATAGTGAACCAATACAAACTCAAATATAAATTACCTTCATGTTATCAATAAACTCTATATTCTCCAATCAGCTAAGCTACCAACAATAAGTCGTTATATATCACAATGCTATATGGCGAAAAAATGGGTGAATTCTTACCCTCAAATTTCAGCACCACGGATAGCTACGGGTCCCGTTCAGACGGACGAGTTCGTCCATGGTCGGAACAGAGGAGGGGGAGAGAGACAGCTGCGAGGCCCTAGTATGCTCCATATTGTAAAACTATACCATTAACCGTGGTGTGAGAGGTATTAAGAGGCAATGCTGGCGAAAGAGCTGCGGTCTGAAGGTCATCGTAAAAATACAATTAATTAAGAACAGAAATGATTTAAAACATCTTTCCAGTGGTTACTAAGCCTGAATCCATCTTCTCGGTTGAAATTGTCTCTGTGCTTGTATATGTGAATGGCCTCATGAAGGAATCTCTCATGGTAGCCGGTTGGTTTGCAAAGAACCTCCGTCTTGGAGAAGTCAATGTCATGTGAGCCCACTGAATTATAACAGTGATCTGCCACGGCAGAGGAGTTCGTCCTACCGTGTTTCAAGTCTGCTTTGTGTTCGCGGATGCGGTCCGAGATATGTCTTTTGGTTTCTCCAATGTAGCTACTACCACAGAGGCACTTTAGTTTGTAAACGCCCGGGTACTGTATGTCTGGAACAGCATCTTTTACAGATGGAACTAAATCACGGATTTTATGTACTGTGTTGAATCGGACCTGGATCTTGTGTTTGTTCAGGATTTTGGAGATCTTTTTAGTGATCCCTGCAATGTAGGGTAAGGTGATGGTTTTGAGTGGCTCCACAAGAGGATCCTTCTTCATGACTGGAGTGATGGCTTTGCGGATTGTGTAGTCGGAGTAGCCATTAGCCCTGAGAGCCTGGTGTACGTGCTTGAGTTCACTGGTAATGTGTTCCTGGTCGGAAATGCATTGGGTTCTATGGTATAGAGTCTTGATGAGGGAGTTCTTCTGGGATGGATGGTGGTGGGAATCCGGTTTCAAGTAAGCATCTGTATGGGTAGCTTTCCTGTAGACAGAGTGGCTCATTGAACCATCATGTCTTCTTTTAATTAAGACATCCAAAAATGGTAGTTTGCCATCTTTTTCGACCTCCATGGTAAATCTGATGGCTGGGTGTATGGAATTGATGTGGTCGCGGAATTGGTCTAGAGCAGGCTGGCCATGTGGCCAGATGACAAAGGTGTCATCAACGTACCTCTTCCATAAGGTCGGGCGTAGAGTGGCAGTCTGGATGGCGTCAGTTTCAAATTTTTCCATGAATACGTTGGCTACAACCGGAGATAGGGGGGAGCCCATTGGGGTGCCCTCAGTTTGTTTGTAGAAAGTTCCATTCCAGGTGAAGTAAGTGTTGGTTAAGCAATGTCTCACCAGGGGGGGTACATCAGTATGCAGTCCTTGATGAACCAGGTCTTCAATGATAGTGATGGTGTCAGGTACCGGGACTTTGGTGAACAAGGACACCACATCAAAACTGACAAGCAGGTCGTTTGGGGACAGGGAAATGCCTTTGATTGTCGATACCAGGTGAGTAGAATTTAGTACCGCAGAGGTGGTTTTCCAGTGAAAGGTCGCAGTATATCAGCAAGAAAACGTGCCAGTTTGTAGGTGGGGGAGCTGATAGTAGAGACGATGGGACGAAGGGGTGTATCTTCTTTGTGTATCTTTGGAAGGCCATATAATCTTGGCCATATAAAAATACAGGGTACTTGTATCCGTGTGTTGTTAACGTCGCAGTTACAGGAGACCCTGTGTGACTCGAGCAGTTGGTGTAAACTACGTGTCTTATTTGTACTCTGGTAGACTTTAGGAGTTGCTGTGAACTCTGTTGTTAGAATTTACTGGCCGAATAGATGTCGCTATTAACTCCCATGTATTGTTAGATACTCCAGTTGACTCGGTGTTGCTGTTAACTGCGTGTTGTTCGAATTCGCCAGTTGATCCTGGATGTTGCTGTTAATTGCGTTTGTTGTTGATGTCGCCTCGTATCAATGGGAGACGTTTGTTGTCCTCCCTGCACCAATGCCAGTTCACTCCCCTCCAGGACTCTCACCGCCTCTCTTCACATCTTCATTTTTTCGGGAACGCCTGCCGGGAGCCTCCCCTGCATCACGGAGAAGTGTGCAACCGCGGGTCGCACTGGGATGAAAAGTGGAACACTCCTGACCCACATGCCGGCCGCTCAATATAGGACCACAGAGCTTGAGCAATTGTTGGCACTGGTTCTGGCTATTTTGCCCGCTTGTCTGTGTATTATCATGCCTCCACGCGAAAACTGCATGTGTTACAAATTCTACCACGTTTATAGATGGAATTTTCATGCAAGATGCTAAATACATGCAGAATATTATTTTTAAGATGTGGAGGGACACACACACACGTGGAAATGCAAGCATCAAGATTTGAGGACACAGATAGTGACCAGTGAATAAATTAAGAGAACAGCCGCCATTGAGTGATGTGACCGTAGCAGCTGTGCCAGGCTAGGTGCATTTTGAGATTATGGAACACAGAGTCACCCACATGGAGATATGCAGACATGTGCTTGGCACAGAGGCACATGAAAACGAATGGTTCTTCAGAAATATTATCTGGCGGGCTACAAAAAGTTAGCGACGGAATATCACGTGCCACGCGTACATGTTACGTCACGTGACTTATTTACGTCATAACGTCAGCTATGTGACAGCTAATCACCATAGTTTGTCTCCAACTCTCATCCCTATCTCTTGTATATCACTTTTCATCTCACTAACCTGTATCTACAGGTTTCCACAGTTTATTCAGGTTTGGTTTGTGCGATTTCACGTATATGCGGCTTACCTATTTCTCCACAAAATTCGCTAAATGTCTTTTGAACTCACTCTATATGCCACTTTGCGGTCAGATGTGACACAACATTGCATGTGTACGTATATACTACTCGGCAGGACGCTGTCTTGTGCGGTTTCACTTTGTGTGCCCTTTTTTTGGGAACTTATCCACCGCATAAAGTGAGGGAAACCTGTATTTATACCTCGGCAGGCCACTACAAAAGCCTTCACGGGCCAGATGTGCCAGTGGGAGAACCCTGTGTGATGACATGTGCTATAACGCATCGGTGACACACCGACACGCATGGTAACAATGCTACAGGGGGGCACGTGAAGACACAAGCAGACACGAAGTACCACTGACACAAAGCAACACTGTTGACACCGTTGACACTGAGACACACAAAGGCAAGCAGATGCATGTGCAGACACAAAGGCATACGTATACACAGGAACACACGTGAAAATGCACGGAACCGTGATCTATGATCTAAAGGAAGACGCAGCATGCGTAGTGACACGGAGGGACATGGCGACATGCGGGGAACTAACCGAGAGAAGGTGGGACATTACAGAGACATGTGGGTACACATTTAGACATGCGGCGACCCACAGGGACACACAAGGACACGTGGGGTAAACATTTAGATATGCAAGGTCCGACGCGGACACAAAAGACACGTGAATGCACGTAGGGCGACATAGGTGATGGGAGAGGGATCTTCTACCGGCCACTGTGTCCCTGCATGTACGTCATGCCCCGTGCCGATCCTCTGAAGACTGTACGACCACCTTGCCCCCGCCCGCACAACTTATGCTGCACAAACACACAACGGATACAAGCAAATGTGTACTCAACATCAAACACACACCACACACAATGCGCGTTTATGCGCACAACAGACACCATGCACACGACACAAAAAGCACGCGGAGCACAAAGATTTAACACAATGCGCAATGCACTACACGACGTGTATCGTGGTAATGGTGGTGGGAATGAAGATGATGTTGACAGTGGTACCAATGAATGTGGTTATGATGGTGGTGACGGCATTAATGATGGTGTTAATGACGTTAAAGGTGAAGGCAACACTGGTTACAGAGATGATGGTAATGGTGTTGATGGTGACGGTAACGGTGATGGTGATGAATATGGTGGTTATGACAGTGATCATGGTAGCGGTGATGGTGTTAAAAGTAGTGGAGATAATACTTTAGTTGTAGGGGTGATGGTTGTGATATTGATGGTGATGGTGATGACAATGATAGTGGTGATGATGGTGATGAATATGGGAGTTATGATAGTGATGTTGGTAGCAGTGATTTTCATGATGGTGATGATAGTAGCTGTAATGGTGTTGATGGTAGTGGTGATGGTGATAAAACTGTAATATTAGGGGTGGTGATGGTGTGATGACAATGGTAGTGGTGGTTATGACGGCGACGATGATGATAGCGGTGATGTGAAGTACGTACGCACCTTGTCCTGCCGAGTCGTGTGTCTGTTCTGATCTCTTCCTCGAGAGCACCCGGCTGGAACAGAGAACAACTCGCTCACTCGCCCACTCAAACTCGCTCACATTGACCTTCACATACCCACCCTCACATTCACACATTGACCTTACCTGTGAAGATGTGTGTGTGTGTGCGTATCTGTGAAGATGTGCATTTTTCCCATGATGATGTACATGTGCGCGTGTCTGTGTACCTGTGAAGATGTGGATGTGCACGTATGTACTTGTGAAGATGTGTGTGTACCTGTGAAGATGTGAGCGTCGGCCTCCGTGTACTCGTGGGGGGTGAAGTCATCTGGCACGAGTGGTGGCTCTGGCGATGAGTCCGAGTCCGCGCGCTGCCTTTTCCCTCCGACCTCCGTGACCTCGGCTGCCCCCGGTGCCTCTCTACGTGTGGCACCCTGCCCATGGAAAGGGGTAAGGGAGAGGCCGAACGAGAGAGAATGAAGGCAACACAGTGGGAGGGGGTGGGGAGGGGAGAGCGGCAGTGGGGAGGTATTCTGGTTTGTGTCGGATTTTTGTCTTTTCCCCCAATGTTATCCCCACGATGCTACCAGCATCAAGTCACGAGTCACAGGATAGGGTACCGATTCGTTAACCCTCGTCGAGTTATCACCAGCGCACCAGGGAAAGAAAAAACAGTTTATTTCATTATTATTTACTCCTTACCTTATGCGATTCCCTGTGCACTTTTTTTCATGCGGTTGCAATTTATTTTGCTCAGTCGGTGTAAGCCGCCGAGTTCGCGACGGGTTTCTTTTTACATTTTTATTGCTCTATGCCCATGTACCATTCCCATTCCGCTGTGATGCGCACCGATGCCTACTTTTTTGACGGCAAAAATTTGCACGCCACGACGTAATTCGCTCAAGCACATGCAGAATGTTCACAAGAATAACGCATCTGAATTCGTATGCAATTTTGTAAGCAATGTCTTACCCCAACACAGGCTGGTGTTCAGATGGAATGGGAAAGGGCAGCAGTGAGTGGGGAGGGGGTGGGTGGGTGGGGACTTAAGGGCACCAGGAGGGGCCGGGTCCCACGAAGCCCAGTCACAAACGCAAGGCCCGGGGGTGCAGGTCCTGCAACAGGTTCCCAGTTCATACTCTTTGGTTCTATTCGGTAAAGTCACGTAGGTAAAAAATAAAACAACAAAAATCACGACGTTTCAGCCACAACACAAGCGGCCGAAACGTCGTGATTTTTGTTTTATTTTTTACCTACGTGACTACCGAATAGAACCAAAGAGTATGGATCCTTGCAGTCACGAAAGCTTTAAATCTCCGTTCCCAGTTCCCCCATTGGCCGTGGAAACAGCGGAGCGCGAGTGAGCGGGGCGCACCTGTTTCTGCTCTCGCACAGTCGGTACGGCGACCGGCTCCTCTTGAGGGCGCTCCACCTTCATCTTCTTCTCCGCTGCAGACACGGGGATCCGTCACTCATGGCGCGTGCGTGCAGTAGTGTGCTGGTTAATGCACTGCAAACCCAGTCACCTGATTTCAATTCCAGCTTGCGATCAACAGCAATGGCAAATATTTGATCAAGTCCTGGGTCTCCCCGAGGTCGACGGAGCCTTAAATGAGTACCGGGCACGATGTGTAATCATCAGTGCTGGGGAAACAAAGGCAGCCGAGCCTGGCGTTAACTACCCACCCCTCGTGTAATCCTGGATCTTCAGAGACGCTTGCTAACAGCACTTGCCCCAAGTCTGTTAAAGGTGATACGATTTTTGTTTTTGTCGTGTGTGTGTGCGTGAGCAACGCCTCGACTTCTGTACGTGTCTGCATGTGTGTGTGTGTGCACATGCACGTGCAAGTGTTTGTGACTGCTGGATTAGTGCATGTCTCTGTGTTCATGGTGTGTGTGTGTGTGCCTTCACCGTGTTTGGCTTTTGCAGACTGTGCAGAGCTCTTCTTTGGTTTCTCTGGCGCTTTCATCAGTTTCCAGCGACTACAAATCTACAGAAACGGGTGAGATGGCACTCAACGGGTTCTCATCACTCACTCAGTCAACCACTTAAACACTCATTCACTTACTCAGCCACTCAGGTACTCGTTCAACGATCCAACCACTCATGCACTCAACTACACTCTCTCACCTACCCAAGCACTCACTCAACCATTCATTCACCCACTCATCTGCTCAAACATGCACTCAAATAACCACATTAATCACCAAACCACTAAAATTCCTCACTCAGCACCCATCCGCACAAGTGGTTTGTGAAATGGAATGATGGAGATAATGATGATGATGGAGATGATGATGTGAGCAAGATGTTAGCACACAACAATCCCGTGTTACCTCAAACACTTTTGAGTTAGGATCCAATTTCTTTTCTTGAAATGGCAGAGATTTCCCGTCACTGGATGGTAGATACTGCAAGCACAAGCACATGAACAGATGCACAAGCGAACTTTTTATTTTCAATCACTTCCTCGAGTCCCCACGTCTTCATGTTTCCAGGATTTCTGTGTCAATGAAGACCGTTTTATCCAAATCCTAAGTGACCCCGTGTCACGTGTGACCCTGTGCTAATATTGTGTCTCTATGCCTCCTATCTGTCTCTCATTTACCATGCCTCCTGTGTGTTCCCCACGTCCCTAAGTCGCTTGTATCGCTGCATTGTCTTGGTGTCCTTGAAATTCCCATGTCTCAAAGTCCATGTATCTCCTTGGCACTCAACTACCCCTGTGCCTCCACATGTCCCTGTCTCCCCATGTCTCACCATGCCAAAGGGGTTGACGAACGTCTGCAGGACACGCGCTGCCTTCATCTGGGACGTGGAGCTCTGAGCAGTGCGAGCCTCGTTCTGCTGCTCTTCGCTGTCCTGCACACCACAGCAGAGCGCAGAGCGCTACAGCACATCGCAGCGCACTACAGCAACATGACAGCAATTTCAGCACAGCTCAGAATGCGACAGCACACAAGAGAACGCACAGAACGCCCCAGCACATGATGGTTAACACAGCAAACACAGCACGGTACAGAAAGCTACAGCACACGAGATCACACACACAGTGCTTTCGCCAGCGGTTTGGGAGATGAGACATGGGTTGGTTGTGGTCGTGTGAGGATGTTGGGCTCACGTCAAACAGGGTGAGGACCGGGCGCGTGGCAGGCACCGCCCTCCGTGCTCCCTCCACTGCACCACACAAAGACAAAAGTCAAAGATCCTCAATATAGCCTTGAAAAGACTTTTAGGGCAAGTGCTGTTAGCGAGCATCTACGAAGGTCAGCACAGAACACGAAGGGGATGGGAGGACCAACACTACACCCAGCCACCTTTGTCTCCCCAGTGCTGATGCTTTACACGCACTGAGTACTCATTTAAGGCTGAATTAATCTAAGGGAGCCCCAGGACCGGTTTAGATATTCGTCACCGGTGTTGGCCATAAGCAGCTATCGAACTTGGGTCGCCAGGTTAATAGTGCAGCACGCTAACCAGCTAAACTACTGCTGTTCGTCGTGACCAGGAATGGAACTTAGGCCATCAGGATCGTGCCACTACACACTACCACTGCACAACCGCTCTCTAGTGACATACAGACATACGCTAGCACAGAAGATGCACAGAGATACAGACTGAACAATACACACGTGAACACACACACCCACACACGCACAATAATATACAGGGCCACACACCTGTTGCAACCGCTGACACACAAGACATACGCATGCAGACAGGCAAATAAAGACACGTTAACACCTGTTTGACCACTAGTGGGCGGTATATACTCCGCTAAGGGACAGTCCTTTGGAACTACTGGTCGTAGGTTGGTTTCCTCAAGGTCCTTTCCCAGTCTGTTGGTCAGTAGTTGAGTGGTCCATATTTCTGCTGGACGCTTGGTTTCGTTCTTGATTGTCCGTGACAGGTCGTTGAGTTCTTCTGTTATCATTTGAATTCCTGTAAAGTCTTCAACTTCTTCATCTTCTGGATCCCTATGCTGCTCCGGCATTGACTGTGCCCATATTTGTCGGGATTCAAGGTTCATGACGGGTTTAAGGCGATTCAGTAGTTCGATCCCAATGATCAGCTCTTTTCCTGGGTTCTGCACGACATATAGTGGATGGCTCATGTTGACTTTGTTGAACGTGAGCTTCATCATGACCTTGCCCAATGGCCGCATGTGGGTCCCTTCGCATCCTGAGTAGGTGAGCCTACTTGGCATCATCTGTAACGTTTCATTCTTCCTCTGGACGGCAGTCTGGAGTTCATCAAACATGTCTCTGGATATCATGGATATTTCTGCTCCCGTATCACAAAGGCCCTGGCTAGTCAGGGTGTCTTGCAGTATTACTTCCACGTGGACTCGTCCGACCGGTCCTACGGGAATTAATTCCCCCAGATGGTACCCTTTACCCTCTGGTACCACCTCGGTGACTGCTTTGGGGTTTCTTGAGTTTCTTATGTTCTCTTGGGCTATCTTTGCGTTGGGTGCGTCCTCTTCCTGTGTGTGTTCTGTTGGTATTCTTTTCTTGGCTGTTCGCATGGGAGTCTTTATACTCTCTTGATGTTCTCTTTCCATCCGAATATAGTGAGCGTATCGACTCCTGTTGGCTGCCTGTGGTCTATGCCCCATTGCTAGCGGAGGCGGCAGTGGGAGACGATATGGGGATTGGTTCGGTGGGCGTCGGCCTCCGCGGGGTAGGTATGATCCGTCATTCGCTCTCCATCCTCCATAGTTCCAAGATCAGCCCTCTTCTATATTCCAGGGCCGTGGGGGCCGTGGGTGCCAGGTCCCCCGTGACCAGTTGTCCGGCGTGTTGCTGCTGAGTTTTGATCCTCGTGGATTTGGCGCCCTCTCCTGGGGTGTTTCATGTTCGTTCCGGGTGGTTCTGTTATTATTCCCTGGAGACTCGTTTCCCTCCAGATTGAGACGATCTTTGTCTTTGGTGATGATGTGTGTTTTAGCTGTGCTAGTGGTTCTCCATCCGTTCACCCAGGCCGTGTGGGCCTTGCTTTCAATCTGGCGCAAGGAGGCAGTCTCGGGGTCTAGCATCGTTCCTACTATCTTCACTATTTCAGGTCTTAGTGATTGGAAGAACATAACTTTTAATATCTTCCCTTCTTCCTGGGCGTTGTCCACGTCACCTGCGGAATTTGCTCTCTTGAGGCGTAGGAGATAATCTCGTGGGTCTTCGTCCGCACGCTGAGTCATCAATTTTGCCGCGTTCAATCCTTCAGATAGTGTGGAGTATTCCCCAAATCTATTAACTACTGCTCGGCTTAATTGCTTAAAATCGCTCTTGACCCTATTTGGCAGGGATGTTACCCATGGTCTGGCGGTTTCATGTAAGCTCCTTGACAATAAACATGCTTTTTCTGCTGATTTACCCAGACCCCGGATCTTAGCCTCCTGTCCTACTGTAGCTATGTGGTTGTGTATATCCCTGGTTTTGTTGTGTGGATCGAAATAGGGAATTCTGACGAGCGCTTTGTCCATCAATTTCAGAGTCTTACTACTGAATGAGTATTCGGACAGTTGATCGTCGTCAGAGGCGTCAGATTCAGAGGATTTGTCACTCGAGCTGTCCCTGCCTTCGCTATCACTACTGTCATGTTTCCCGTGTCTGTGTCGTGGTCTCCCTCTGTCCGAGGATTCGTATCTGTCCCGTGGCTTGTGTCCCTTATTTCTCTTATGTGGGTCTTGTGATCCATGCCTGTGGGTTGGTGTGCGTGATCTCCTTGAGCTGTGTCTATGTGGTGAGTGTTTTTGTCCTTGACCTTCACGCCGTCTACTACGTGCGTGGTGGCTGCTAGGTGATGTGCTGTGTTTATGTTTGTCTGGTGCTACATGGTTGTCGGGATTCCTGTGTTTGTCATCTGTGGTGCGGGTGGTTTTGCGTTGGTAATTTTAATGTGTCGTGCGTTTCTCTGGTGAGCTGTCCCTTGTACCCGTGTTATGTTGGTCATGTTTGCTTGAGGTGCGTTTCTCTGGTGAGCTGTCTGAGCTATCTGCATCTGATGGGTCATGTTGGCGTGATGTACGCCTTCCTGGAAAGTGATCCCTGCTGTAGGTTCCACGTCGGTCATGCTTACGTGAGGTGCGTTTTCCAAGTGAGCTGTCTCTGTCATCTGCACCATGTCGGTCGCACTTGCGTAGCGTGCGTCTTTCTGGTGAGCTGACTGAGCTATCTGGAACTGGTTGGTCATGTTTGCGCGAGGTGCGCTTCTCCGGAGAGTAGTCCCTGCCATAGATTCCACGTCGGTCGTGCCTGCGTGGAAGGAGTCTACCAAGTGAGCCGTCTCTGTCATCTGCATCATGTCGGTCGTACTTGGGTAGCGTGCGTCTTTCTGGTGAGTTGTCTATGTCATGTTGCTCGTTTCGCCCCAGCTCCGCCCTTTGTCGCTCTATCAGTACAGAATACCCTGGTGACTTAGGGTTAATATTTTGCCTCTCTCTAACCTCGGGGTGGTCGGCCTCCTGTTTTCCTGTTTGTGTCCGTATTTCCCCTTCCCTCTCCTCGATTTGCGAGGGGGTTTCTTTATCAAAATCGTTTTGCATGGTAGCCATACTTTGTGTGGGATCTGGCCCTGGGCTACGTCCGCATGGCTCGGAGTGTGGTAAACTGTTACTCCCGTATGTGTTCTGTGTACCGACGTCTGGGGGTCCCGCTGGTGCATTCAGCGCCGACTCTTTTTCTCTCACGAGGGCGTGCAGACGCTCTACCTCCTCTATTAGGGACAGTTTCTCCTTCCTTTCCCTGTCAAATTTTTCCCCAGTCCATAATCTTTCTCCTCTGTCTGTCTGTGTGAGGAGATACGAGTCTAACCTTGCTATTTCTGCAATTTTTAAGTCACGTTTGGCTTTGCTACATTTCATCACATCCTTAAGTAGTTTCCTCCTATGTGCCTTAACATCTTCTATATGTCTCCCCTCCCATATGTCTTTCTGCTCTGTCTGCTCTCTAGCAGTCCGTCCAGTACGTTTTAACACAAATTCACGATATTGTTTTTCCATCGATTCTATCTCCTCCTCGGAGGTCCACTCTGTATCAGTGTTATGCGTTGGGATGTCACCCTCAGAACGTTGCGGGTCATGTGCCATCTCTATTATGTAGTGTAGTTAATAGACTTAAGAGTGTATCTTAACTCTAGCCTCTCATGTGTGGCGTGAGTTACTCTGGAATTCCCCTCAGAGCGCACATAAAAACATTTGCATCACAGAATATGTTGGTTCGATTTGAGCAAATAATCTTACTCCCACTGTCTTTGTTATACACTGCTACTCTGGTATTTTCTTCAGAGTGCGTTTTTTGTTTGTTTTACACCGTTTACCGTCACAGGGCAATGTTAGTTCACAAAACCTTGATTAATACAACAGTGATTCGTTCCTTAATTTAAGCATAACCTGTCTGCGAGAGATCCCGGACGAGACCCCAATTTGTTGTATATGTGGGTGTGTGAAAATTGATGAAAAATAATGAAAATTAAATGAAATTCGAAATGTGCATACTTAATCCAAAATTATGTTAATTCGTGTAATTATGCATGTAACTATGCTAATTAGAGAGGTAATCGTATTAATTATACGAGTGGGTGTGGTTGTGTTAATGATAGCCTTTATGATAATCAGGTCCCGCCTCGTTGACGAGGTGGGGTTATCAATCAGGATAACGCAATCAATCGTGTGCAGTTACGCTAGTGTCAATTCGGCCTCGTTGTCTAACTTCGTATTATTGATCAGCATAATAGAATGATTCTCGCTTTAACACTCCCCGAGTCTTCATATTTTAGGTCCCAAGTTCATATCATTCGCTTTAAAGTTTAATGAGTGTGGATTGGTGTGTTTATAGTTTAGGTTCCCGAGTTCATATCTCATCGCAGGAAACAGATCTTATGCAAAAATTTCAGGAAAGAATCACACGAACACTACTGTATTAATCTATTTATTTTCTAATTAAACCTTAACTATAATATGTATGTGAACTCTCAATCTCAGAACTTCAACACGGTATCCACACGGTATCAAGACAGTATCATCAACGACTGTACGATTTCACTTTGATAACACATGGACCCCGCATAAAGCGATGGTTGTTAGTGAAAGAGAGTTATTAGAACATCCAAATGCTATACTTGAATCGTCCCCGCAGTATCGCACTCGTTATTGATCATAGATCATATGCAACCCTTATCACGTTGTTAGCACACTGGGTCACAGAACAGGTGATTATTCTGTAGAGTACGCGTGTATGTGCGGCGATTACGAACGAAAGGTACTTTAAAGATTATACGGCGGTAAGAAAAACAATTAAAACAGTTATTATTCTTAAAGGCACAAATCTCAACAGATACATCGGCATATTATCTGACTACATAATGGCTTGGAGTAAGGGCATGCGATGGTGTGCTCCTTTCCCCTGAAGATCTTACCTGATACCAAGTTTTAATTGATTGTGGACCAGATCGCCTAATGAGGATCTGGTGGGACACACCCTTCCCCACAAGAGCGTGGCTCTATGGAAGAAGGTGTCAAAAATCAATTCGTATTGATGGATCTGTTGAATATTTATGCGATTGAGAGTACAGCCCACTAAATTGTAAAGAGGACAACTATGGATATACTTATAACGACGGGTGGTTGTCACTCGGTCTCGATGTGACGCCTTCACAGCCACTGATGGCTGATAGACTTGAGTGTTGGCTTCTGGTTAAGGACCCGTGTATGTTTGAGTGACATGAATTGTTTTGAATAGTCAGTGTTCGGAGTCGATCTTTGTGTCAAACAGACGCCTGCTTGTCGTGTGGTGAGGGGGCGGTGCGCGTCAAACGTATAAGTCGATTCGGCGGTCACCGTGTTGAACGGATTCGGATGTCGTCGATAGGCTGCTGCAGTTCAGAACGCGGTCGGTAGATGGCGCCCACAGCTCGCTCGCAGCGTGCACGGTGGTTGAGTGTTGACCCGGGTGCGCACTCGGCTGGCGATGCACGGTGTGCACGCAGCCTCGTCGCCAAACAGCGACCCTCACCACCCCGGCGGCAGCAGAGACCTCCGCGTCGGCAGAGGCTGACCCACGCAGGGCGAGTTGAGCTGTCAAGCGGGTCTTGCCCGCCTGCAGATGAGATGGGGAGCCGCTCCGATGAGTCGAGCCCCCGATGGCCGGCTCTGGGGAGCCGATCGAACTCATCTGAGTTCCGATGAACTGCGGACGAGTCGAGCCGACCCGCTGGTCGCAGCTCGCTCCTGAGTCGACCCCCTGGTCGAACTGAGGTTTCAATGCTCAGGATCCTCTTTTTATGCCCAAAAATCCCTTCACTCGGATCCTGCCCACAAGGCGGGGTTTCTTTCGATTTTTGCTGTGTCAGGATTTGTCCGTATGTATCTGCGTCCGTGTGTGTGTCCGTACGTGTGTCAGTGTGTGTTCTTGTGTGGATCACCCACGGTATATTCCGTTGTCATACTCCTACCATAAAACCCACAAGTAAAACAATCAAATGTTATAAATTGTCTCGAAGGCGCCTCCCTGTCTGGGTGCACAACCTGGAGGGAGGGGCGATATTCCCTCCGACTTTCACCGACGCACAAAGAAATGGTTAAGGTTTGTAAAGTTAACATTTATGCCTCACAGTTTCACAGTTATTCTCTGTATGTAACCCAAGTTCTGGGTTAGCTTCCGTTGTGGTATTGTACTTAATGTCAAGGGAAGGTTTTTTCCCAAGCGTATACCCACTCCTACCCCGTGCTGCGGGGATACAAAGACGGCCGGAATCTCCCTTTCTCTCCAACCTTGGGTAAAACACCGCCCAAGTCATTATGCAGTTTATGTTTTGTATAAGCCTCGGTGAATGGTGCCAACACGAATGTTATGTAGGAAATAATGCACTGTGAATTTTTATTAAGCCTGGTGTTTTCGCTGAAATGCGTTGACACTCTAAGGTCCCGCCCTTATTCTCTCTTCAGTCTCTCTACACTCTTTGGCCCTCACTCTCTCTAGCGCGTGGTGGCCGCTGTTTTCGCTGACGCCGCCAATTCAAGGCCTCATTAATTTCCGTCACTCCGTGTAGGTGAGGGCGGGTTAGCCTTGGAGTCAGTTCTGGTTTTCGTCTGCCTCTCAGCACTTGGTCTGTGACCTCTGACCCCGGGATTTATCTAATTTGATGGCCTGTCTAGCCCCGGTTTGCTGTTGTTAGGTTGGTTGGTTGTTCCTGGCTTTTTGCCTACGTTTGCAGTTTGCTGCGCTTATTTTTCTTTCCTCTCCAACCTTATATCCACTCTGCTCATTATTCGCTCATGTCTGGGTTAGACATTCATGTTGACTTCGGAAAACCTGGTTGTTATAGGCTTTGGGTCAAGTCGTATAGAAATTATTAAAATATGAAAATAGATTTAATATTAAACCAATAGACGGGTGATGGTTACATTGACGTAGCTGGTGGCAGGGTTCAATTGAAGCGGGTGTGAAGATCAATAACTTTAGCCTACCCTGTCGTTAAATTCCGACTTCCAGTTACTTTAATAGTAATGTAGAACCAATCAGCTTTTTGACTGAACTATATCTAGGCTAACGCAAACTCCCAGTGACCCTGGCTTGGTGTTTATGTCAGCCCCTTGCAATCCGCTGTGCTCTGCTCTCTATCTGCTCCCTCTGACCCTGGGAGGGCTCTTAATGTCAAAATCGTGTTAGTGGGTCATGGTAAAGATAACCTCCACATGCCATGCGGAGGCCTGGTTTGGTGTTTTTATTTATTATAAAAAAACAATAGAAACATGTATCTATATGTATCGGAAAATTACCTGTTAACATTAAGATGGAAAAGGGGCCTAGATACAACAATGAGCACTTCCAGAATAGCCATGGTCCCGGACAAAACAGCGTGTGTACGCGATTGGCCAACCCCCGAAAGTTGGTGGGTGAATTGCGCAGTTTTGTCGAGTTTGTGTCCTATTACCGACAGTTCATTCCACAGTTTGTGACAATTGCAAAACCGCTCCGTGCTTTGACCGCTAAGAACCATAAGTTGAGAAGGGGGAGGAGGAAGAAGATGCGTTCGTTGCGCTGCGTGATCTCCTTTCCAATGCGCCTCCCCTTGACTATCCATATTTCTCCCTGCTATTCAAATTGGACACAGATGCTCGTGACACAGGCATAGGGACTGTCCTATCACAGATAAAGAAGAGGGTGGAAAGAGTGGTTGCGTATGGGAGCCACGTCCTGTCCACTGCATAGCAACGATACTGTGTGACCTGAAGGAAACTTTGGCTATGGTGTACTTTATACAGAAATTTAGGCCTTATCTTCATGGCAGGGACTTTGTAGTCCGCACGCACCATGCAGCCCTCCAGTTCTCTTTGAAAATTGACCAGCCTTCCGGCCAGCTTTCACACTGGCTGGAAATACTCCAAGAGTACTCATTCCGGGTAATTTACTGAAAAGGTCTGTGGCACTCTAATGCCGACGCATTGTCCCGCTTGCCGCTGAGTGAACATTGTGCATGTTCATCGGGCACGGGCCGATGTAGACCACCCTTGGCAGTGTCACCAAAGCTCGGGGTGACGTTGAGTGACGCAGAACCGGCCAAGGTGGTCACACCTGGGAACAACACGTTGGGTCTCACGCAGGCCGAGTGGGGACGGCTGCAGGTAGAGGATGTGCCATTGTTGAGCTTGCGGCGCCGCGCTGAGTTGAATCGCAAAGACCCTGCTCATTGGGGACTTCGCAGGTAGTCCCTCAGAAGGACTTTTGATGAGGTGGGACGAGGGGCTGCAGCGTCACGGCATGGTGGTTCCCACTTGCCTGCAGGGTCGGTTGATGCGGGTAGTACACGAAAATAAATTGTTACACCTCAGGGTTCCAAAAACGTTGCTATCTCTGCAGTGAGATTTCTATTGGCCGGGAATATCGAATGATGTATATCATCTGGTAAAGGGCTGCACTGATTGTGCACACCGAAAACCCCCGTTGAGAAAAGCCCAGCACCCGTTGCAGTCCATCACAGTGTTTTAATGAATTGGTTGCGCTTGACATTCTGGGACCTTTTGCAGCTACGATAAAAGGAAATACATGTATCCATTGCTGATGCATTTTTGCACGACTACGTAATGGATAAGGGAGCCCCTGAGCAGCTTCTTACAGACCAGGATCGAAATGTTTCGTCCAAGCTGCTGCGCGACATGTATTGATGCACTCGGCACTACGAAGATTAAAACATCCCCATACCATCCTCAAACAGATGGTATGGTAGAATGCCTCCATAGGACTTTGACATCAATGCTCTGTCAGGTGGTGAATGAGGCACAAACTGATTTGGATTTGCACGTGCCAAGGGTCTTGGCAGCATACAGGATGGCCCCACATGCCTCTATGGGATTTTCCTAATTTTCCTTATGTTCGGGCGGGAAAACGAACCCCCCCCCCCATAGACACTCAGCTGGATATGACCTCGGGGAAAAAGGAGGCAGCCATCCCCGCACATCTGCAGGTTACGTTGGGATGCATGTCAGAATCAGCTAAGGAACGCACTGCCAAGGTGCAAGCTGCTTATGAAAAGATCGCGGAGCGGTGTGAGCACGTGCTTCCATGGGAATCGGGGACGGGGCATGGCTACACTCCCCACAAGTACCGCTGTGGACGTCCCCCAAGTTGCATCAGCCATGGCAAGGTCCTGTAGAGGTGGTAAAAATCAAACGGCCACAGTGTGTATGGATACAGGCAGGACGTCGCTGTTGGTTTGTTCACCCCTCGCGCCTGAAGCCATATGTTCATCTCCAGATAGACGACTCATGCCCAAGTCCTGTTCGGCCAGTGTCTGGTGTGTCCGGCGAGCCGAGGCAGTCGGCCACGAAAGTTGTGCCTCAGAGAAAAAGTGTTGTGCCGTCCACTGAAGTCCGGGGAATCAGCAGAATCCGCCATGTGGGAAAGACTGCCGGCTGGAGCCAGGTCAAATTCTTCCAAAGAGTCCAGGGATGAGCCTACCCCTTCTAGGCTTTTGTGCAATGCCCCAATGTCCGAAGAGGTGCAAGATGCCGCCCAAGGCAGTGGACCGGCGTCAAGAACCTGGTCAAAATGTGCAAAATTTTGATATCGGAGATCCCATGTTGTGTAATTAATATCAGAGTCGTGTGTGGGGGAGGTGTGCATCGGGCTATGCCTTCGGCAATGTATTGGTAATTGTCGTTATCCATCGAGTTGGTTCGGACCACCTGCAGTGCGTTGTTGTGCTAACTGCATCGGGATCATGATCGTCGTACGTCGGGTTATTTAAAAAAAATAACTCCTCTCATTGCGGATTGTTGTTCTTCCCGTATCACGTAGTTGATTTTTAAAAAGTATTAGCCGGGACGACTATCTTTTTAATGGGGGGGGGGTGACTTAGAGATAGTGTGCTGACTAGCGACCAGAAGTGGAAATTGCGGGTGTGAGAACAGTATGGGCAGAACGAAAGACAGATACATGGGAGCGACCACAAGGGGGAATATCTGGGCCAAGGGTCAGAGAGGGGATCCATCTGGGAGTTCCCAGAACCAGCTGGAGAGTTTGAGAAAGGGGGCGTGGCCAGGGTTGAGCCACAGCCACGCTGGGAAGATATAAGCGAGCGAGGAAGTGGGTTCTGGGCTATCGTGAGGGGTCGGAGTCCTGGTCATTGTCGCTGTCATCTTCGTCGTCGCTGTCATCGCTTCGTCTTCATCGTCGCTAGATAGTCAGCCAGCTCTCTAGTCAAATGGGCGCCATAAAGCTAGACTGTTAGCGTTTTATTCCGTGCTACCGAGTCGTAGTCGTGTGAGTGTGAGGAAATAAAGGAGAAGCCTCTGCAGTTTATGTCTCCAGAGTCGTTCAACTACATACTTAACAATTCTAGATTTGAAGTTTTCGTGACTGCAAGGATCCATACTCTTTGGTTCTTTCGGTAAAGTCACGTAGGTAAAAAATTAATTAAAAATGAAACAAAAAATTAAAACAACTAAATAAACCACAACGTTTCAGAGGCAACACAAGCTTCCGTCATCAGGTGGAACAGCCACAGCAAAATTACTGTGGTGAGTAGAGACAGCTTTTTGTGACAAGAGATTATATAGGGTAAGAAGGGGGGAGGAGCCAGGGAGGATGGATTGGGACCCTGTTGACAACATGACAACAACCTCTGATAATTAATTGTCAACCAAATGTAAAGCTAACTTGATCGTTAAATTCAACCTCCTATCAAAGAAAAAACAGAACCACACATTAAAAAGTTAGATGTCAACAAAATTGTTATCAATCAGAGTAGCATCCCAATTTCTGACAATCTAAAATCGGTACAAGCTAAAGGGCTGAATTTCGCAGTTACCCCTAAACATACTCCAGTGGAGGATATGATCTCCCAGGTCGATGTAGCCCTCAAAGGCTTGGGACACATCCAAACAGATGTTGCTAGAGCTGAGATTGCCACTGTCCTCAAAAATGCTAAGAAACCCATTAGCAACATTAGCAAAAATGAGCGCTCTGAACTCGCAAATTTGAAAAAGAGGGATGACATAGTCATCCTCTCGGCCGACAAGGGAAATGCCACTGTGATCATGGATAAAACCACATACAACAACAAAATCCAGGACCTACTCAATGATAGCAGTTACTCCAAAATCAATAGAGATCCGATTAACAGTCTAACTACTAAAACTAACAAGATCATTACCAGTTCGACTTCCCAAATAAAACCAGTCAAACGGCTCTCCCTAAAACCCTCAGCTCCTAGACCACCCAGATTCTATGGTCTTCACAAGATCCATAAAGAAGGTACCCCACTGCGGCCCATCGTGTCCACGATCAACTCACCTACCTACAAACTAGCCCATTTTCTGTCAGATACTTTGCTTCCCTTTACTGGCAAGACCACTTCAGCAGTTCTTAATTCAACTCACTTGGTCTATCTAATTAAGGACATTTCACTGTCCCCTGATGATGTCCTCGTCAGCTTTGATGTGGTCTCTCTATTCACCAAGGTTCCAGTGCCTGACACCATAACAATAATTTAAGACTTAGTCCAACATGGATTGAACCCTGATATCCCTGCGCTGGTTAGGCATTGCCTCACCAACACGTACTTCACCTGGAATGGTACTTTCTTCAATCAAAATGAGGGTACCCCCATGGGTTACCCCTTGTCACCAGTGATAGCCAATGTTTTCATGGAGAAATTTCAAACAGACGCCATCCAGACATCCACCCTGTGTCCTTCCCTGTGGAAGAGATATGTGGATGACACTTTCGTCATTTGGCCACATGGCCTTCCAGCATTGAACCAATTTCTCGACCACATTAACTCCATACACCTATCCATCAAATTCACCATGGAAGTGGAGAAGGATGGCAAGCTAAAATTATTGGATGTTCTGTTTGAGAGGGAGTCCAATGGCTCTTTGGGACATTCTGTCTACAGGAAGGCCACCCACACAGACTCCTATCTGAAACCTGATTCCCACCACCGTCCGGCACAGAAGAATTCCCTCATCAAAACACTACACCATAGGGCCCACTGCATCTCTGACAAACACCACCTGGCCAATGAATTAGAACATGTACACCTGGCCCTTAAGATGAATGGATATTTGGACCGTACTATCCGCAGAGTTGTTTCTCCTACCATGGAGAAACAACTCTACCATGGAGAAACAACCCCCTGAGATTCCGATCAAAACCATCACGTTACCATACATAGCAGGCGTTACCAAAAAGGTTTCCAAAATTCTAAACAAACACAAGATCCAGGTCCGATTCAGTACAATACACAAAATACGTGATCTAATCCCATCCGTAAAGAATGTCATTCCTGACTTACAGTACCCTGGTGTCTACAAACTGAGTTGCATTTGTGGTGATTGTTATATTGGGGAAACGAAGCAACGTATCTGACCGCATTCACGAGCACAAGTCAGATTTGAAACACGATAGGACAAATTCTTCTGCCGTGGCTGATCATTGCTACCAAAGTACTCTGCAAGCCATCTGGATACCACCAAAGATTTGTCCATGAATCCATCCAGATATACAAACATAGTCGTAACTTCAACCAAGAGGATGGTTTAAAATTGAGCATTCATTGGAAGGATGTTATTAATCAAGTAAAACTTTAGCTGCTTTAGAGTTTATATTCATATCCATATCTCCGGTCTTTTACTCCCAGCCTTACACACTACCATCACTAGGAAATTTGACGTGCAACGTTTCAATCGTGCAAAATTGTCCCCCATCCCACTCTCCCCCGCCCCCCGCTGCCCCCCCCTAATCCGTTGTACATGAGTACCATGCCCAGGAGCTTCAATAATCTCCGTCCCCCAACACTCACCCCCCTCCCTACCCTGCATCCGTCCTCCCTGGCTCCTCCCCCCTTCTTACCATATATAATCGCTTGTCACAAATAGCTCTCTCTACTCACCACAGTATATTTTACTGTGGCTGTTCATCCTGATGACGGAAGCTTGTGTTGCCTCCGAAACGTCGTGATTTGATTTAGTTGTTTTCATTGTTTTTTTACTTTTTACCAACGTGACTTTATCGAAGGAACCAGAGTATACTTAACAATATTAAAACATTTAATTCCCACTCACAACCAACATCAGTGATGATAATCTGAATATGTCCTGGGCCTCTCCTAGGTCAACTCGGCCTCAAATGAGTACCTGGTGCGGTGTGTGTAAACATCGCTACTGTTGAGTCAAAGGCGACCTTCATAAACGCTGTGAAGGCAGGCTATACAGGGGATCGTTGTCGTGTATGTTTTGTGTGAGTGCGCTTACATGCCCCCTTGTGTGTGAAATTGTTGGGATCCATTATGCGCCTTCCGACAAACAAGCCAGCATCATCGGGAATCAAGGCAAGTGAAGTTAAAACTGATTTTTCTTTCTATTTACCAACATTTATTTGGTATGTTATGTATAATATAGTATTTATTACAGTATAAAATGCAAATGTTCAATATTTTGTATGAGTTTAACAATGTTTCCCTTTTAAAAACGTCTTATAAACCGTTCGACTTATGAACAGGTGATAAGTCGAGGGCTGCCCATATATTTGACAATATTAAAACATTTAATCCCCCTCACCACTTCCCCCACAACAACAGACGAACTTAATAAGAGCGCGTCCGAACCGATGCAATCTCTTGCGGATGGTTGGTGATTGGGATTTGGGGACCTCAATAATTTTTTCTGCACTGTCCATGTCACTCTGTACCATGGCTTTCATTTGTTCAGCATCGTGAGGCTTAGAGTCTGCCTTAACCGTGCTCTCGGACTCCAGGAGAGGGTTAACAGTGTCGTCTGCGTTTATAGGCAGAGACAATATGGAGCCCATGCTCGTCTCGGCTCCATTTTGGGTCGCCTCATCGACTGCCTCAATTGAAATATGAAATTCCTCAATATCCAGAGGCTTGATGTCCGCATCAATTCTGGTCTCCGACTCTGGGAGGGGGTCAGCAATTGATGCTGTCGAAGACACAGCAGTGTTCACATCTTCCACCTGAATGCTGCATTTTGTGGTGGATGTTGAGCTAGTGGCTGTAGGCATCTCCACATCCAAAATGGTTCCGGCGCTTAATACAACAGAAGCAGAAGCCAGGAAGGCGTCAGTCCTTGGCTCAATTAAGGGGACTGCAACGGCGGCTGGAGATGGAAGGAAAGTGGCAGTGGACACCTTAGTGGCCAAAATGGGAATTGCCACTCCGGAAGAGCTGCAGCAAACTGATTCGACTGGAATTTGGCCAGGAGAAGTAAGTTGTGGAATTGAGGGAAGGTGGCAAGGTGCTGGAGCCGGGATGAAGAAGTTGTTGGGGTCCGAATCCAGCCAGCATAATTGGTAGGGGTCCATTGTCTTGGAAGGGATGTTGTAGGGGTCCAGAATAGGGAAGGTCTTGGTTGCAGGAGCCAGATGGGAGTTGATCTTGCATGCTGGTGCCTGGTGAAGTCCAGGTGGTGGAGCTGGAGCTGCACTCATCCATGGGTGCTTGAGAGCACTTTTCAGAGTTAGACGGTCATTTGGGTTCCAGCTGAAAACAAAGAGACAAGTACCGATGAGAAGATCAGCAAAATATACATACCCAAATGACACATTATAGTGATACAATAAACTTACATCCACTTGATAAAGTATCTAAGGGTTTGCAGGTATGTGAATATAGGTATGGTAAGTCCACGCTCAAAGTGTGCGTACACAACGTGTTATCGCTAAAGTAAAGTTCTTCCATTCGGGAACGGGCTTTCTGAGCGGTTCATGACAAACAACTTTATTCAGCTGCATGGCTGAGCAGTATAGGAATTCTAGGTATATGCGCGGAATAATATAATGATATAGTACGTGGTGGCGTACCCTCATCACAGTTTTTTTTCTCGCCATGGGATGACTGCAAGCTAATTTTATAGTGAAAATGTGCAAATGTGCATGGTTTTTATTTGTTTATCTCTGTAATGTGTAAACGGTAATTCCTCACTAAATGCATTTTTTCTTAATACAGAACATCTACTAGCGCGTTAAATGAGGATACAGTACTGCATTTGCCCTTTCATTCTTTACCTAGTTTCTTCTGCAGAGATATGCAAGATAGCTGTACATTGCAAAGGGGATGCATATTCCCTTGTGATATAGAAATTGACTGGAATTTTGTTACAGTTGAGGGAAACTTAAAGAGTGGGACACTCACCATAGGATGGAGCTGATGAAGTCCAGGAACAATGGGTCTCTCGTTTTCAGAAACTTCTTGAGTCGGCAACACTTAGGGGTCTCCTGCAGACATTCCTTGGTCAGTTGCCCAAAGAAGTCTGCAGTGGGTACAATCGCAAACGATGTCATGCATTAAAATATTATTAATGTGCACAAGGCTGTGATGTACAACGAAGGCTGTGATGTACAACGAAGGCTGTGAAGGACGTGGGGAAACAACCCAACTTTCACGTCATTGTGCAGCCAGACGAGTGATGTTATAACACCTAATCGCATATTAAAATTAAAATTTGCAGTACTCACTGAAATACCGAGGACCGTCTGGTGCAGCGTGCAGCATCTCAAAGGGTGGTGTTCCCACAATCTGAAAATAAACGATACATTTGCTCTTATGTCACTGGCGAGTTAAGAGGCGTTTTCTGTACGTACTTACATACATGGTGTGTATCCTATTGATTGAATTATTCATTATTGAGTAATCACTTGATTTCACGTAATATGAAGCTGTTTAAAATTGAATTTGTACTCAAAGTCAAATGAGCATTGAGGCAGTGATCATAGCCTGGCTGCAGCCCTGAGTCAGTGGTAAAACTCCATTCATACGTCACAGGTGAATATATCTCTATGACAACCAATGTCGACTTCCCTAAAAAGTAGTACTCATTTTATCAACACTGTAGGGCTGAATAAACCCCAACCAGATTTGAACCCACAATCTTTCGCTAATAAATATACAAAATTATACAATTAATGTTACCTTTGTGAGGCCAGCGATCGCCTGAATCTTGCTGCTTATTGACATCAGTCGTTTGCCGACAGATATCTCAGCTAGTATGCACCCGGCAGCCCACATGTCAATTGATGTTCCAAACGGCTGGCCCAGCAAGACTTCGGGAGCGTTGTATCCGTGCGTCCCAAAGGAATAACCGGCTGGAGAAAAATAAAAAAATACAATATTGCTTAGGTGGCCTGTAGGAGTCATAGTTTCACTAAAAGAATCCCCAATGTGTTCGCACCCTGTCCTGCATGATATGTGATAGTTTTCAAGTTTCAAGTTTTCATTTATTAGGTATAGCCCTGTGAGCCATGCGGCTCTTAAGTCGGGTGCAACCGCAACAAACAAAATATGACAGGACGTGATTTTACACGGAAGTGGACATTCCCAATGCACGGTTGTGAATTGGAGGTTCTAAGGAGTTGTGAGCATTCCCTTAATACCTCGTGTGGAGCTACCATGCACAGGCATCACTGCGTGAGCTCTTGTGATATCTGCTATATTAATTTCACATCAGCATCGTTCACGCAATTTGCATGAACGACGATATATAAAACACAAAATTATTCCAGATAACAGGATCTGTAGGAATATTTAGAAATGCGATGATGTGTATAAATGTATATAAAGTGTAACTTACGAAATTCAGATTCAAAAAAACTTCCTCCGAAGTCGGCCAATCGGATGGCTGCCGTGTGGTGATCTTTCACCAAGATGTTTTCCTGAAAAAATTAAGAAAACGGATGCATTATTTGTATTGTATTTAACCAAATGAGAGTCCATTAAGATGATTCCTGTCTGTATGGAAGAATGGCGTTCATTTTGTGCACTGTACATCTAACGTTATAAGTGTAAATGAATTATTTCTCGAGTCGGAAGCAGGGGGATCAAAAATTATCGTAAAGATGATCCAATACAACATCTTGTACTGAAGTTGGTCATGAAAACAAAACACTTATAATGGGAAGAATTGACATGGCGACTCTTCTCATCGGCGCGAACCGAGTTGTTCCGCAATTCAGGATGGTAAAAAAAGAAAAACCTGAATAATTACGTACAAGAATGAAAATAGGGTCACGGATAATTGGTGTTTCTGTGGACTCTACAGCTGCCATGGATAATGGGAGTCATAGGTAATATGATCACGGATAAGAGCTCTTCTGTATGAGGCAGCTGTGATGGGAATTCAACTGGCCACCACGTGGCAAAGAGCTACAGGTGCATGAGGCGCATACACTGCTCGATATGTTTAAAAGATCACCGTAAAGGTGCAGGCCTGCAATTATTTGCTCACCCCTCTACTTCCAGAAAGGCCTCCATCATTGAGTAGGTCGAGAGAGCTACTTAAATGGTTTTGGGATACTCGTATACACAGCCAAATGTCTCAAAAGTGGTCGGAGTACCCACACTTTACGCCACCACTTGTGACGTTGTGATGAACTGTGTTGTACTTATTTATACTTCTGGGTGTATAGAGGTGGTGGGTGGGTGGGTGGTTGGAGAGTTGGGATTTCAGAACCTGTCCACTGTTGCAATTGCCAAGCCGGGAGATCAAATTGAATTGATTCCCTCTGGGTTTAAAGTCTAGTGTGCTACCCATGACACCATGGCAGCGTCCCTTAGACCTGCTTAATTCCTCTAAAAGAAATGTAATGATAAACCCTTACCAGCTTGAGGTCCCCATGGACTACGCCGTTCTTCTTCAGGAAGGCCAGCACTTCCATCAGGGATCGGGCGTATCTCTTGACGGAGGACAGAGTAAATGCTCCGTTCGATTTCACCACGTCTAAGAGGCTGCCCGCGCTGACAACGGAAAACGCACAACACAGAGTGCAGGATGGTTAATTAAACACAGCATCAAGCACAAAGGCACCAGCACATCCACACATGCACGGCAAGTCCTAGAACACTAAAGGTGAGGTAAGACATTCGAGGTGTAACAATGCATGGAATACGTGCTGACTGCAGATAGTTGTTTTCTTTTTTGCAAACTGGTTACGAAATGGTTAATGCATCTGCTTCTTAACAATTCAGTGTAGCATAGCTAAGGATTGAGCACTGATCGAGATGAAGCAGCTGCCAAGCTTGTAGTTTTACACATCCTGTAAGTGTCACGCTTGTAATGGACTTAGTGTTCTTACTTGATGTAGTCCAACACGAGATAATGGTAATCTCCCACGACGAAGTTTTCCTCAAGCCGGATGATGCTTTCGTGTCTCAACATCTTGAGGAAGCCAGCCTCGTTATATCCTTCCGCGTCCGTGACGCTGCGTGAAGAAATACAAACACTTTTGAGAATGTCGAAAATAGGATCATCATTAAAATAGAATGCTTCATGTCGAGGTAGGCACACGTGAGTTTGTGTTGCAGGAAAACTTTTCAGTGAAGATTGTGATGCACAATCATGACTTGGTCTCTCACCTTAATGTGGAGTCAATCATCTTGAGGGCCATCTCCTTGTGGTTCCTGTGGTCCCAGCATCTGAACACCTGGCCAAATGTTCCTTCACCCAGTTTTTCCAAAACCGCATAGCGATTGTTGAGGAGATTTGTCGCCATCTGGTCAAGAGGGAGTGGTGCAGAAGAGTGCAAGCAATCAGTACAAGTGGCCGTTTTGACAGTAGTTTCCTAACTCCTCATTACTCTTTAAATTGAAATTAGTTTCAATAAAAAAATCCACATGGGGTTAACTCAACCCGGCATGCCCCTTGGGTTCATTAAATAGGTTCGACTTTTTCAGTCGCTCAAACGGTGCTGGACAATTGTTGCACCCAGTCTCTTCAAATGTAAGTAAGTACAGCCCTGCAATTGCTTGCTCATACAGCTTATGGTGAAAGGGCCTCCACGAGAAGGATCTCTATAGAGTAGTCTATCTGCTCTTTCCCCCTAATGAGACGTATTGATAGAGGTGGGAGTCGCCACACTCGACCACATCACACACGACTTGCTGCCAAACTACCACCTGTGGTGTAACATTTTCACTTCTGGGTGAACATTAAATACACCCAAGAGGAGTACATCCGTGGAGATGGAGCAATGAAATCAGCTCGTTTTTAGATACTAGATGGATTGTTGCATCAAAGGACTTGTGGGAGATGGTAAAGGCTTATCAGGCCTTCATCCACCAATGAATTGATCATGTTTGATGATAGCCTTTATTTCCTGCTTGCATACATTCAGCAAGTTCACAACATTTCTCTCCCTTATCTACTCCTCTCATATCGCTAAATAGGTATCTTAAGTTTGGATATTTTGTGAACTCTCTTTTATAGTTATTTCTTGCCTATATATCTCATTCATACTATGTCTCTTGGCTACAACTCCTTACACCTCTAAATCTTATTTGTATCTAGTTTTATCTAATTGTACGACTTAATTTTGTCCGTATCTCATATCATATCCCTACATGTCTTTGTCTTGTTTGTGTCCTAATTTCATCTCTCTGCATCACCTATGTAGGTGTGATACACACGTGATAAAGCTAAATCACAGGCATAGGTATGCAGTACAGACAGGAAAAAGAGCTTCATAGCTCACCGGATTTCTCCAGCATAAATAAAGATTCTGATATCTTTGATTTGAAGCTTTCGTTACTGCAGGAATCCATACTCTCTGGTTCTTTCGGTAAAAGTCATGTAGATAGTAAAAAAAATAATGAAAGAAATCACGACGTTTCGGTCGCAACACAAGCGGCCGTCTTCAGGTGAGAAAAATTATCTGCTGTTGTGGTTTTATATAGGCACGGGGAGGAGGAGTTTGGCTGTAGAGAGGGGGAGGGTTTGTGGTGTGCATGGACGTGTAGGGCTGTAGAAATTAGCAAGTAAATTGACTTGTAGTCATCGGACAACAAGACACACGGGTGGGTGAGTGAAAATCAGAGAAGATGGATTCAGATTGAGCAATCATTGGAAGGATGTGATCAACTACGTTATATTTTAACTGCTATGATTTTCACTCACCCACCCGTGTGTCTTGTTGTCCGATTACTGCAAGTCAATTTACTTGCTAATTTCTCCAGCCCCACCCGTCCATGCACACCACAAACCCTCCCCCTCTCCCCTGTGAACCTCTACAGCCGAACTCCTCCTCCCCCCCCCCCCCCCCCGTGCCTAACCCCTACAGCCAAACTCCCCCCCCCCCGTGCCTAACCCCTACAGGCAAACTCCCCCCCCCCCGTGCCTAACCCTACAGGCAAACCCCCCCCCCCCCGTGCCTAACCCTACAGCCAAACTCCCCCCCCCCGTGCCTAACCCTACAGGCAAACTCCCCCCCCCCCGTGCCTAACCCCTGGTAGGAACATTGGAATATTGCGCAATTGTATTACACGGACGGACACATGAATCTATTGCAGGCTGGTACACTCAGTTTACAACTTCGTTCCTACCAGTATAAAATAGATTCTTACCTTGCGTTGAGAAAAACAAAAATATCTTGAAGTTTGGAGACGCGATTCTGCTGCTCGCGGCCGTCGTGGGAGCCCAATCGCGTAGAAGTGAAGTCGCCCCGCCCACGTAATGACGCTACGCTGCCCAGCCCCTCCCCCTTCCGGCGTAGCCACGCCCCCTCCAAACTGTGGCCCCGCCCTCCCACGCCACTCTCCCAACACGGCCCCGCCCCTATGTCTCTCCCACTGTCACGGCTTCTGTACATAGACGCCCGCGTTCTGTATAAATATATTTCCCCAACTCTGTACATTTGTAAATATATACACGGAGTGAAACATTTCTGAACATCGATTTTAATGTATTTAATTCAGTGAATGCAGTGTGAACTGAAATATAGCTTTTGTGTTATGGTCGAAACGTGAGAATTTTTATTGTTTTATATATATTTTATTATTTTATTGTTTCCCTTCAACGTGACTTTACCGAAAGAGCTAAGATTATGAAATATAGCTATTAATATGTATATCCCTGCTAACAGCGTCAGTTATATTTTAAAAATATGTAATGATAATATAACTTTTTTGCGAATGTTTTTATTATTGTGTTAGAGTTATACCAGCGATAATTGATCGAAATTATATGCGATATGAAGAAGGGCCATTTCGCAGACTATCCGTTTTCCTTTTCAGCGGTGTTAATGGCGAGTGTGTTGAGTTTTGTTTCGTGTTCGTTTTTGTTTGGCTGTTTTTGCTATAATTTCTATTTTCTGCACCGTTGTACATGTACATGTTTTCACTCTATCGCTTTTGTCATGTTGGTGACCCAGGTCTTGCGCTCTTCTCACCTGGTGAGCCTAAACGTCAAACCCAATCAACGAATCGTTCATTCTTTACACATCGATAGACACCCCTGTATCTTGTTCAACTTTTCCATACCTTAATTTTGTAACCTAATTACGATCCAAACTTGATTTGAAGCTTTCATGACTGCAGGAATGACTCTTTGGTTCTTTCGGTAAAGTCACGTAGAAAGAAAATAAAATAAACAATAGAATGACATTTCGAGTCCTATTCGGCCGTCTGAAATGCTTTCTTTACGATATTAGGAAACCACTGGTGATATGCACTTTTAAATCTAGATTAAAAACTAACTTATAAAAAAATTGTGTTTAGTTTGTCCTTCCCCCGCATCTCCAATTAGCACGGTTGAATGCAGACGGTGCGAAATAAGTTCAACAACAACCTCCATTCGTCACTCCGTGGCGGTGACATCACCACGGTGATTATGCCAGGCGAAGTGCACTTTAAAGTGAGGCGACTGGCCGATTGCACCACCTGTGCACCCAACTGTGCCCACCTACTATGTTTAGCCACCTGGCGCTTGCTCGGGTTTGTGAGCGTCGCTCCATAGCCCTCCGTTCATGCTGAAGGGCGACTGCCTCCAACTACCCAGTAGCGTCCTTCACAAGCCTCCTCCACAGAGGCCGATCTTGACACCGCTGGTACCAGTCATCGGAAAGCACACTTAGCTCTACATCCTCTTGTACCACATGATTACATCTCTTCTCGAGCCCCTGCCACGTCCATTTGGCCCCCTCTATCTGGCTAAACAAAAGCTATTTAGGCATGCGGTGGCTGTACATGCAGGCTCTATAACCCAGCCAACGCAGCCTTGCCTGCCGGAGCTCACCGATTAACTTTGTCGAGCTCTTTCAAGGATTTGTGAGGTCCTCACACAATCCAGCCTGGCTAAACCCAGGATGGATCGTAGGCATGCCAGCCTGAATGTGTCTTACTGGCGAAGATGTTCCATTGGGGGGGGGGGGGGTCCGCTTTTCCGCAAGAATACAGGGCATGACGGTGGCCGTGAATACCCGAGGCTTCATGTGGAGCAACAGACCAGGAAGCTTCCACACAGCTTTACCCAGCCGATGAACAGATGCCACTCGACTGATTCGGAGTGAGACTTTGCTATCAAATCGGAGCTGGTCATAAGCACACTGCCCAGGTATGGAAAACTCTCCACTCTCTCGACAACTGCCCCATCACCAATCGGGAGTTGAGGGGGTGGAGTGTTTGATGGCACAAAATACCCAGCCAGGTGCTTAGTTTTGGTGGGGCTGATGGTAAGTTTATAGCACGCTCCAGGTCTAGCAGCAGCGCTTCCAACTTCTTCTAAGTGAACAGCAATCACTAGATCATCAGCATAATGATTGTGAGCAGTCAGGGACTCCAAAAGCATGAAGAAAAAAGTTCAACATTCATTACCACTCCCCACCTTAAACACCTACACACACAGCGACAAAAGACACGTTTGACAAAGTCCCTCCTGCAGGAGAGAAGGCTTAAAAACGTGAAACCAAATTTATTTTTACATCATTTCTTTGCGGTCTACTTGTCAGCACCACAACATCCATGTGGGAACAAGTCATTAAACTGGTAATGCAGGGGGTGCAGGGTTATCAAAAAAGCTTGCGCTTATGTGTGCACATGTGAGTGCTAACATCTATGTTCATGTGATTCTGTTAGAGTGCATGGGCATTGCACGTGTGAAAACTTATTATTTACACGCGCAGGACATGAGTTTCTCATTATTTGATGGAAAGTATTAAAGCTGGTTTATCACTCATTTTGCTGGTGATGCTCAATGTAGCTAGCTGTAGCTGGTATTATCAGCTGTTAATGATAATGTGAGATGATGTTGGTGACACTGGGTGTGTTTTGGGGTGTTGCCGTTGAGTCTGGGTGTTACTGGCCACACAGGGTACTTGTATCCGTGTGTTGTTAACGTCGCAGTTACAGGAGACCCTGTGTGACTCGAGCAGTTGGTATAAACTACGCGTCTTATTTGTACTCTGGTAGACTTTAGGAGTTGCTGTGAACTGTGTTGTTAGAATTTACTGGCCGAACAGATGTCGCTATCAACTCCCATGTATTGTTAGATACTCCAGTTGACTCGGTGTTGCTGTTAACTGCGTGTTGTTCGAATTCGCCAGTTGATCCTGGATGTTGCTGTTAATTGCGTTTGTTGTTGATGTCGCCTCGTATCAATGGGAGACGTTTGTTGTCCGCCCTGCACCAATGCCAGTTCACTCCCCTCCAGGACTCTCACCGCCTCTCTTTACATCTTCATTTTTTCGGCCACGCCTGCCGGAAGCCTCCCCTGCATCACGGAGAAGTGAGCAACCGCGGGTCGCACTGGGATGAAAAGTGGAACACTCCCGACCCACATGCCGGCCGCTCAATATAGGACCACAGAGCTTGAGCAATTGTTGGCACTGGTTCTGGCTATTTACCCCGCTTGTCTGTGTATTATCATGCCTCCACGCGAAAACTGCATGTGTTACAAATTCTACCACGTTTATAGATGGAATTTTCATGCAAGATGCTAAATACATGCAGAATATTATTATTTTTAAGATGTGGAGGGACACACACACATGGAAATGCAAGCATCAGGATTTGAGGACACAGATAGTGACCAGTGAATAAATTAAGAGAACAGCCGCCATTGAGTGATGTGACCGTAGCAGCTGTGCCAGGCTAGGTGCATTTTGAGATTATGGAACACAAAATCACCCACATGGAGATATGCAGACATGTGCTTGGCACAGAGGCACATGAAAACGAATGGTTCTTCAGAAATATTATCTGGCGGGCTACAAAAAGTTAGCGATGTAATATCACGTGCCACGCGTACATGTTACGTCACATGACTTATTTACGTCATGTCAGCTATGTGACAGCTAATCACCATAGTTTGTCTCCAACTCTCATCCCTATCTCTTGCATATCACTTTTCATCTCACTAACCTGTATCTACAGGTTTCCACAGTTGATTCAGGTTTGGTTTGTGCGATTTCACGTATATGCGACTTACCTATTTCTCCACAAAATTCGCTACATGTCTTTTGAACTCACTCTATATGCCACTTTGCGGTCAGATGTGACACAACATTGCATGTGTACGTATATACTACTCGGCAGGACGCTGTCTTGTGCGGTTTTACTTTGTGTGCCCTTTTTTTTGGAACGTATCCACCGCATAAAGTGAGGGAAACCTGTATTTATACCTCGGCAGGCCACTACAAAAGCCTTCACGGGCCAGATGTGCCAGTGGGAGAACCCTGTGTGATGACATGTGCTATAACGCATCGGTGACACACCGACACGCATGGTAACAATGCTACAGGGGGGCACGTGAAGACACAAGCAGACACGAAGTACCACTGACACAAAGCAACACTGTTGACACCGTTGACACTGAGACACACAAAGGCAAGCAGATGCATGTGCAGACACAAAGGCATACGTATACACAGGAACACACGTGAAAATGCACGGAACCGTGATCTATGATCTAAAGGAAGACGCAGCATGCGTAGTGACACGGAGGGACATGGGGACATGCGGGGAACTAACCGAGAGAAGGTGGGACATTACAGAGACGTGTGGGTACACATTTAGACATGCGGCGACCCACAGGGACACACAAGGACACGTGGGGTAAACATTTAGATATGCAAGGTCCGACGCGGACACAAAAGACACGTGAATGCACGTAGGGCGACGTAGGTGATGGGAGAGGGATCTCCAACCGGCCACTGTGTCCCTGCATGTACGTCATGCCCCGTGCCGATCCTCTGAAGACTGTACGACCACCTTGCCCCCGCCCGCACAACTTATGCTGCACAAACACACAACGAATACACGCAAATGTGTACTCAACATCAAACACACACCACACAATGTGCATTCATGCGCACAACAGACACCACGCACACGACACAAAAAGCACGCGGAGCACAAAGATTCAACACACTGCGCAATGCACTACACGACGTGTATCGTGGTAATGGTGGTGGGAATGAAGATGATGTTGACAGTGGTACCAATGAATGTGGTTATGATGGTGGTGACGGCATTAATGATGGTGTTAATGACGTTAAAGGTGAAGGCAACACTGGTTACAGAGATGATGGTAATGGTGTTGATGGTGACGGTAACGGTGATGGTGATGAATATGGTGGTTATGACAGTGATCATGGTAGCGGTGATGGTGTTAAAAGTAGTGGAGATAATACTTTAGTTGTAGGGGTGATGGTTGTGTTATTGATGGTGATGGTGATGACAATGATAGTGGTGATGATGGTGATGAATATGGGAGTTATGATAGTGATGTTGGTAGCAGTGATGGTCATGATGGTGATGATGGTAGCTGTAATGGTGTTGATGGTAGTGGTGATGGTGATAAAACTGTAATATTAGGGGTGGTGATGGTGTGATGACAATGGTAGTGGTGGTTATGATGGCGACGATGATGATAGCGGTGATGTTAAGTACGTACGCACCTTGTCCTGCCGAGTCGTGTGTCTGTTCTGATCTCTTCCTCGAGAGCACCCGGCTGGAACAGGGAACAACTCGCTCACTCGCCCACTCAAACTCGCTCACATTGACCTTCACATAACCACCCTCACACATTGACCTTACCTGTGAAGATGTGTGTGTGTGCGTATCTGTGAAGATGTGCGTTTTTCCCACAATGATGTACATGTGCGCGTGTCTGTGTACCTGTGAAGATGTGGATGTGCACGTATGCACTTGTGAAGATGTGTGTGTACCTGTGAAGATGTGAGCGTCGGCCTCCGTGTACTCATGGGGGGTGAAGTCATCTGGCACGAGTGGTGGCGCTGGCAATGAGTCCGTGTCCGCGCGCTGCCTTTTCCCTCCGACCTCCGTGACCTCGGCTGCCCCCGGTGCCTCTCTACGTGTGGCACCCTGCCCATGGAAAGGGGTAAGGGAGAGGCCGAATGAGAGAGAATGAAGGCAACACAGTGGGAGGGGGTGGGGAGGGGAGAGCGGCAGTGGGGAGGTATTCTGGTTTGTGTCGGATTTTTGTCTTTTCCCCCAATGTTATCCCCACGATGCTACCAGCATCAAGTCACGAGTCACAGGATAGGGTATCGATTCGTTAACCCTCGTCGAGTTATCACCAGCGCACCAGGGAAAGAAAAAACAGTTTATTTCATTATTATTTACTCCTTACCTTTCTTATGCGATTCCCTGTGCACTTTATTTTTCATGCGGTTGCAATTTATTTTGCTCAGTCGGTGTAAGCCGCCGAGTTCGCGACGGGTTTCTTTTTACATTTTTATTGCTCTATGCCCATGTACCATTCCCATTCCGCTGTGATGCGCACCGATGCCCACTTTATTGACGGCAAAAATTTGCACGCCACGACGTAATTCGCTGAAACACATGCAGAATGTTCACAAGAATAACGCATCTGAATTCGTATGCAATTTTGTAAGCAATGTCTACCCCAACACAGGCTGGTGTTCAGATGGAATGGGAAAGGGCAGCAGTGAGTGGGGAGGGGGTGGGTGGGTGGGGACTTAAGGGCACCAGGAGGGGCCGGGTCCCACGAAGCCCAGTCACAAACGCAAGGCCCGGGGGTGCAGGTCCTGCAACAGGTTCCCAGTTCATACTCTTTGGTTCTATTCGGTAAAGTCACGTAGGTAAAAAATAAAACAACAAAAATCACGACGTTTCGGCCACAACACAAGCGGTCGAAACGTCGAGTTTTTTGTTGTTTAATTTTTTACCTACGTGACTTTACCGAATAGAACCAAAGAGTATGGATCCTTGCAGTCACGAAAGCTTCAAATCTAGGTTCCCAGTTCCCCCATTGGCCGTGGAAACGCCGGAGCGCGAGTGAGCGGGGCGCACCTGTTTCTGCTCTCGCACAGTCGGTACGGCGACCGGCTCCTCTTGAGGGCGCTCCACCTTCATCTTCTTCTCCGCTGCAGACACGGGGATCCGTCACTCATGGCGCGTGCGTGCAGTAGTGTGCTGGTTAATGCACTGCAAACCCAGTGAGACCTGATTTCAATTCCCGCTTCCGATCAACAGCAATGGCAAATATTTGATCAAGTCCTGGGTCTCCCCGAGGTCGACGGAGCCTTAAATGAGTACCGGGCACGATGTGTAATCATCAGTGCTGGGGAAACAAAGGCAGCCGAGCCTGGTGTTGACTACCCACCCCTCGTGTAATCCTGGATCTTCAGAGATGCTTGCTAACAGCACTTGCCCCAAGTCTGTTAAAGGTGATACGATTTTTCTTTTTGTCGTGTTTGTGAGCAACGCCTTGACTTCTGTACGTGTCTGCATGTGTGTGTGTGTGTGCACATGCAAGTGTTTTGCGACTGCTGGATTAGTGCATGTCTCTGTGTTCATGGTGTGTGTGTGTGTGCCTTCACCGTGTTTGGCTTTTGCAGGCTGTGCAGAGCTCTTCTTTGGTTTCTCTGGCGCTTTCATCAGTTTCCAGCGACTACAGATCTACAGAGACGGGTGAGATAGCACTCAACGGGTTCTCATCACTCACTCAGTCAACAACTTAAACACTCATTCACTTACTCAGCCACTCAGGTACTCGTTCAACGATCCAACCACTCATGCACTCAACTACACTCTCTCACCTACCCAAGCACTCACTCAACCATTCATTCACCCACTCATCTGCTCAAACATGCACTCAAATAACCACAATCACCAAACCACTAAAATTCCTCACTCAGAACCCATCCGCACGTGTGCACAAGTGGTTTGTGAAATGGAATGATGGAGATAATGATGATGGAGATGATGATGTGAGCAAGATGTTAGCACACAACATCCACGTGTTACCTCAAACACTTTTGAGTTGGGATCCAATTTCTTTTCTTGAAATGGCAGAGATTTCCCATCACTGGATGGTAGATACTGCAAGCACAAGCACATGAACAGATGCACAAGCGAACTAGCACACACGCGCAAGGAAACAAACAAACGACCCTGTGCATGTCCTATTTTATTTTCAATCACTTCCTCAAGTCCCCACGTCTTCATGTTTCCAGAATTTCTGCGTCAATGAAGACCGTTTTATCCAAATCCTAAGTGACCCCGTGTCACGTGTGACCCTGTGCTAATATTGTGTCTCTATGCCTCCTATCTGTCTCTCATTTACCATGCCTCCTGTGTGTTCCCCACGTCCCTAAGTCGCTTGTATCGCTGCATTGTCTTGGTGTCCTTGTAATTCCCGTTTCTCAAAGTCCATGTATCTCCTTGGCACTCAACTACCCCTGTGCCTCCACATGTCCCTGTCTCCCCATGTCTCACCATGCCAAAGGGGTTGACGAACGTCTGCAGGACACACGCTGCCTTCATCTGGGACGTGGAGCTCTGAGCAGTGCGAGCCTCGTTCTGCTGCTCTTCGCTGTCCTGCACACCACAGCAGAGCGCAGAGCACTACAGCACATCGCAGCGCACTACAACAACATGACAGCAATTTCAGCACAGCTCAGAATGTGACAACACACAAGAGAACGCACAGAACGCCCCAGCACATGATGGCTAACACAGCAAATACAGCACGGTACAGAAAGCTACAGCACACGAGATCACACACACAGTGCTTTCGCCAGCGGTGTGGGAGATGAGACATGGGTTGGTTGTGGTCGTGTGAGGATGGTGGGCTCACGTCAATCAGGGTGAGGACCGGGCGCGTGGCAGGCACCGCCCTCCGTGCTCCCTCCACTGCACCACACAAAGACAAAAGTCAAAGATCCTCAATATAGCCTTGAAAAGACTATCAGGGCAAGTGCTGTTAGCGAGCATCTACGAAGGTCAGCACAGAACACGAAGGGGATAGGAGGACCAACACTACACCCAGCCACCTTTGTCTCCCCAGTGCTGATGCTTTACACGCACCGAGTACTCATTTAAGGCTGAATTCATCTAAGGGAGCCCCAGGACCGGTTTAGATATTCGTCACCGGTGTTGGCCATAAGCAGCAATCGAACTTGGGTTGCCAGGTTAATAGTGCAGCACGCTAACCAGCTAAACTACTGCTGTTCGTCGTGACCGGGAATGGAACTTAGGCCATCAGGGTCGTGCCACTACACACTAACACTGCACAACCGTTCTCTAGTGACATACAGACATACGCTAGCACAGAAGATGCACAGAGATACAGACTGAAGAACACACACGTGAACACACACACCCACACACGCGCAATAATATACAGGGCCACACACCTGTTGCAACCGCTGACACACAAGACATACGCATGCAGACAGGCAAATAAAGACACGTTAACAGAGACACAGGAATGAATACACACACATATGAATGGAAATGCACGCAATTGAACACAGACATAGACACAAAGATAGTGAAATAAATAATACGCACATACACGCAGCAGCCAAAGAAGGGTCATTGCTTAAAAATCACCTATTATGTAAGTTTTACTTTTAGGACAATGTTACTGAAAAGTATTTTGTTATTTTTGCTTGTGCCCCACTGTAAATGCAGTCAGGACATTATTTGTTATGTCACTAAATTATGTTTAATTTGTACACAGAACATGGCAATTATTTGTATGATTACTACTCAAATTATGAGTGTGATATTAAAAAACAGCACAGTATTTTTTTCATGTCAATATAATGAAATCTACTCGTGACAGGCTAGGTGTACACATCACTGTCACGAATAAAAAAATATAATCCATATCATGAGCTTTGCCGATATAACCAGCACAACTAAGTGTGAGCTACCTTCAGTACCGTGCCTTGTGATTGGCTGCCTGTCGTCCAATGATAAGCCATCGTGAGGACAGAAGAGAGGATTTTCCAATCGCTGTCAAAACACAGAAGAAAATTGATTGAACAATCAGTGCCACACTAGGGTGGGCATACAAATGATACCATTAATGTCACCTTTGGGGGATTGAAACATCTAGAATGTACTTTCAGGGTCAGGCCATGAACCAACAATCACACAGGGGTGTCAACCTACACAACAATCGGAACATTATTCACACTCTAAGGACGGACATGAACTGAGCTCCTCATTGTCACGACGGTTTGGGGACGTGGAATTTAAAAAAAGAACCACAAATGAGAGTTCTGTGCCGAATGAGAAAATGAGATGTAGAGTTGATAATCGCAAGTAAAGAGGGAATTTGTGTGATGAGTTTTGGTCTCTGGTCACCTCTGTCCGGGTGATGAATATTCTCGATGGAGCCTTGATGGGCGTTTCGCTCTGCGGGAACAGCAGCAAAGATTATTAAACAAACGCAACCTTTACTGCAACGAGTCATTATTTTTGCAGTCACTTGTGCCTAGTTGTGACCATCAACTCGCTACATTTGTGAACGTCGTTTAACCACGGGTGGCTGAAACTCCCAAGATCCAAAACCTAGGATCTTAGCCGGGTGGTGTTGGTGGCAAAGTCCTGTAACCCAGCACTATGGAGGCAACAAGGGTGGGTGGATCACACAAATGTTGTTAAACTCCCTTCCCATTGCTTTTCAGGTGTCATAGCATGGCCTGCTAGAAGGGGGTACAGCAAAGGTTGACTTCATCTATTCGTTCTGTATGGGATTGACTGTTGCCTCCTCGCATGTGTGGGTTTTCTCCAGGAACTCCGGTTCCCTCCCATATGTAAACACTCATTAATTGGTTGATAACACCTTCATATATAGACGACCACAAAGTTTGGGGGGAAATTTGGCACAGGCTCACCTCCTGGTAGCCTTTCCCGCTCGTCTGTGGTTCCTCCTCACGCCTCTGAGTCGTTCTCTCGCTTCGAGTGAGCGAATAATGTGCAGTGTCACAAGTTAAAAAAAAATATTATTGAAGCAGTGCCGGATCATTGTGTTTGACCCAGTATTGGCCCCAGGAGCCACCCAGTCACCACCTATATTAAATCCATACTCTTTGGTTCTTTCGGTAAAGTCAGGTAGGTAGAAAAACAATAGATCACGACGTTTCGATCGCAACACAAGCAATCGTCATCAGGTGGGACAACCACACCAACTGCTGTCTTCAGCAGTTGGTGAGGTTGTCCCACTGCTGTCTTCAGCAGTTGGTGTGGTTGTCCCACCTGATGACGATTACTTGTGTTGCGATCGAAACGTCGTGATCTATTATTTTGATACCTACGTGGCTTTACCGAAAGAACCAAAGAGTATGGATTCCTGCAGTCACGAAAGCTTCAAATCAAGATTATATTAAATGTTTTATTATATTTATTTATGAACATTCTGCCTCTGACCACTCGCTATCCCTCTCTCCCTATAACTTTCAGTCTCTGTCTCCCACTCTCTTTTGTCTCTGTTCTCGTTCTCCGACTCTCTTGCCCTATCTATCCTTCATCCGTATCTCAACCCTGGCCGTCCATTATGAACCCCTCGCTGCTCCACCGAGCCGCCTCCGCTTCTGCGCTCACCTTGATGAGCGGGACGAGGCGTGCCTGCTTGATGAGCTGCCACAGCTCATTGGCGTTCTGCCTCACGAGGGGCGGCACCGGATTGCAGCACGCGAGCACGCCCTGCAGCTCCCTGCGTCGGCAACGGCGATGTCAACATGTTAGAGCAGCGACACACGTCACAACACAACGCCAGAGCAATGCAACATCACGGCAAAACCACGTCACAGCAACAACACCATCTCACAGAAACAGCACAACGTTACAACAAGCCAGCACTCCCCCTCTGTCTTGCATCAAACAGCAATGGCGTGGACTAGGGTGCATATAGCCGTTGATACTGGCAAAAGCATAGCCGTTCAAGATGGCGTACATATATCCTATTCATGCTGGTGTACATACGTATATTGTTCATTCTGGCGTATGTGCGTATAGGCAGCTCAGGAAAGTCTATGGATGTATAGCCTAATAAAGTATTACAGCTTTCGTGACTGCATAAAATTACTCATTGGTTTTTTTCGGTAAAGTCACGTATGTAGAAATACAATAAATAATATGATAATATAATTTTATTGTATTTCTACATATGTGACTTTACCGAAAAAAACAATGAGTATGTATAGACTGTTCATCCTGGCGTACGTATGTATATTGTGTTCAGGCTGGCATACGTACGTAAAGCCTGTCTTGTCTGGCGTACGTATATATAGCCTGGTCATTATCAGGATCATACTAACCAATGCTATTACCACAATGCAACCTTCATCATCACCATCATACTATCACCATATCCATATCATCACCAGCATCCAGATCACCATCCACATCAAAACATTATGAGTGGCACCACCATCACCACTATCACTACCACTCTCACTACTAACAGCACAATCATCAGCCACCACCACTATTGCCAACAACAAGAACAGGCGCCATATGCCAATAAGTGTTGGTGACATCACCACGGCGGTTGTCTCAGGCCAGGTGCACTCCGAATCCACGTGCAATGTCGAAGGCTCGCTAACAGGAGCTCACGGAACAGAGCCAGGTCCCATGGGTTGACTGACTGCAATGACTGGGGCAGATGCACCAGCTGTGCACGCGACTGTGCCAACTTGTTGCATTTTAGCCGCCCGGCACTCCGCTCTTTATTGTGAGCATCGCTCTTCTGACCTTCGTTGTTGTTGGAGGGCGAATATTACCACCACTGTCAATACCATCATGGGTATCACTCGCACCACCATCCCAACTGTCCCTGCCACCACCGTGCGTGGCTTACCGAGGCATCTCCTCTGCGATCTTCATGAGCATATGGTTTGGGAGGACTTATCTGTGACAGCAACAGCACAACACACACCGGTCAGGCCAGGGCACTATGCACATCTCAGCAATAACAATAATCACACAGGCCGTACAGGCCCAACAACGCAACAGCGACAGTAATCGTACTACGCAACCATTGACCTACGGCACTTGAATGTGCAGTTTCTACAACTGGTTCAGGATCGCGATCAGGTAAATTAAAAAGTGCTGCGTCGTACACCCCAGTGTTTTACTGTGCTATATTATAAAACACCCGTGTATCGATATTTCCATTTTAATGTGTTATGGTCAAAACGTCGTGATAACTTTTATTGTTTTATATATATTTTATTATTTCCCTTCAACGTGACTTTACCGAAAGAGCTAATAATATGAATTACTGCAGTCACGAAAGTTTTAAATCAAAATTTAGACTGTGTGTTGTTTTGGTGCGGTCTTGGATCGTTTTTGTTGTTGTTTTGCTGCCTTGCCCTAAAGTGCATTGAGTGTTAAAAAATCTACAGTAAATCATGTAATTATGCAATTTTTACTTATATGCTTTATATTCATACATTTGTCGCTACTCTGGACATCTGTGATAAAGAGTTCATAGCTCATCGGATTCCTCCAGTCTAAATAAATATTCTGATAAGTCAAGATAAATATTTTGAACGCTGTGGTGTTGTTCCGTTTGCTGTGTTATTCTACGCTGTCGGAAAGTCCCGTGCTTTGCTGCACTATGCTATGCAGTGCAGTACACGGCTATTTCAGCGCCGCGGGTGCTCTCACCCCTTGCTCTCGTCCTCGGTGCGTGCCGTGCGGTCGCGCCAGGCGTACAGGAGCCGGGCGGCGCTGCTCTGCTGCACATCCAGTGGCTGTTTGTGCTTGTGCAGCAGCTCCAGGTAGGAGTCCTCGGTGAACACCGGCTTGTGGTAGCGCTGAGACACACACACACGCACACAGGGAGAGAGAGGGAGATGGAACCATGCAAGTAGTGACAGCGGCAGCAATAATTACCAGGGTTGTTAAAACGATCATCGGTTAACTGGTAATTGTTTTCAGCATCAATTACCAGTTCTGAAAGTCGGTAACCAATGTTTCCAGTGGGAATTTTTATCGCGAATGCACTAATTAGGATGCATGAACATTAAAACGGTACGGCGGGCCCGAGTCACCACATTGAACATAAATTGGCATTTTGCGACCCCCTCCACTGCCACTGTGTAGCATATTATTACGTTCCAGGGACTCTATGAGATGATAGGACAATAGTCTACACACATTACACCATGAACTATATCACTTCGTTGATCTAGTTAAAAAGATAAATATATTCTTTGATTATTGCTCGAGGCCTTTTAAGGGAATAAACAATATTTTTGGAGGGGTGGGAAAACTTTCCCGATCAAGAGTGAGAGTGGTGGATTTGCTTACAAAGATAGGCTTGTAACTTGCTCACTGGTGGAGCCAGTGGGGGGTGGGGTGTCACGTGCCCCCCCAATGATCCGATCGAAATCCCTAATTTAGATCGGATCATTGGGGTTTATTGGTAATAAATCGGCATTTTGCGACCCCCACTGCCACTGTGTAGCATATTATTACGTGCCAGGGACTCGATGAGATGATAGGACAATAGTCGGAGTCCGATCACACAACGCGGTTCGAATTCGATCCTCGATCGATGGCTGCGCCATCACCGCACTACGCGTCAAATAAAAACCAAGGGACAAGTCCTTACTTACTAACACTACCTTTTTTCATTGCTGGAGGGGTTGCCCCCCCCCCACACCTGAAAATCCTGGCTCCGCCATTGCCCACGCGCCACTCACCTTGAGTGCCACAGTTCGGTTCTGGTCCCACACAAGCTGCAGGAGGTTGGGTCGGCCCAGCGCCTTGGTGAGCAGGTCGGCGCGGACGCGGTCGTACACGTACAGCAGGTAGTGCGTGTCGGCACGCGCATAGTGCAGCATGTCTGGCAGGAGAGGCCTGTGTGTGTGCGTGCATACGTGGATGTGTGCAAGTGTTGGTGTGCGTGTGTATGCAATTGTGAGTGTGTATGTGTTTGTGTGTGAGTGTGTGCATGCGAGTGTGTATGAGACACAGATGTTAATGTACCGCAACATTTATCTGTTGACCCATGTTTCATTTCCGGTGAAGGCTAACATCATTTGGGAGTGATATAAAAACCAGTATTGGACCTCGGCCTTAAATGAGCACCTAGTATAAGATATGAACATCACCACTGGGGAAACAAAGGAGGTCAGGCATGATGCTAACCACATTACCCTCTCAAACATTGTGCCAGCCTTAATAGGGGCTCGCTAAGATAACTTGAGTGGGGAGGGGGGGGGGTGAAAGTGCTTCATATGTACTGTTCTATGAACCCAGTGATGGACTTTCTACTCACGGCCAACACCTGTGACAATTATCTGAACCGGTCCCGGCCCTCCACTAGCTCGACTCAGCCTCAAATGAGTACCTGGTGTAGCGGTGTGTAAACATCACCACTGGGGAGACAAAGGCGGCCGTGCATGGTACTGGCCACCCACCCCCTCCTTCACAGCACTTTCCCCAACAATTAGTTGAGGCTATACAGGGGATCTTTGCCTTTGTTTTTGTACGTGTGTACAAGTTAGCCCGTGCATGCGCGCGCGTATGCAGAGGTTCGAGCAAGTGCGGCGTGCGTACCGGATGCGCCAGTCAGCCAGCTGGTACTGCTTGTCGGTAGACAGGCTGCAGTAGTGCATGAGGAGGTGGGCGAGCGAGTTTCTGGCGAGGCCGAGGGAGCGCGCCGCTGGGTGCGTGTCGAACAGGCCCACCACGTACAGGCCCAGGTCACGTTGCAGCCACTCAATGTCCGAGTCCGCTCCGTGGAAAACCTGCGCCCCCGCCACACCGCAGCGTCAATCACCACGTCACCGTGGCAATCACTGCGCCACTGCGTCGCCGCGTCAAGCACCACGCCTCTCACGTGGCCGGTGCTCAAGATATGGTTACAACGTCCCTAGTAACCATCGTCGCCGCCGCTGTCAACAAGCCATGGCTGCAGCCAGCCCCCCTTAATTGCTTCCTTTCTCTATTTCCCTTGCTCACTCCGACCTGCTCCCTCCTATTCTTTGGTCCTTTCGGTAAAGTCACCACCACGTAGAAGGGAAGCAATAAAATAATAAAAATATAAAACAATAAAATTATCACGACGTTTCGACTGCAACACAAGCAATCATCATCAGGTGTGAAAACCACAGCAAGAAATTTATTGTTTTATATTTTAATTATTTTATTGTTGCCCTTCTACGTGACTTTACCGAAAGAACCAAGAATATCAATCCCTGCAGTCACGAAAGCTTTAAATAAAAATAAAAATTCTGCTCCCTCCTGTTCTCCCCGTGTAATTCTGCGCCCCGAGATGTTTGTTACGCTTTAGGTGCAATACAAGTGCAATTTATTGTTGTAAACATTCACCCAATGGCATTCATATCGAGTGTGCAGGCAGTGCAATGATACATCTTCTTTGGTTCTTTCGGTAAAGTCACGTAGAATGAGAATAAAATAATAAATTGATAAAAAAAAAATAACACAATAATATTCTCACGACGTTTCGGCCACAACACAAGCGGCCTTCATCAGGTGAAGGGAGCGAGACTGTCTGGTAGGACAGCGCTGGAGTGAGAGAGCCACGTTCAGATCACGGCTTTTAAGCTGTGTGAGAGGAACAAAGAGCCTTGACGAAGGAATTAGCATAAAATTTAGCATTGAAAAGGCTGAATGATTAGCTTGTGACTGGTCACAGAAATAGCTATGTTAAAAGTTAAAGCATACACATCCGCAGAGGCACCCATTGTTAAAAGGAATTAGCATAGAATTTAGCATTGAAATAGCTAAATTAAGGCATTCGCTTGTAACTGCTACAGAAATAGTTACGTTGAAGTCAGAGCATACACATTCACCGAGGCACTTAGTACAAATCAAAACAGGAGAATTTAGCATTGAAATAACTAGGCGAATTTAGCATTGAAATAACTGGGTGATTTGCTGGTGACTGGTCACAGAAATGACTACACATCTGAGCTATTCACAGTACTATATAGTGAACCAATAAAAACTAAAATATAAATTACCTTCATGTTATCAATAAACTCTATATTCTCCAATCAGCTAAGCTACCAACCATAAGTCGTTATATATCACAATGCTATATGGCGAAAAAATGGGTGGATTCTTACCCTCAAATTTCCGTACCACGGATAGCTACGGGCCCCGTTCAGACGGACGAGTTCGTCCATGGTCGGAACAGAGGAGGGGGAGAGAGACAGCTGCGAAGCCCTAGTATACTCCATGTTGTAAACCATACCATTAACCGTGGTGTGAGAGGTATTAAGAGGCAATGCTGGCGAAAGAGCAGCGGTCTGAAGGTCATCGTAAAATTACAATTAATTAAGAACAGAAATGATTTAACACATCTTTCCAGTGGTTACTAAGCCTGAATCCATCTTCTCGGTTGAAATTGTCTCTGTGCTTGTATATGTGAATGGCCTCATGAACGAATCTCTCATGGTAGCCAGTTGGTTTGCAAAGAACCTCCGTCTTGGAGAAGTCAATGTCATGTGAGCCCACTGAATTGTAACAGTGATCTGCCACGGCAGAGGAGTTCGTCTTACCGTGTTTCAAGTCTGCTTTATGTTCGCGGATGCGGTCCGAGATATGTCTTTTGGTTTCTCCAATGTAGCTACTACCACAGAGGCACTTTAGTTTGTAAACGCCCAGGTACTGTATGTCTGGAAGAGCATCTTTTACAGATGGAACTAAATCACGGATTTTGTGTACTGTGTTGAATCGGACCTGGATCTTGTGTTTATTCAGGATTTTGGAGATCTTTTTAGTGACCCCTGCAATGTAGGGTAAGGTGATGGTTTTGAGTGGCTCCACAAGAGGATCCTTCTTCATGACTGGAGTGATGGCTTTGCGGATTGTGTAGTCGGAGTAGCCATTAGCCCTGAGAGCCTGGTGTACGTGCTTGAGTTCACTGGTAATGTGTTCCTGGTCGGAAATGCATTGGGCTCTATGGTATAGAGTCTTGATGAGGCAGTTCTTCTGGGATGGATGGTGGTGGGAATCCGGTTTCAAGTAAGCATCTGTATGGGTAGCTTTCCTGTAGACAGAGTGGCTCATTGAACCATCATGTCTCCTTTTAATTAAGACATCCAGAAAGGGTAGTTTGCCATCTTTTTCGACCTCCATGGTAAATCTGATGGCTGGGTGTATGGAATTGATGTGGTCGCGGAATTGGTCTAGAGCAGGCTGGCCATGTGGCCAGATGACAAAGGTGTCATCAACGTACCTCTTCCATAAGGTCGGGCGTAGAGTGGCAGTCTGGATGGCGTCAGTTTCAAATTTTTCCATGAATACGTTGGCTACAACCGGAGATAGGGGGGAGCCCATTGGGGTGCCCTCAGTTTGTTTGTAGAAAGTTCCATTCCAGGTGAAGTATGTGTTGGTTAAGCAATGTCTCACCAGGGGGGGTACATCAGTATGCAGTCTCTCCCCCTCCTCTGTTCCGACCATGGACGAACTCGTCCGTCTGAACGGGGCCCGTAGCTATCCGTGGTACGGAAATTTGAGGGTAAGAATCCACCCATTTTTTCGCCATATAGCATTGTGATATATAACGACTTATGGTTGGTAGCTTAGCTGATTGGAGAATATAGAGTTTATTGATAACATGAAGGTAATTTATATTTTAGTTTTTATTGGTTCACTATATAGTACTGTGAATAGCTCAGATGTGTAGTCATTTCTGTGACCAGTCACCAGCAAATCACCCAGTTATTTCAATGCTAAATTCGCCTAGTTATTTCAATGCTAAATTCTCCTGTTTTGATTTGTACTAAGTGCCTCGGTGAATGTGTATGCTCTGACTTCAACGTAACTATTTCTGTAGCAGTTACAAGCGAATGCCTTAATTTAGCTATTTCAATGCTAAATTCTATGCTAATTCCTTTTAACAATGGGTGCCTCTGCGGATGTGTATGCTTTAACTTTTAACATAGCTATTTCTGTGACCAGTCACAAGCTAATCATTCAGCCTTTTCAATGCTAAATTTTATGCTAATTCCTTCGTCAAGGCTCTTTGTTCCTCTCACACAGCTTAAAAGCCGTGATCTGAACGTGGCTCTCTCACTCCAGCGCTGTCCTACCAGTCTCGCTCCCTTCACCTGATGAAGGCCGCTTGTGTTGTGGCCGAAACGTCGTGAGAATATTATTGTGTTATTTTTTTTTTTTATCAATTTATTATTTTATTCTCATTCTACGTGACTTTACCGAAAGAACCAAAGAAGATGAATCATTGCAGTCACGAAAGCTTTAAATCGAAATTTAGTGCAATGATACATTGGCAGCAAGCTGGAGGGACCCAGGCGTCGTGCTACAAAGTCGGCGAGGGAGAGGGATGTCTCTCTCCTTGTTTTGCTGTCTCACTCGATTATTTTGTTTATGCATGTCTACGTGCACGTGTGCCTCTCACCTTGACAATGTTGGGGTTGGTGAAGGCCTCGTTGAGGATGTGCAGGTCGTCGCGCAGCATCAGTGTGTCGATAATGAAGTCCTCTTCGCGCGTCGAGATTTGCATGAGGCAGGTGATGCCCAGGAAGGAACGGTATGAGTGATGCTACGGGGCCACGCACAGGAATAGCCGCTCAACGGTGGGCGACAACAAGAGTAGAAGAGGCAGATAGGCGGTCGAGCGGGACGAAAGCACACAGACGGCACAACCCAACAAACCAACCGCACATCACAACTCGATATTATACGACCACACACGTCACACACACATGCTGGCACGCACCCAGACAACAAACACAGATCCCCCGTAGAGCTTTAACAGACTGTTGGGGCAAGTGGTGTTAGAGAGCACCTATGAAGGCCGAAACGGCACACGAGGGGTTGGGTGGCCAGCACCACGCCCGGCCGCCTTTGTCTCCCAAGCGGCAATGTTTTTAAACATCGCACCAGGTACTAAATTGAGGCCGAGTCAAACTAGGGGAGGCCCAGGACCGGTTCAGATAATTGTGCTCTCGCACAGTCGGCGTTTCGACTGCAACACAAGCAATCATCATCAGGTGTGAAAAGCACAGCAAGAAATTTATTGTTTATATTTTTATTATTTTATTGTTGCCCTTCTACGTGACTTTACCGAAAGAACCAAGAATATCAATCCCTGCAGTCACGAAAGCTTTAAATAAAAATAAAAATTCTGCTCCCTCCTGTTCTCCCCGTGTAATTCTGCGCCCCGAGATGTTTGTTACGCTTTAGGTGCAATACAAGTGCAATTTATTGTTGTAAACATTCACCCAATGGCATTCATATCGAGTGTGCAGGCAGTGCAATGATACATTGGCAGCAAGCTGGTGGGACCCAGGCGTCGTGCTACAAAGTCGGCGAGGGAGAGGGATGTCTCTCTCCTTGTTTTGCTGTCTCACTCGATTATTTTGTTTATGCATGTCTACGTGCACGCGTGCCTCTCACCTTGACAATGTTGGGGTTGGTGAAGGCCTCGTTGAGGATGTGCAGGTCGTCGCGCAGCATCAGTGTGTCGATAATGAAGTCCTCTTCGCGCGTCGAGATTTGCATGAGGCAGGTGATGCCCAGGAAGGAACGGTATGAGTGATGCTACGGGGCCACGCACAGGAATAGCCGCTCAACGGTGGGCGACAACAAGAGTAGAAGAGGCAGATAGGCGGTCGAGCGGGACGAAAGCACACAGACGGCACAACCCAACAAACCAACCGCACATCACAACTCGATATTATACAACCACACACGTCACACACACATGCTGGCACGCACCCAGACAACAAACACAGATCCCCCGTAGAGCTTTAACAGACTGTTGGGGCAAGTGGTGTTAGAGAGCACCTATGAAGGCCGAAACGGCACACGAGGGGTTGGGTGGCCAGCACCACGCCCGGCCGCCTTTGTCTCCCAAGCGGCAATGTTTTTAAACATCGCACCAGGTACTCAATTGAGGCCGAGTCAAACTAGGGGAGGCCCAGGACCGGTTCAGATAATTGTGCTCTCGCACAGTCGGCGTTTCGACTGCAACACAAGCAATCATCATCAGGTGTGAAAAGCACAGCAAGAAATTTATTGTTTTATATTTTTATTATTTTATTGTTGCCCTTCTACGTGACTTTACCGAAAGAACCAAGAATATCAATCCCTGCAGTCACGAAAGCTTTAAATAAAAATTCTGCTCCCTCCTGTTCTCCCCGTGTAATTCTGCGCCCCGAGATGTTTGTTACGCTTTAGGTGCAATACAAGTGCAATTTATTGTTGTAAACATTCACCCAATGGCATTCATATCAAGTGTGCAGGCAGTGCAATGATACATTGGCAGCAAGCTGGAGGGACCCAGGCGTCGTGCTACAAAGTCGGCGAGGGAGAGGGATGTCTCTCTCCTTGTTTTGCTGTCTCACTCGATTATTTTGTTTATGCATGTCTACGTGCACGCGTGCCTCTCACCTTGACAATGTTGGGGTTGGTGAAGGCCTCGTTGAGGATGTGCAGGTCGTCGCGCAGCATCAGTGTGTCGATAATGAAGTCCTCTTCGCGCGTCGAGATTTGCATGAGGCAGGTGATGCCCAGGAAGGAACGGTATGAGTGATGCTACGGGGCCACGCACAGGAATAGCCGCTCAACGGTGGGCGACAACAAGAGTAGAAGAGGCAGATAGGCGGTCGAGCGGGACGAAAGCACACAGACGGCACAACCCAACAAACCAACCACACATCACAACTCGATATTATACGACCACACACGTCACACACACATGCTGGCACGCACCCAGACAACAAACACAGATCCCCCGTAGAGCTTTAACAGACTGTTGGGGCAAGTGGTGTTAGAGAGCACCTATGAAGGCCGAAACGGCACACGAGGGGTTGGGTGGCCAGCACCACGCCCGGCCGCCTTTGTCTCCCAAGCGGCAATGTTTTTAAACATCGCACCAGGTACTCAATTGAGGCCGAGTCAAACTAGGGGAGGCCCAGGACCGGTTCAGATAATTGTGCTCTCGCACAGTCGGCGTTTCGACTGCAACACAAGCAATCATCATCAGGTGTGAAAAGCACAGCAAGAAATTTATTGTTTTATATTTTTATTATTTTATTGTTGCCCTTCTACGTGACTTTACCGAAAGAACCAAGAATATCAATCCCTGCAGTCACGAAAGCTTTAAATTGTGCTCTCGCACAGTCGGTACGGCGACCGGCTCCTCTTGAGGGCGCTCCACCTTCATCTTCTTCTCCGCTGCAGACACGGGGATCCGTCACTCATGGCGCGTGCGTGCAGTAGTGTGCTGGTTAATGCACTGCAAACCCAGTGACCTGATTTCAATTCCCGCTTGCGATCAACAGCAATGGCAAATATTTGATCAAGTCCTGGGCCTCCCCGAGGTCGACGGAGCCTTAAATGAGTACCGGGCACGATGTGTAATCATCAGTGCTGGGGAAACAAAGGCAGCCGAGCCTGGTGTTGACTACCCACCCCTCGTGTAATCCTGGATCTTCAGAGACGCTTGCTAACAGCACTTGCCCCAAGTCTGTTAAAGGTGATGCGATTTTTGTTTTTGTCGTGTGTTTGTGAGCCACGCCTCGACTTCTGTACGTGTCTGCATGTGTGTGTGTGCACATGCACGTGCAAGTGTTTGCGACTGCTGGATTAGTGCATGTCTCTGTGTTCATGGTGTGTGTGTGTGTGCCTTCACCGTGTTTGGCTTTTGCAGGCTGTGCAGAGCTCTTCTTTGGTTTCTCTGACGTTTTCATCAGTTTCCAGTGACTACAGATCTACAGAGACGGATGAGATAGCACTCAACGGGTTCTTATCACTCACTCAGTCAACTACTTAAACACTCATTCACTTATTCAGCCACTCAGGTACTCGTTCAACGATTCAACCACTCATGCACTCAACTACACTCTCTCACCTACCCAAGCACTCACTCAACCATTCATTCACCCACTCATCTGCTCAAACATGCACTCAAATAACCACATTAATCACCAAACCACTAAAATTCCTCACTCAGCACCCATCCGCACAAGTGGTTTGTGAAATGGAATGATGGAGATGATGATGATGATGGAGATGATGATGTGAGCAAGATGTAGGCACACAACAATCACGTGTTACCTCAAACACTTTTGAGTTAGGATTCAATTTCTTTTCTTGAAATGGCAGAGATTTCCCGTCACTGGATGGTAGATACTGCAAGCACAAGCACATGAACAGATGCACAAGCGAACTTTTTATTTACAACGCCTTCAAGTCCCCACGTTTCATGTTTCCAGGATTTGTGTGTCAATGAAAACCGTTTTATCCAAATCCTAAGTGACCCCGTGTCACGTGTGACCCTGTGCTAATATTGTGTCTCCAGCAACATGACAGCAATTTCAGCACAGCTCAGAATGCGACAGCACACAAGAGAACGCACAGAACGCCCCAGCACATGATGGCTAACACAGCAAACACAGCACGGTACAGAAAGCTACAGCACACGAGATCACACACACAGTGCTTTCGCCAGCGGTGTGGGAGATGAGACATGGGTTGGTTGTGGTCGTGTGAGGATGTTGGGCTCACGTCGAACAGGGTGAGGACCGGGCGCGTGGCAGGCACCGCCCTCCGTGCTCCCTCCACTGCACCACACAAAGACAAAAGTCAAAGATCTTCAATATAGCCTTGAAAAGATTTTAGGGCAAGTGCTGTTAGCAAGCATCTACGAAGGTCAGCACAGAACACGAAGGGGATGGGAGGACCAACACTACACCCAGCCACCTTTGTCTCCCCAGGGCTGATGCTTTACACGCACTGAGTACTCATTTAAGGCTGAATTAATGTAAGGGAGCACCAGGACTGGTTTAGATATTCGTCACCGGTGTTGGCCATAAGCAGCAATCGAACTTGGGTCACCAGGTTAATAGTGCAGCACGCTAACCAGCTAAACTACTGCTGTTCGTCGTGACCGGGAATGGAACTTAGGCCATCAGGAACGTGCCACTACACACTACCACTGCACAACCGCTCTCAAGTGACATACAGACATAAGCTAGCACAGAAGATGCACAGAGATACAGACTGAACAATACACACGTGAACACACACACCCACACAGGCGCAATAATATACACGGCCACACACCTGTTGCAACCGCTGACACACAAGACATACGCATGCAGACAGGCAAATAAAGACACGTTAACAGAAACACAGGAATGAATACACACATATGAATGGAAAGGCACGCAATTGAACACAGGCATAGACACAAAGATAGTGAAATAATACGCACATATACGCAGCAGCCAAAGAAGGGTCATTGCTTAAAACATCACCTATTATGTAAGTTTTACTTTTAGGACAATGTTACTGAAAAGTAGTTTGTTATTTTTGCTTGTGCCCCACTGTAAATGCAGTCAGGACATTATTTGTTATTTATTTCACCAAATTATGTTTAATTTGTACACAGAACATGGCAATTATTTGTATGATTACTACTCAAATTCTGAGTGTGATATTAAAAAACAGCACAGTATTTTTTCATGTCAATAAAATTAAATCTACTCGTGACAGGCTAGGTGCTCTCATCAACTGTCACGAATAAAAAAATATAATCCATATCATGAGCTTTGCCGATATAACCAGCACAACTAAGTGTGAGCTACCTTCAGTACCGTGCCTTGTGATTGGCTGCCTGTCGTCCAATGATAAGCCATCGTGAGGACAGAAGAGAGGGTTTTCCAATCGCTGTCAAAACACAGAAGAAAATTGATTGAACAATCAGTGCCACACTAGGGTGGGCATACAAATGATACCATTAATGTCACCTTTGGAGGATTGAAACATCTAGATTGTACTGTCAGGGTCAGGCAATGAACCAACAAAATCACACAGGGGTGTCAACCTACACGACAATCGTAACATTATTCACACTCTAAGGACGTACATGAACTGAGCTCCTCATTGTCACGACGGTTTGGGGACGTGGAATTTTAAAAAAGAACCACAAATGAAGAGTTCTGTGCCGGATGAGAAAAAGAGATGTCGAGTTTATAATCGCAAGTAAAGAGGGCATTTGTGTGATGAGTTTTGGTCTCTGGTCACATCTGCCCGGGTGATGAATGTTCTCGATGGAGCCTTGATGGGCGTTTCGCTCTGCGGGAACAGCAGCAAAGATTATTAAACAAACGCAACCTTTACTGCAACGAGTCATTATTTTTGCAGTCACTTGTGCCTGGTTGTGACCATCAACTCGCTACATTTGTGAACGTCGTTTAACCACGGGTGACTGAAACTCCCAAGATCCAAAACCTAGGATCTTAGCCGGGTGGTGTTGGTGGCGAAGTCCTGTAACCCAGCACTATGGAGGCAACAAGGGTGGGTGGATCACACAAATGGTGTTAAACTCCCTTCCCGTTGCTTTTCAGGTGTCATAGCATGGCCTGCTAGAAGGGGGTACAGCAAAGGTTGACTTCATCTATTCGTTCTGCATGGGATCGACTGTTGCCTCCTCGCATGTGTGGGTTTTCTCCAGGAACTCCGGTTCCCTCCCATATGTAAACACTCATTAATTGTTTGATAACACCTGCATATATAGACGACCACAAAGTTTGGGGGGAAATTTGGCACAGGCTCACCACCTGGTAGCCTTTCCCGATCGTCTGTGGTTCCTCCTCACGCCTCTGAGTCGTTCTCTCGCTTCGAGTGAGCGAATAATGTGCAGTGTGTCACAAGTTAAAAAAATATTATTGAAGCAGTGCCGGATCATTGTGCTTGACCCAGTATTGGCCCCAGGAGCCACCCAGTCACCACCTATATTAAATCCATACTCTTTGGTTCTTTCGGTAAAGTCAGGTAGGTAGAAAAACAATAGATTACGACGTTTCGATCGCAACACAAGCAATCGTCATCAGGTGGGACAACCACACCAACTGCTGAAGACAGCAGTTGGTGTGGTTGTCCCACTGCTGTCTTCAGCAGTTGGTGTGGTTGTCCCACCTGATGACGATTGCTTGTGTTGCGATCGAAACGTCGTGATCTAATATTTTTCTACCTACGTGACTTTACCGAAAGAACCAAAGAGTATGGATTCCTGCAGTCACGAAAGCTTCAAATCAAGATTATATTAAATGTTTGATTATATTTATGAACATTCTGCCTCTGACCACTCGCTATCCCTCTCCCCCTATGACTTTCAGTCTCTGTCTCCCACTCTCTTTTGTCTCTGTTCTCGTTCTCCGACTCTCTTGCCCTATCTATCTTTCATCCGTATCTCAACCGTGGCCGTCCATTATGAACCCCTTGCTGCTCCACCGAGCCGCCTCCGCTTCTGCGCTCACCTTGATGAGCGGGACGAGGCGTGCCTGCTTGACGAGCTGCCACAGCTCATTGGAGTTCTGCCTCAAGAGGGGCGGCACCGGATTGCAGCACGCGAGCACGCCCTGCAGCTCCCTGCGTCGGCAACGACGATGTCAACATGTTAGAGCAGCGACACGCGTCACAACACAACGCCAGAGCAATGCAACATCACGGCAAAACCACGTCACAGCAACAACACAATCTCACAGAAACAGCACAACGTTACAACAAGCCAGCACTCCCTCTCTGTCTTGCATCAAACAGCAATGGCACGGACTAGGGTGCATATAGCCATTAATACTGGCAAAAGCATATCCGTTCAAGATGGCGTACATATATCCTATTCATGCTGGTGTACATACGCATATTGTTCATTCTGGCGTATGTGCATATAGGCAGCTCAGGAAAGTCTATGGATGTATAGCCTAATAAAGTATTAAAGCTTTCGTGACTGCATAAAATTACTCATTGTTTTTTTTCGGTAAAGTCACGTATGTAGAAATACAATAAATAATATAATAATATAATTTTATTGTATTTCTACATACGTGACTTTACCGAAAAAAACAATGAGTATGTATAGACTGTTCATCCTGGCGTACGTATGTATATTGTGTTCAGGCTGGCATACGTACGTAAAGCCTGTCTTGTCTGGCGTACGTATATATAGCCTGGTCATTATCAGGATCATACAAACCAATGCTATTACCACAATGCAACCTTCATCATCACCATCATACTATCACCATATCCATATCATCACCAGCATCCAGATCACCATCCACATCAAAACATTATGAGTGGCACCACCATCAACACTATCACTACCACTCTCACTACTAACAGCACAATCATCAGCCACCACCACTATTGCCAACAACAAGAACAGGCGCCATATGCCAATAAGTGTTGGTGACATCACCACGGCGGTTGTCTCAGGCCAGGTGCATTCCGAATCCACGTGCAATGTCGAAGGCTCGCTAACAGGAGCTCACGGAACAGAGCCAGGTCCCATGGGTTGACTGACTGCAATGACTGGGGCAGATGCACCAGCTGTGCACGCGACTGTGCCAACTTGCTGCATTTTAGCCGCCCGGCACTCCGCTCTTTATTGTGAGCATCGCTCTTCTGACATTCGTTGTTGTTGGAGGGCGAATATTACCACCACTGTCAATACCATCATGGGTATCACTCGCACCACCATCCCAACTGTCCCTGCCACCACCGGCCCCACCACCACCGTGCGCGGCTTACCGAGGCATCTCCTCTGCGATCTTCATGAGCATATGGTTTGGGAGGACTTATCTGTGACAGCAACAGCACAACACACACCGGTCAGGCCAGGGCACTATGCACATCTCAGCAATAACAATAATCACACAGGCCGTACAGGCCCAACAACGCAACAGCGACAGTAATCGTACTACGCAACCATTGACCTACGGCACTGGAATGTGCAGTTTCTACAACTGGTTCAGGATCGCGATCAGGTAAATTAAAAAGTGCTGCGTCGTACACCCCAGTGTTTTACTGTGCTATATTATAAAACACCCGTGTATCGATATTTCCATTTTAATGTGTTATGGTCAAAACGTCGTGATAACTTTTATTGTTTTATATATATTTTATTATTTATTGTTTCCCTTCAACGTGACTTTACCGAAAGAGCTAAGAATATGAATTACTGCAGTCACGAAAGTTTTAAATCAAAATTTAGACTGTGTGTTGTTTTAGTGCGGTCTTGGATCGTTTTTGTTGTTGTTTTGCTGCCTTGCCCTAAAGTGCATTGAGTGTTAAAAAATCTACAGTAATTCATGTAATTATGCAATTTTTACTTATATGCTTTATATTCATACATTTGTCGCTACTCTGGACATCTGTGATAAAGAGTTCATAGCTCATCGGATTCCTCCAGTCTAAATAAATATTCTGATAAGTCAAGATAAATATTTTGAACGCTGTGGTGTTGTTCCGTTTGCTGTGTTATTCTACGCTGTCGGAAAGTCCCGTGCTTTGCTGCACTATGCTATGCAGTGCAGTACACGGCTATTTCAGCGCCGCGGGTGCTCTCACCCCGTGCTCTCGTCCTCGGCGCGTGCCGTGCGGTCGCGCCAGGCGTACAGGAGCCGGGCGGCGCTGCTCTGCTGCACATCCAGTGGCTGTTTGTGCTTGTGCAGCAGCTCCAGGTAGGAGTCCTCGGTGAACACCGGCTTGTGGTAGCGCTGAGACACACACACACGCACACAGGGAGAGAGAGGGAGATGGAACCATGCAAGTAGTGACAGCGGCAGCAATAATTACCAGGGTTGTTAAAATGATCATCGGTTAACTGGTAATTGTTTTCAGCATCAATTACCAGTTCTGAAAGTCGGTAACCAATGTTTCCAGTGGGAATTTTTATCGCGAATGCACTAATTAGGATGCATGAACATTAAAACGGTACGGCAGGCCCGAGTCACCACATTGAACATAAATCGGCATTTTGCGACCCCCTCCACTGCCACTGTGTAGCATATTATTACGTTCCAGGGACTCTATGAGATGATAGTACAATAGTCTACACACATTACACCATGAACTATATCACTTCGTTTATCTAGTTAAAAAGATAAATATATTCTTTGTTTATTGCTCGAGGCCTTGTAACAGAATAAACAATATTTTTGGAAGGGTGGGCAACTGTCCCGATCGAGAGTGAGAGTGGTGGATTTGCTTACAAAGATAGGCTTGTAAGTTGCTGACTGGCGGAGCCAGTGGGGGGTGGGGTGGCACGTGCCCCCCCAATGATCCGATCGAAATCCCTAATTTAGATCGGATCATTGGGGTTTATTGGTAATAAATCGGCATTTTGCGACCCTCACTGCCACTTTGTAGCATATTATTACGTGCCAGGGACTCTATGAGATGATAGGACAATAGTCTGAGTCCATAATTGGTAATAAGTAATGGCTAAGCAGTTTCAGCGACTCGCAGAATTGTGCGCAGTCGCGATGCCGACCACACAACGCGGTTCGAATTCGATCCTCGATCGATGGCTGCGCCATCGCCGCACACGCGTCAAATAAAAACCAAGGGACAAGTCCTTACTTACTAACACTACCTTTTTTCATTGCTGGAGGGGTTGCCCCCCTCCCCACCTGAAAATCCTGGCTCAGCCATTGCCCACCACTCACCTTGAGTGCCACAGTTCGGCTCTGGTCCCACACAAGCTGCAGGAGGTTGGGTCGGCCCAGCGCCTTGGTGAGCAGGTCGGCGCGGACGCGGTCGTACACGTACAGCAGGTAGTGCGTGTCGGCACGCGCATAGTGCAGCATGTCTGGCAGGAGAGGCCTGTGTGTGTGCGTGCATACGTGGATGTGTGCAAGTGTTGGTGTGCGTGTGTATGCAATTGTGAGTGTGTATGTGTTTGTGTGTGAGTGTGTGCATGCGAGTGTGTATGAGACGCAGATGTTAATGTACCGCAACATTTATCTGTTGACCCATGTTTCATTTCCGGTGAAGGATAACATCATTTGGGAGTGATATAAAAACCAGTATTGGACCTCCCCCAAGACTGACTGGGCCTTAAATGAGTACCTAGTATAAGATATGAACATCAGCACTGGGGAAGCAAAGGAGGTCAGGCATGATGCTAACCACATTACCCTCTCAAACATTGTGCCAGCCTTAATAGGGGCTCGCTAAGATAACTTGAGTGGGGAGGGGGGGGTGAAAGTGCTTCATATGTACTGTTCTACGAACCCAGTGATGGGACTTCAATTCCTCACCCTGGCCAACTAGATTCAGCAGTCTATTCAGGCGACACGGGGGATCTTTGTCCTTGTGTGTGAATGTGTAAGCAGTAGAGTAGCGGCTAGCACCCTGTGCTATGAACCTGGTGAAACGAGTTCGATTTCTACTCACGGCCAACACCTGTGACAATTATCTGAACCGGTCCCGGCCCTCCACTAGCTCGACTCAGCCTCAAATGAGTACCTGGTGTAGCGGTGTGTAAACATAACCACTGGGGAGACAAAGGCGGCCGTGCATGGTACTGGCCACCCACCCCCTCCTGTGTCGTGCTGGCCTTCACAGGTGTCTGTTAATAGCACTTTCCCCAACAATTAGTTGAGGCTATACAGGGGATCTTTGCCTTTGTTTGTGTACGTGTGTACAAGTTAGCCCGTGCATGCGCGCGCGTATGCAGAGGTTCGAGCAAGTGCGGCGTGCGTACCGGATGCGCCAGTCAGCCAGCTGGTACTGCTTGTCGGTAGACAGGCTGCAGTAGTGCATGAGGAGGTGGGCGAGCGAGTTTCTGGCGAGGCCGAGGGAGCGCGCCGCTGGGTGCGTGTCGAACAGGCCCACCACGTACAGGCCCAGGTCACGTTGCAGCCACTCAATGTCCGAGTCCGCTCCGTGGAAAACCTGCGCCCCCGCCACACCGCAGCGTCAATCACCACGTCACCGTGGCAATCACTGCGCCACTGCGTCGCCGCGTCAAGCACCACGCCTCTCACGTGGCCGGTGCTCAAGATATGGTTACAACGTCCCTAGTAACCATCGTCGCCGCCGCCGCTGTCAACAAGGCATGGCTGCAGCCAGCCCCCCTTAATTGCTTCCTTTCTCTATTTCCCTTGCTCGGTCCGACCTGCTCCCTCCTATTCTTTGGTCCTTTCGGGAAAGTCACCACCACGTAGAAGGGAAGCAATAAAATAATAAAAATATATAAAACAATACAATTCTCACGACGTTTCGACTGCAACACAAGCAATCATCATCAGGTGTGAAAACCACAGAAAGAATTTTATTGTTTTATATTTTTTATATTTTATTGTTGCCCTTCTACGTGACTTTACCAAAAGAACCAAGAATATCAATCCCTGCAGTCACGAAAGCTTTAAATAAATAAAAATTCTGCTCCCCCCTGTTCTCCCCGTGTAATTCTGCGCCCCGAGATGTTTGTTACGCTTTAGGTGCAATACAAGTGCAATTTATTGTTGTAAACATTCACCCAATGGCATTCATATCGAGTGTGCAGGCAGTGCAATGATACATTGGCAGGAAGCTGGAGGGACCCAGGCGTCGTGCTACAAAGTCGGCGAGGGAGAGGGATGTCTCTCTCCTTGTTTTGCTGTCTCACTCGATTATTTTGTTTATGCATGTCTACGTGCACGCGTGCCTCTCATCTTGACAATGTTGGGGTTGGTGAAGGCCTCGTTGAGGATGTACAGGTCGTCGCGCAGCATCAGTGTGTCGATAATGAAGTCCTCTTCGCGCGTCGAGATTTGCATGAGGCAGGTGATGCCCAGGAAGGAACGGTATGGGTGATGCTACGGGGCCACGCACAGGAATAGCCGCTCAACGGTGGGCGGACAAACAAGAGTAGAAGAGGCAGATAGGCGGTCGAGAGGGACGAAAGCAAACACAGATCCCCCATAGAGCTTTAACAGACTGTTGGGACAAGTGCTGTTAGAGAGCACCTATGAAGGCCGAAACGGCACACGAGGGGTTGGGTGGCCAGCACCACGCCCGGCCGCCTTTGTCTCCCAAGCGGCAATGTTTTTAAACATCGCACCAGGTACTCAATTGAGGCCGAGTCAAACTCGGGGAGGGCCAGGACCGGTTCAGAAAATTGTGCTCTCGCACAGTCGGTACGGCGACCGGCTCCTCTTGAGGGCGCTCCACCTTCATCTTCTTCTCCGCTGCAGACACGGGGATCCGTCACTCATGGCGAGTGCGTGCAGTAGTGTGCTGGTTAATGCACTGCAAACCCAGTGAACTGATTTCAATTCCCGCTTGCGATCAACAGCAATGGCAAATATTTGATCAAGTCCTGGGCCTCCCCGAGGTCGACGGAGTCTTAAATGAGTACCGGGCACGATGTGTAATCATCAGTGCTGGGGAAACAAAGGCAGCCGAGCCTGGTGTTGACTACCCACCCCTCGTGTAATCCTGGATCTTCAGAGATGCTTGCTAACAGCACTTGCCCCAAGTCTGTTAAAGGTGATACGATTTTTGTTTTTGTCGTATGTGTGTGTGAGCAACGCCTCGACTTCTGTACATGTCTGCATGTGTGTGTGTGCACATGCACGTGCAAGTGTTTGCGACTGCTGGATTCGTGCATGTCTCTGTGTTCATGATGTGTGTGTGTGCCTTCACCGTGTTTGGCTTTTGCAGGCTGTGCAGAGCTCTTCTTTGGTTTCTCTAGCGCTTTCATCAGTTTCCAGCGACTACAGATCTACAGAGACGGATGAGATAGCACTCAACGGGTTCTCATCACTCACTCAGTCAACTACTTAAACACTCATTCACTTACTCAGCCACTCAGGTACTCGTTCAACGATCCAACCAATCATGCGCTCAACTACACTCTCTCACCTACCCACGCACTCACTCAACCATTCATTCACCCACTCATCTGCTCAAACATGCACTCAAATAACCACATTAATCACCAAACCACTAAAATTCCTCACTCAGAACCCATCCGCACGTGTGCACAAGTGGTTTGTGAAATGGAATGATGGAGAAAATGATGATGGAGATGATGATGTGAGCAAGATGTTAGCACACAACAATCACGTGTTACCTCAAACACTTTTGAGTTAGGATCCAATTTCTTTTCTTGAAATGGCAGAGATTTCCCGTCACTGGATGGTAGATACTGCAAGCACAAGCACATGAACAGATGCACAAGCGAACTTTTTATTTTCAACCACTTCCTCGAGTCCCCACGTCTTCGTGTTTCCAGGATTTCTGCGTCAAGGAAGACCGTTTTATCCAAATCCTAAGTGACCCCGTGTCACGTGTGACCCTGTGCTAATATTGTGTCTCTATGCCTCCTATCTGTCTCTCATTTACCATGCCTCCTGTGTGTTCCCCACGTCCCTAAGTCGCTTGTATCACTGCATTGTCTTGGTGTCCTTGTAATTCCCGTGTCTCAAAGTCCATGCATCTCCATGCCACTCAACTACCCCTGTGCCTCCACATGTCCCTGTCTCCCCATGTCTCACCATGCCAAAGGGGTTGACGAACGTCTGCAGGACACGCGCTGCCTTCATCTGGGACGTGGAGCTCTGAGCAGTGCGAGCCTCGTTCTGCTGCTCTTCGCTGTCCTGCACACCGCAAGCAGAGCGCAGAGCGCTACAGCACATCGCAGCGCACTACAGCAACATGACAGCAATTTCAGCACAGCTCAGAATGCGACAGCACACAAGAGAACGCACAGAACGCCCCAGCACATGATGGCTAACACAGCAAACACAGCACGGTACAGAAAGCTACAGCACACGAGATCACACACACAGTGCTTTCGCCAGCGGTGTGGGAAATGAGACATGGGTTGGTTGTGGTCGTGTGACGATGTTGGGCTCACGTCAAACAGGGTGAGGACCGGGCGCATGGCAGGCACCGCCCTCCGTGCTCCCTCCACTGCACCACACAAAGACAAAAGTCAAAGATCCTCAATATAGCCTTGAAAAGACTTTTAGGGCAAGTGCTGTTAGCGAGCATCTACGAAGGTCAGCACGGAACACGAAGGGGATGGGAGGACCAAAACTACACCCAGCCACCTTTGTCTCCCCAGTGCTGATGCTTTACATGCACTGAGTACTCATTTAAGGCTGAATTAATCTAAGGGAGCCCCAGGACCGTTTTAGATATTCGTCACCAGTGTTGGCCATAAGCAGCAATCGAACTTGGGTCGCCAGGTTAATAGTGCAGCACGCTAACCAACTAAACTACTGCTGTTCGTCGTGACCGGGAATGGAACTTAGGCCATCAGGAACGTGCCACTACGCACTACCACTGCACAACCGTTCTCTAGTGACATACAGACATACGCTCGCTAGCACAGAAGATGCACAGAGATACAGACTGAACAATACACACGTGAAGACACACACCCACACACGCGCAATAATATACAGGGCCACACACCTGTTGCAACCGCTGACACACAAGACATACGCATGCAGACAGGCAAATAAAGACACGTTAACAGAGACACAGGAATGAATACACACATATGAATGGAAATGCACGCAATTGAACACAGACATAGACACAAAGTGAAATAAATAATACGCACATACACGCAGCAGCCAAAGAAGGGTCATTGCTTAAAACATCACCTATTATGTAAGTTTTACTTTTAGGACAATGTTACTGAAAAGTATTTTGTTATTTTTGCTTGTGCCCCACTGTAAATGCAGTCAGGACATTACTTGTTATTTATTTCACTAAATTACGTTTAATTTGTACACAGAACATGGCAATTATTTGTATGATTACTACTCAAATTATGAGTGTGATATTCAAAAACAGCACAGTATTTTTTTCATGTCAATATAATGAAATCTACTCGTGACAGGCTAGGTGTTCTCATCAACTGTCACGAAAAAAAATATATAATCCATATCATGAGCTTTGCCGATATAACCAGCACAACTAAGTGTGAGCTACCTTCAGTACCGTGCCTTGTGATTGGCTGCCTGTCGTCCAATGATAAGCCATCATGAGGACAGAAGAGAGGGTTTTCCAATCGCTGTCAAAATACAGAAGAAAATTGATTGAACAATCAGTGCCACACTAGGGTGGGCATACAAATGATACCATTAAGCTCACCTTTGGGGGATTGAAACATCTAGATTGTACTGTCTGGGTCAGGCCATGAACCAACAAAATCACACAGGGGTGTCAACCTACACAACAATCGGAACATTATTCACACGCTAAGGACGGACATGAACTGAGCTCCTCATTGTCACGACGGTTTAGGGACGTGGAATAAAAAAAAAAGAACCACAAATGAAGAGTTCTGTGCCGGATAATGAAAATGAGATGTACAGTTGATAATCGCAAGTAAAGAGGGCATTTGTGTGATGAGTTTTGGTCTCTGGTCACCTCTGTCCGGGTGATGAATGTTCTTGATGGAGCCTTGATGGGCGTTTCGCTCTGCGGGAACAGCAGCAATGATTATTAAACAAACGCAACCTTTACTGCAACGAGTCATTACTTTTGCAGTCACTTGTGCCTGGTTGTGACCATCAACTCGCTACATTTGTGAACGTCGTTTAACCACGGGTGGCTGAAACTCCCAAGATCCAAAACCTAGGATCTTAGCCAGGTGGTGTTGGTGGCGAAGTCCTTTAACCCAGCACTATGGAGGCAACAAGGGTGGGTGGATCACACAAATGTTGTTAAACTCCCTTCCCGTTGCTTTTCAGGTGTCATATCATGGCCTGCTAGAAGGGGGTACAGCAAAGGTTGACTTCATCTATTCGTTCTGTATGGGATCGACTGTTGCCTCCTCGCATGTGTGGGTTTTCTCCAGGAACTCCGGTTCCCTCCCATATGTAAACACTCATTAATTGGTTGATAACACCTTCATATAAAGACGACCACAAAGCTTGGGGGGAAATTTGGCACAGGCTCACCGCCTGGTAGCCTTTCCCGCTCGTCTGTGGTTCCCCCTCACGCCTCTGAGTCGTTCTCTCGCTTCGAGTGAGCGAATAATGTGCAGTGTGTCACAAATTAAAAAATTATTATTGAAGCAGTGCCGGATCATTGTGTTTGACCCAGTATTGGCCCCAGGAGCCACCCAGTCACCACCTATATTAAATCCATACTCTTTGGTTCTTTCGGTAAAGTCAGGTAGGTAGAACAATAATAGATCACGACGTTTCGATCGCAACACAAGCAATCGTCATCAGGTGGGACAACCACACCAACTGCTGTCTTCAGCAGTTGGTGTGGTTGTCCCACTGCTGTCTTCAGCAGTTGGTGTGGTTGTCCCACCTGATGACGATTGCTTGTGTTGCGATCGAAACGTCGTGATCTAATATTTTTCTACCTACGTGACTTTACCGAAAGAACCAAAGAGTATGGATTCCTGCAGTCACGAAAGCTTCAAATCAAGATTATATTAAATGTTTGATTATATTTATTTATGAACATTCTGCCTCTGACCACTCGCTATCCCTCTCCCCCTATGACTTTCAGTCTCTGTCTCCCACTCTCTTTTGTCGCTGTTCTCGTTCTCCGACTCTCTTGCCCTATCTATTCTTCATCCGTATCTCAACCCTGGCCGTCCATTATGAACCCCCCGCTGCTCCATCGAGCCGCCTCCGCTTCTGCGCTCCCCTTAATGAGCGGGACGAGGCGTGCCTGCTTGACGAGCTGTCACAGCTCATGGCGTTCTGTCTCACGAGGGGCGGCACCGGATTGCAGCACGCGAGCACGCCCTGCAGCTCCCTGCGTCGGCAACGACGGGACACGACGGCAACGACGATGTCAACATGTTAGAGCAACGACACACGTCACAACACAATGCCAGAGCAATGCAACATCACGGCAAAACCACGTCACAGCAACAACACAATCTGACAGAAACAGCACAACGTTACAACAAGCCAGCACTCTCTCTCTATCTTGCATCAAACAGCAATGGCGTGGACTAGGGTGCATATAGCCGTTGATACTGGCAAAAGCATATCCGTTCAAGATGGCGTACATATATCCTATTCATGCTGGTGTACATACGTATATTGTTCATTCTGGCGTACGTGCGCATAGGCAGCTCAGGTTAGTCTATGTATAGCCTGTTCATCCTGGCGTACGTATGTATATTGTCTTCAGGCTGGCATACGTACATAAAGCCTGTCTTGTCTGGCGTACGTATATATAGCCTGATCATTATCAGGATCATACTAACCAATGCTAGTACCACAATGCAAACTTCATCAACACCATCATACTATCACCATATCCATATCTTCACCAGCATCCAGATCACCATCCACATCAAAACATTATGAGTGGCACCACCATCAACACTATCACTACCACTCTCACTACTACCAGCACAATCATCAGCCACCACCACTATTACCAACAACAAGAACAGGCGCCATATGCCAATAAGTGGCGGTGACATCACCACGGCGGTTGTCCCAGGCCAGGTGCACTCCGAAGCCACGTGCAGTGTCGAAGGCTCGCTAACAGGAGCTCACGGAACAGAGCCAGGTGCCATGGGTTGACTGACTGCAATGACTGGGGCAGATGCACCAGCTGTGCACGCGACTGTGCCAACTTGCTGTATTTTAGCCGCCCGGCACTCCACTCTTTATTGTGAGCATCGCTCCTCTGCCCTTCGTTGTTGTTGGAGGGCGAATATTACCACCACTGTCAATACCATCATGGGTATCACTCGCACCACCATCCCAACTGTCCCTGCCACCACCGGCCCCACCACCACCGTGCGCGGCTTACCGAGGCATCTCCTCTGCGATCTTCATGAGCATGTGGTTTGGGAGGACGTATCTGTGACAGCAGGAGCATAACACACACCGGTCAGGCCAGGGCACTATGCACGTCGCAGCAATAACAATAATCACACAGGCCGTACAAGCCCAACAACGCAACAGCTACAGTAATCGTACTACGCAACCATTAACCTATGGAACTGGAATGTGCAGTTTCTACAACTGGTTCAGGATCGCGATCAGGTAATTTAAAAAGTGCTGCGTCGTATACCCCCGTGTTTTACTGTGCTATATTATAAAACACCCATGTATCGATATTTCCATTTAAATGTGCAATTTTATTGAGGGAATGTGTGTTGTTTTGGTGCGGTCTTGGATCGTTTTGTATATACTTATATACTTTATATTCATACATTTTTCGCTACTCTGGACATCTGTGATAAAGAGTTCATAGCTCATCGAATTCCTCCAGTCTAAATAAATATTCTGATAAATAAAAAATAAAAAATTTCAACACTGTGGTGTTGTTCTGTTTGCTGTGTTATTCTACGCTGTCGGAAAGTCCCGTGCTTTGCTGCACTATGCTATGCAGTGCAGTACACGGCTATTTCAGCGCCGCGGGCGCTCTCACCCCGTGCTCTCGTCCTCGGCGCGTGCCGTGCGGTCGCGCCAGGCGTACAGGAGCCGGGCGGCGCTGCTCTGCTGCACATCCAGTGGCTGCTTGTGCTTGTGCAGCAGCTCCAGGTAGGAGTCCTCGGTGAACACCGGCTTGTGGTAGCGCTGAGACACACACACACACGCACACAGGGAGAGAGAGGTAGATGGAACAACGCAAGTAGTGATAGCGGCAGCAATAATTACCAGGGTTCAGACTTGTTTGGTATGCTTCTCTCTCTGTGTCCCCTGTTGTATCTGTGTTAGCTCCCCCCTACTTGGGTGTCTGTATATACATCTGGGGTTATGTGTTTGATCTCTCTCGTAAATTTAGCTCTTCTGTACCTGATGATGGCTGCTTGTGTTGCAACCAAAACGTCGTACGCTATTGTCATTTTATTATTTCTCATTTATACGTGACTTTACCGAAAAAACCAAAGAGTAATTACCAGGGTTGTTAAAACGATCATCAGTTAACTGGTAATTGTTTTCAGCATCAATTACCAGTTCTGAAAGTCGGTAACCAATGTTTCCAGTGGGAATTTTTATCGCGAATGCACTAATTAGGATGCATGAACATTAAAACGGTACGGCGGGCCCGAGTCACCACATTGAACATAAATCGGCATTTTGCGACCCCCTCCACTGCCACTGTGTAGCATATTATTACGTTCCAGGGACTCTATGAGATGATAGGACAATAGTCTACACACATTACACCATGAACTATATCACTTCGTTGATCTAGTTAAAAAGATAAATATATTCTTTGATTATTGCTCGAGGCCTTTTAAGGGAATAAACAATATTTTTGGAGGGGTGGGAAAACTTTCCCGATCAAGAGTGAGAGTGGTGGATTTGCTTACAAAGATAGGCTTGTAACTTGCTCACTGGTGGAGCCAGTGGGGGGTGGGGTAGCACGTGCCCCCCCAATGATCCGATCGAAATCCCTAATTTAGATCGGATCATTGGGGTTTATTGGTAATAAATCGGCATTTTGCGACCCCCACTGCCACTGTGTAGCATATTACGTGTCAGGGACTCGATGAGATGATAGGACAATAGTCCGAGTACATAATTGCCAAGAAGTAACGGCAAAGCAGTTCTAAGTGACTCACAGAATTGTGCGCAGTTGCGTATACAGGACACGACTTCCCTGAAGGCAAACACCTTCAGCGAGCGCGATGCCGATCACACAACGCTGTTCGAATTCGATCCTCGATCGATGGCTGCGCCATCGCCACACACACGTCAAATAAAAACCAAGGGACAAGTCCTTACTTACTAACACTATCTTTTTTCATTGCTGGAGGGGTTGCCCCCCCTCCCAACCTGAAAATCCTGGCTCAGCCATTGCCCACGCACCACTCACCTTGAGTGCCACAGTTCGGCTCTGGTCCCACACAAGCTGCAGGAGGTTGGGTCGGCCCAGCGCCTTGGTGAGCAGGTCGGCGCGGACGCGGTCGTACACGTACAGCAGGTAGTGCGTGTCGGCACGCGCATAGTGCAGCATGTCTGGCAGGAGAGGCCTGTGTGTGTGTGTGTGCGTGCATACGTGGATGTGTGCAAGTGTTGGTGTGCGTGTGTATGCAATTGTGAGTGTGTATGTGTTTGTGTGTGAGTGTGTGCATGCGAGTGTGTATGAGACGCAGATGTTAATGTACCGCAACATTTATCTGTTGACCCATGTTCCATTTCCGGTGAAGGCTAACATCATTTGGGAGTGATATAAAAAACAGTATTGGATCTCCCCCAAGACTGACTGGGCCTTAAATGAGTACCTAGTATAAGATATGAACATCAGCACTGGGGAAACAAAGGAGGTCAGGAATGATGCTAACCACATTACCCTCTCAAACATTGTGCCAGCCTTAATAGGGGCTCGCTAAGATAACTTGAGTGGGGAGGGGGGGGGCTGAAAGTGCTTCATATGTACTGTTCTATGAACCCAGTGATGGGACTTCAATTCCTCACCCTGGCGAACTAGATTCAGCAGTCTATTCAGGCGACACGGGGGATCTTTGTCCTTGTGTGTGAATGTGTAAGCAGTAGAGTAGCGGCTAGCACCCTGTGCTATGAACCTGGTGAAACGAGTTCGATTTCTACTCACGGCCAACACCTGTGACAATTATCTGAACCGGCCCCGGGCCTCCACGAGCTCGACTCAGCCTCAAATGAGTACCTGGTGTAGCGGTGTGTAAACATCACCACTGGGGAGACAAAGGCGGCCGTGCATGGTACTGGCCACCCACCCCCTCCTTCACAGCACTTTCCCCAACAATTAGTTGAGGCTATACAGGGGATCTTTGCCTTTGTTTTTGTACATGTGTACAAGTTAGCCCGTGCATGCGCGCGCGTATGCAGAGGTTCGAGCAAGTGCGGCGTGCGTACCGGATGCGCCAGTCAGCCAGCTGGTACTGCTTGTCGGTAGACAGGCTGCAGTAGTGCATGAGGAGGTGGGCGAGCGAGTTTCTGGCGAGGCCGAGGGAGCGCGCCGCTGGGTGCGTGTCGAACAGGCCCACCACGTACAGGCCCAGGTCACGTTGCAGCCACTCAATGTCCGAGTCCGCTCCGTGGAAAACCTGCGCCCCCGCCACACCGCAGCGTCAATCACCACGTCACCGTGGCAATCACTGCGCCACTGCATCGCCGCGTCAAGCACCACGCCTCTCACGTGGCCGGTGCTCAAGATATGGTTACAACGTCCCTAGTAACCATCGTCGCCGCCGCTGTCAACAAGGCATGGCTGCAGCCAGCCCCCCTTAATTGCTTCCTTTCTCTATTTCCCTTGCTCGCTCCGACCTGCTCAATCCTATTCTTTGGTCCTTTCGGTAAAGTCACCACCACGTAGAAGGGAAGCAATAAAAAAATAAAAATATAAAACAATAAAATTCTCACGACGTTTCGACTGTAACACAAGCAATCATCATCAGGTGTGAAAACCACAGCAATAATTTTATTGTTTTATATTTGTATTATTTTATTGTTGCCCTTCTACGTGGTGACTTTACCGAAAGAACCAAGAATATGAATCCCCGCAGTCACGAAAGCTTTAAATAAAATAAAAAAATTCTGCTCCCTCCTGTTCTCCCCGTGTAATTCTGCGCCCCGAGATGTTTGTTACGCTTTAGGTGCAATACAAGTGCAATTTATTGTTGTAAACATTCACCCAATGGCATTCATATCGAGTGTGCAGGCAGTGCAATGATACATTGGCAGCAAGCTGGAGGGACCCAGGCGTCGTGCTACAAAGTCGGCGAGGGAGAGGGATGTCTCTCTCCTTGTTTTGCTGTCTCACTCGATTATTTTGTTTATGCATGTCTACGTGCACGCGTGCCTCTCACCTTGACAATTTTGGGGTTGGTGAAGGCCTCGTTGAGGATGTGCAGGTCGTCGCGCAGCATCATTGTGTCGATAATGAAGTCCTCTTCGCGTGTCGAGATTTGCATGAGGCAGGTGATGCCCAGGAAGGAACGGTATGAGTGATGCTACGGGGCCACGCACAGGAATAGCCGCTCAACGGTGGGCGGACAAACAAGAGTAGAAGAGGCAGATAGGCGGTCGAGCGGGACGAAAGCACACAGACGGCACAACCCAACAAACCAACCGCACATCACAACTCGATATTATACGACCACACACGTCACACACACATGCTGGCACGCACCCAGACAACAAACACAGATCCCCCGTAGAGCTTTAACAGACTGTTGGGACAAGTGCTGTTAGAGAGCACCTATGAAGGCCGAAACGGCACACGAGGGGTTGGGTGGCCAGCACCACGCCCGGCCGCCTTTGTCTCCCAAGCGGCAATGTTTTTAAACATCGCACCAGGTACTCAATTGAGGCCGAGTCAAACTAGGGGAGGCCCAGGACCGGTTCAGATAATTGTGCTCTCGCACAGTCGGTACGGCGACCGGCTCCTCTTGAGGGAGCTCCACCTTCATCTTCTTCTTAGCTGCAGACACGGGGATCCGTCACTCATGGCGCGTGCGTGCAGTAGTGTGCTGGTTAATGCACTGCAAACCCAGTCACCTGATTTCAATTCCCGCTTGCGATCAACAGCAATGGCAAATATTTGATCAAGTCCTGGGCCTCCCCGAGGTCGACGGAGCCTTAAATGAGTACCGGGCACGATGTGTAATCATCAGTGCTGGGGAAACAAAGGCAGCCGAGCCTGGTGTTGACTACCCACCCCTCGTGTAATCCTGGATCTTCAGAGACGCTTGCTAATAGCACTTGCCCCAAGTCTGTTAAAGGTGATACGATTTTTGTTTTTGTCGTGTGTGTGTGTGAGCCACGCCTCGACTTCTGTACTTGTCTGCATGTGTGTGTGTGTGCACATGCACGTGCAAGTGTTTGCGACTGCTGGATTAGTGCATGTCTCTGTGTTCATGGTGTGTGTGTGTGTGTGCCTTCACCGTGTTTGGCTTTTGCAGGCTGTGCAGAGCTTTTCTTTGGTTTCTCTGGCGCTTTCATCAGTTTCCAGCAACTACAGATCTACAGAGACGGATGAGATAGCACTCAACGGGTTCTCATCACTCACTCAGTCAACTACTTAAACACTCATTCACTTACTCAGCCACTCAGGTACTCGTTCAACGATCCAACCACTCATGCGCTCAACTACACTCTCTCACCTACCCAAGCACTCACTCAACCATTCATTCACCCACTCATCTGCTCAAACATGCACTCAAATAACCACATTAATCACCAAACCACTAAAATTCCTCACTCAGCACCCATCCGCACAAGTGGTTTGTGAAATGGAATAATGGAGATAATGATGATGGAGATGATGATGTGAGCAAGATGTTAGCACACAACAATCACGTATTACCTCAAACACTTTTGAGTTAGGATCCAATTTCTTTTCTTGAAATGGCAGAGATTTCCCGTCACTGGATGGTAGATACTGCAAGCACAAGCACATGAACAGATGCACAAGCGAACTAGGACACACGCGCAAGGAAACAAACACACGACCCTGTGCACGTCCTCTTTTTATTTTCAACCACTTCAAGTCCCCACGTCTTCATGTTTCCAGGATTTCTGCGTCAATAAAGACCGTTTTATCCAAATCCTAAGTGACCCCGTGTCACGTGTGACCCTGTGCTAATATTGTGTCTCTATGCCTCCTATCTGTCTCTCATTTACCATGCCTCCTGTGTGTTCCCCACGTCCCTAAGTCGCTTGTATCGCTGCATTGTCTTGGTGTCCTTGTAATTCCCGTGTCTCAAAGTCCATGTATCTCCTTGGCACTCAACTACCCCTGTGCCTCCACATGTCCCTGTCTCCCCATGTCTCACCATGCCAAAGGGGTTGACGAACGTCTGCAGGACACGCGCTGCCTTCATCTGGGACGTGGAGCTCTGAGCAGTGCGAGCCTCGTTCTGCTGCTCTTCGCTGTCCTGCACACCACAGCAGAGCGCAGAGCGCTACAGCACATCGCAGCGCACTACAGCAACATTACAGCAATTTCAGCACAGCTCAGAATCCGACAGCACACAAGAGAACGCACAGAACGCCCCAGCACATGATGGCTAACACAGCAAACACAGCACGGTACAGAAAGCTACAGCACACGAGATCACACACACAGTGCTTTCGCCAGCGGTGTGGGAGATGAGACATGGGTTGGTTGTCGTCGTGTGAGGATGTTGGGCTCACGTCAAACAGGGTGAGGACCGGGCTCGTGGCAGGCACCGCCCTCCGTGCTCCCTCCACTGCACCACACAAAGACAAAAGTCAAAGATCCTCATTATAGCCTTGAAAAGACTTTTAGGGCAAGTGCTGTTAGCTAGCATCTACGAAGGTCAGCACAGAACACGAAGGGGATGGGAGGACCAACACTACACCCAGCCACCTTTGTCTCCCCAGTGCTGATGCTTTACACGCACTGAGTACTCATTTAAGGCTGAATTAATCGAAGGGAGCCCCAGGACCGGTTTAGATATTCGTCACCGGTGTTGGCCATAAGCAGCAATCGAACTTGGGTCGCCAGGTTAATAGTGCAGCACGCTAACCAGCTAAACTACTGCTGTTCGTCGTGACCGGGAATGGAACTTAGGCCATCAGGAACGTGCCACTACACACTACCACTGCACAACCGTTCTCTAGTGAAATACAGACATACACTAGCACAGAAGATGCACAGAGATACAGACTGAACAATACACACGTGAACACACACACCCACACACGCGCAATAATATACACGGCCACACACCTGTTGCAACCGCTGACACACAAGACATACGCATGCAGACAGGCAAATAAAGACACGTTAGCAGAGACACAGGAATGAATACACACACATATGAATGGAAATGCACGCAATTGAACACAGACATAGACACAAAGATAGTGAAATACATAATACGCACATACACGCAGCAGCCAAAGAAGGGTCATTGCTTAAAACATCACCTATTATGAAAAGTATTTTGTTATTTTTGCTTGTGCCCCACTGTAAATGCAGTCACGGCATTATTTGCTATTTATTTCACTAAATTATGTTTAATTTGTACACAGAACATGGCAATTATTTGTATGATTACTACTCAAATTATGAGTGTGAAATTAAAAAACAGCACAGTATTTTTTCATGTCAATATAATGAAATCTACTCGTGACAGGCTATGTGTACTCATCACTGTCACGAATAAAAAAATATAATCCATATCATGAGCTTTGCCGATATAACCAGCACAACTAAGTGTGAGCTACCTTCAGTACCGTGCCTTGTGATTGGCTGCCTGTCGTCCAATGATAAGCCATCGTGAGGACAGAAGAGAGGGTTTTCCAATCGCTGTCAAAATACAGAAGAAAATTGATTGAACAATCAGTGCCACACTAGGGTGGGCATACAAATGATACCATTAATGTCACCATTGGGGGATTGAAACATCTAGATTGTACTGTCAGGGTCAGGCCATGAACCAACAAAATCACACAGGGGTGTCAACCCACACAACAATCGGAACATTATTCACACTCTAAGGACGGACATGAACTGAGCTCCTCATTGTCACGACGGTTTGGGGACGTGGAATTTAAAAAAAGAACCACAAATGAGAGTTCTGTGCCGGATGAGAAAAGGAGATGTAGAGTTTATAATTGCAAGTAAAGAGGGCATTTGTGTGATGAGTTTTGGTCTCTGGTCACCTCTGTCCGGGTGATGAATGTTCTCGATGGAGCCTTGATGGGCGTTTCGCTCTGCGGGAACAGCAGCAAAGATTATTAAACAAACGCAACCTTTACTGCAACGAGTCATTACTTTTGCAGTCACTTGTGCCTGGTTGTGACCATCAACTCGCTACATTTGTGAACGTCGTTTAACCACGGGTGGCTGAAACTCCCAAGATCCAAAACCTAGGATCTTAGCCGGGTGGTGTTGGTGGCGAAGTCCTGTAACCCAGGACTACGGAGGCAACAAGGGTGGGTGGATCACACAAATGGTGTTAAACTCCCTTCCCGTTGCTTTTCAGGTGTCATAGCATGGCCTGCCAGAAGGGGGTACAGCAAAGGTTGACTTCATCTATTCGTTCTGTATGGGATCGACTGTTGCCTCCTCGCATGTGTGTGTTTTCTCCAGGAACTCCGGTTCCCTCCCATATGTAAACACTCATTAATTGGTTGATAACACCTTCATATAAAGACGACCACAAAGCTTGGGGGGAAATTTGGCACAGGCTCACCTCCTGGTAGCCTTTCCTGCTCGTCTGTGGTTCCTCCTCACGCCTCTGAGTCGTTCTCTCGCTTCGAGTGAGCGAATAATGTGGAGTGTGTCACAAGTTAAAACATATTATTGAAGCAGTGCCGGATCAGTGTTTGACCCAGTATTGGCCCCAGGAGCCACCCAGTCACCACCTATATTAAATCCATACTCTTTGGTTCTTTCGGTAAAGTCAGATAGGTAGAAAAACAATAGATCACGACGTTTCGATGGCAACACAAGCAATCGTCATCAGGTGGTACAACCACACCAACTGCTGAAGACAGCAGTTGGTGTGGTTGTCCCACCTGATGACGATTGCTTGTGTTGCGATCGAAACGTCGTGATCTAATATTTTTCTACCTACGTGGCTTTACCGAAAGAACCAAAGAGTATGGATTCCTGCAGTCACGAAAGCTTCAAATCAAAATTATATTAAATGTTTGATTATATTTATTTATGAACATTCTGCCTCTGACCACTCGCTATCCCTCTCCCCCTATGACTTTCAGTCTCTGTCTTCCACTCTCTTTTGTCTCTGTTCTCGTTCTCCGACTCTCTTGCCCTATCTATCCTTCATCCGTATCTCAACCCTGGCCGTCCATTATGAACCCCTCGCTGCTCCACCGAGCCGCCTCCGCTTCTGCGCTCACCTTGATGAGCGTGACGAGGCGTGCCTGCTTGACGAGCTGCCACAGCTCATTGGCGTTCTGCCTCACGAGGGGCGGCACCGGCTTGCAGCACGCGAGCACGCCCTGCAGCTCCCTACGTCGGCAACGACGATGTCAACATGTTAGAGCAGCGACACGCGTCACAACACAACGCCAGAGCAATGCAACATCACGGCAAAAACCACGTCACAGCAACAACACAATCTCACAGAAACAGCACAACGTTACAACAAGCCAGCACTCCCTCTCTGTCTTGCATCAAACAGCAATGGCGTGGACTAGGGTGCATATAGCCGTTGATACTGGCAAAAGCATATCCGTTCAAGATGGCGTACATATATCCTATTCATGCTGGTGTACATACGTATATTGTTCATTCTGGCGAACGTGCGTATAGGCAGCTCAGGAAAGTCTATGTATGTATAGCCTAATAAAGTATTAAAGCTTTCGTGACTGCATAAAATTACTCATTGGTTTTTTCGGTAAAGTCATGTATGTAGAAATACAATAAAATTATATTATTTATTGCATTTCTACATACGTGACTTTACCGAAAAAAACAATGAGTATGTATAGCCTGTTCATCCTGGCGTACGTATGTATATTGTGTTCAGGCTGGCATACGTACGTAAAGCCTGTCTTGTCTGGCGTACGTATACATAGCCTGGTCATTATCAGGATCATACTAACCAATGCTATTACCACAATGCAACCTTCATCATCACCATCATACTATCACCATATCATCACCAGCATCCAGATCACCATCCACATCAAAACATAATGAGTGGCACCACCATCAACACTATCACTACCACTCTCACTACTATCAGCACAATCATCAGCCACCACCACTATTACCAACAACAAGAACAGGCACCATATGCCAATAAGTGGCGGTGACATCACCACGGCGGTTGTCTCAGGCCAGGTGCACTCCGAAGCCACGTCCAGTGTCGAAGGCTCGCTAACAGGAGCTCACGGAACAGAGCCAGGTGCCATGGGTTGACTGACTGCAATGACTGGGGCAGATGCACCAGCTGTGCACGCGACTGTGCCAACTTGCTGCATTTTAGCCGCCCGGCACTCGCTCTTTATTGTGAGCATCGCTCCTCTGCCCTTCGTTGTTGTTGGAGGGCGAATATTACCACCACTGTCAATACCATCATGGGTATCACTCGCACCACCATCCCAACTGTCCCTGCCACCACCGGCCCCACCACCACCGTGCGCGGCTTACCGAGGCATCTCCTCTGCGATCTTCATGAGCATGTGGTTTGGGAGGACGTATCTGTGACAGCAGGAGCACAACACACACCGGTCAGGCCAGGGCACTATGCACGTCGCAGCAATAACAATAATCACACAGGCCGTACAAGCCCAACAACGCAACAGCGACAGTAATCGTACTACGCAACCATTGACCTACGGCACTGGAATGTGCAGTTTCTACAACTGGTTCAGGATCGCGATCAGGTAAATTAAAAAGTGCTGCGTCGTACACCCCAGTGTTTTACTGTGCTATATTATAAAACACCCGTGTATCGATATTTCCATTTTAATGTGCAATTTTATTGAGGGACTGTGTGTTGTTTTGGTGCGGTCTTGGATCGTTTTTGTTGTTGTTTTGCTGCCTTGCCCTTGAGTGCATTGAGTGTTAAAAAATCTACAGTAATTAATGTAATTATGCAATTTGTACTTATATGCTTTATATTTATACATTTTTCGCTACTCTGGACATCTGTGATAAAGAGTTCATAGCTCATCGGATTCCTCCAGTCTAAATAAATATTCTGATAAATCAAGATAAAGATTTTGAACACTGTGGTGTTGTTATGTTTGCTGTGTTATTCTACGCTGTCGGAAAGTCCCGTGCTTTGCTGCACTATGCTATGCAGTGCAGTACACGGCTATTTCAGCGCCTCGTGCGCTCTCACCCCGTGCTCTCGTCCTCGGCGCGTGCCGTGCAGTCGCGCCAGGCGTACAGGAGCCGGGCGGCGCTGCTCTGCTGCACATCCAGTGGCTGCTTGTGCTTGTGCAGCAGCTCCAGGTAGGAGTCCTCGGTGAACACCGGCTTGTGGTAGCGCTGAGACACACACACACACGCACACAGGAAGAGAGAGGGAGATGGAACCACGCAAGTAGTGACAGCGGCAGCAATAATTACCAGGGTTGTTAAAACGATCATCGGTTAACTGGCAATTGTTTTCAGCATCAATTACCAGTTCTGAAAGTCGGTAACCAATGTTTCCAGTGGGAATTTTTATCGCGAATGCACTAATTAGGATGCATGAACATTAAAACGGTACGGCGGGCCCGAGTCACCACATTGAACATAAATTGGCATTTTGCGACCCGCTCCACTGCCACTGTGTAGCATATTATTACGTTCCAGGGACTCTATGAGATGATAGGACAATAGTCTACACACATTACACCATGAACTATATCACTTCGTTGATCTAGTTAAAAAGATAAATATATTCTTTGTTTATTGCTCGAGGCCTTTTAACGGAATAAACCATATTTTTGGAGGGGTGGGAAAACTTTCCCGATCGAGAGTGAGAGTGGTGGATTTGCTTACAAAGATAGGCTTGCAACTTGCTCACTGGTGGAGCCAATGGGGGGTGGGGTGGCACGTGCCCCCCCAATGATCCGATCGAAATCCCTAATTGAGATCGGATCATTGGGGTTTATTGGTAATAAATCGGCATTTTGCGACCCTCACTGCCACTGTGTAGCATATTATTACGTGTCAGGGACTCGATGAGATGATAGGACAATAGTCCGAGTCCATAATTGGTAATAAGTAACGGCAAAGCAGTTATAAGTGACTCACAGAATTGGGCGCAGTTGCGTATACAGGACACGACTTCCCTGAAGGCATCAACACCTTCAGCGAGCGCGATGCCGATCACACAACGCGGTTCGAATTCGATCCTCGATCGATGGCTGCGCCATCGCTGCACACGCGTCAAATAAAAGCAAGGGACAAGTCCTTACTTACTAACACTATCTTTTTTCATTGCTGGAGGGGTTGCCCCCCCCACCTGAAAATCCTGGCTCAGCCATTGCCCACGCACCACTCACCTTGAGTGCCACAGTTCGGCTCTGGTCCCACACAAGCTGCAGGAGGTTGGGTCGGCCCAGCGCCTTGGTGAGCAGGTCGGCGCGGACGCGGTCGTACACGTACAGCAGGTAGTGCGTGTCGGCACGCGCATAGTGCAGCATGTCTGGCAGGAGAGGCCTGTGTGTGTGTGCGTGCATACGTGGATGTGTGCAAGCGTTGGTGTGCGTGTGTATGCAATTGTGAGTGTGTATGTGTTTGTGTGTGAGTGTGTGCATGCGAGTGTGTATGAGACGCAGATGTTAATGTACCGCAGCATTTATCTGTTGACCCATGTTTTATTTCCGGTGAAGGCTAACATCATTTGGGAGTGATATAAAAACCAGTATTGGACCTCCCCCAAGACTGACTGGGCTTTAAATGAGCACCTAGTATGAGATATGAACATCAGCACTGGGGAAACAAAGGAGGCCAGGAATGATGCTAACCGCATTACCCTCTCAAACATTGTGCCAGCCTTAATAGGGGCTCGCTAAGATAACTTGAGTGGGGAGGGGGGGGGGTGAAAGTGCTTCATATGTACTGTTCTATGAACCCAGTGATGGGACTTCAATTCGTCACCCTGGCCAACTAGATTCAGCAGTCTATTCAGGCGACAAGGGGGATCTTTGTCCTTTTGTGTGAATGTGTAAGCAGTAGAGTAGCGGCTAGCACCCTGTGCTATGAACCTGGTGAAACGAGTTCGATTTCTACTCACGGCCAACACCTGTGACAATTATCTGAACTGGTCCCGGGCCTCCACTAGCTCGACTCAGCCTCAAATGAGTACCTGGTGTAGCGGTGTGTAAACATCACCACTGGGGAGACAAAGGCGACCGTGCATGGTACTGGCCACCCACCCCCTCCTGTGTCGTGCTGGCCTTCACAGGTGTCTGTTAACAGCACTTTCCCCAACAATTAGTTGAGGCTATACAGGGGATCTTTGCCTTTGTTTTTGTACGTGTGTACAAGTTAGCCCGTGCATGCGCGCGCGTATGCAGAGGTTCGAGCAAGTGCGGCGTGCGTACCGGATGCGCCAGTCAGCCAGCTGGTACTGCTTGTCGGTAGACAGGCTGCAGTAGTGCATGAGGAGGTGGGCGAGCGAGTTTCTGGCGAGGCCGAGGGAGCGCGCCGCTGGGTGCGTGTCGAACAGGCCCACCACGTACAGGCCCAGGTCACGTTACAGCCACTCAATGTCCGAGTCCGCTCCGTGGAAAACCTGCGCCCCCGCCACACCGCAGCGTCAATCACCACGTCACCGAGGCAATCACTGCGCCACTGCGTCGCCGCGTCAAGCACCACGCCTCTCACGTGGCCGGTGCTCAAGATATGGTTACAACGTCCCTAGTAACCATCGTCGACGCCGCCGCCGCTGTCAACAAGGCATGGCTGCAGCCAGCCCCCCTTAATTGCTTCCTTTCTCTATTTCCCTTGCTCGGTCCGACCTGCTCCCTCCTATTCTTTGGTCCTTTCGGTAAAGTCACCACCACGTAGAAGGGAAGCAATAAAACAATAAAAATATAAAACAATAAAATTATCACGACGTTTCGACTGCAACACAAGCAATCATCATCAGGTGTGAAAACCACAGCAAGAATTGTATCGTTTTATATTTTAATTGTTTTATTGTTGCCCTTCTACGTGGTGACTTTACCGAAAGAACCAAGAATATGAATCCCTGCAGTCACGAAAGCTTTAAATAAATAACAAATTCTGCTCCCCCCTGTTCTCCCCGTGTAATTCTGCGCCCCGAGATGTTTGTTACGCTTTAGGTGCGATACAAGTGCAATGTATTGTTGTAAACATTCACCCAATGGCATTCATATCGAGTGTGCAGGCAGTGCAATGATACATTGGCAGCAAGCTGGAGGGACCCAGGCGTCGTGCTACAAAGTCGGCGAGGGAGAGGGATGTCTCTCTCCTTATTTTGCTGTCTCACTCGATTATTTTGTTTATGCATGTCTACGTGCACGCGTGCCTCTCACCTTGACAATGTTGGGGTTGGTGAAGGCCTCGTTGAGGATGTGCAGGTCGTCGCGCAGCATCAGTGTGTCGATAATGAAGTCCTCTTCGCGCGTCGAGATTTGCATGAGGCAGGTGATGCCCAGGAAGGAACGGTATGAGTGATGCTACGGGGCCACGCACAGGAATAGCCGCTCAACGGTGGGCGGACAAACAAGAGTAGAAGAGGCAGATAGGCGGTCGAGCGGGACGAAAGCACACAGACGGCACAACCCAACAAACCAACCGCACATCACAACTCGATATTATACGACCACACATGTCACACTCACATGCTGGCACTCACCCAGACAACAAACACAGATCCCCCGTAGAGCTTTAACAGACTGTTGGGACAAGTGCTGTTAGAGAGCACCTATGAAAGCCGAAACGGCACACGAGGGGTTGGGTGGCCAGCACCACGCCCGGCCGCCTTTGTCTCCCAAGCGGCAATGTTTTTAAACACCGCACCAGGTACTCAATTGAGGCCGAGTCAAACTAGGGGAGGCCCAGGACCGGTTCAGATAATTGTGCTCTCGCACAGTCGGTACGGCGACCGGCTCCTCTTGAGGGCGCTCCACCTTCATCTTCTTCTCCGCTGCAGACACGGGGATCCGTCACTCATGGCGCGTGCGTGCAGTAGTGTGCTGGTTAATGCACTGCAAACCCAGTGACCTGATTTCAATTCCCGCTTCCGATCAACAGCAATGGCAAATATTTTATCAAGTCCTGGGCCTCCCCGAGGTCGACGGAGCCTTAAATGAGTACCGGGCACGATGTGTAATCATCAGTGCTGGGGAAACAAAGGCAGCCGAGCCTGGTGTTGACTACCCACCCCTCGTGTAATCCTGGATCTTCAGAGATGCTTGCTAACAGCACTTGCCCCAAGTCTGTTAAAGGTGAAACGATTTTTTTGTCGTGTGTTTGTGAGCAACGCCTCGACTTCTGTACGTGTCTGCATGTGTGTGTGTGTGCACATGCACGTGCAAGTGTTTGCGACTGCTGGATTAGTGCATGTCTCTGTGTTCATGGTGTGTGTGTGCCTTCACCGTGTTTGGCTTTTGCAGGCTGTGCCGAGCTCTTCTTTGGTTTCTCTGGCGCTTTCATCAGTTTCCAGCGACTACAGATCTACAGAGACGGATGAGATAGCACTCAACGGGTTCTCATCACTCACTCAGTCAACTACTTAAACACTCATTCACTTACTCAGCCACTCAGGTACTCGTTCAACAATCCAACCACTCATGCGCTCAACTACACTCTCTCACCTACCCAAGCACTCACTCAACCATTCATTCACCCACTCATCTGCTCAAACATGCACTCAGATAACCACATTAATCACCAAACCACTAAAATTGCTCACTCAGCACCCATCCGCACAAGTGGTTTGTGAAATGGAATGATGGAGATAATGATGATGGAGATGTGAGCAAGATGTTAGCACACAACAATCACGTGTTAACTCAAACACTTTTGAGTTAGGATCCAATTTCTTTTCTTGAAATGGCAGAGATTTCCCGTCACTGGATGGTAGATACTGCAAGCACAAGCACATGAACAGATGCACAAGCGAACTTTTTATTTTCAATCACTTCCTCGAGTCCCCACGTCTTCATGTTTCCAGGATTTGTGCGTCAATAAAGACCGTTTTATCCAAATCCTAAGTGACCCCGTGTCACGTGTGACCCTGTGCTAATATTGTGTCTCTATGCCTCCTATCTGTCTCTCATTTACCATGCCTCCTGTGTGTTCCCCACGTCCCTAAGTCGCTTGTATCGCTGCATTGTCTTGGTGTCCTT